>NW_027175701.1:1283333-1604166 GCF_028021215.1 Eschrichtius robustus | reverse complement strand
TACGGGTTCGGGTACGGGTTCGTGTACGGCGTAGGGTATGGGTTAGGGTTAGGGTTAGGGTTAGTTTGAAGGTTAGGGCTCGGTTTAGGGTACAGGTTAGGATTAGGGTTCGTGTTAGTGTTAGGGTAGGGGTTAGGGTTAGGGTACGCGTTAGGTTTAGGGTAGTTATTAAACCTATCCCACTCCCTAGATACCCCTTAGCACGTCAAGGAATATTATTTGGGGGTCCAGCCATGGAGAAGAGTTTAGACAGTAGGAGAAGATAAGGAACACACCCATTATCCTGAAATCACATTAGGATTCTCTTTTTAACCTGTTCCTTAATACACTAGTGCTTAGGAAATCTATTGGAGGCAGAAGCAGTCAAGGGTAGCTTAGGGTTAGGGTTACGGTGAGGGTTAGGGTTAGGGTATGGCTTAGGGTACTGGTTTGGGTACGGGTTCGGGTACGGCGTAGGGTATGGGTTAGGGTTAGGGTTACGGTTAGTTTGAGGGTTAGGACTCTGTTTAGGGTACGGGTTAGGATTAGGGTACGTGTTAGGGTTAGGGTAGGGGTTAGGGTTAGGGTACGCGTTAGGGTTAGGGTAGTTATTAAACCTATCCCACTCTCTAGATACCCCTTAGCACGTCAAGGAATATTATTTGGGTGTCCAGCCATGGAGAAGAGTTTAGACACTAGGAGAAGATAAGGAACACACCCATTATCAAGAAATCACATTAGGATTCTCTTTTTAACCTGTTCCTTAAAACACTAGTGCTTAGGAAATCTATTGGAGGCAGAAGCAGTCAAGGGTAGCTTAGGGTTAGGGTTAGGTTTAGGGTTAGGGTTAGGGTTAGGGTACGGCTTAGTGTACGGGTTCGGGTACGGGTTCGGGTATGGCGTAGTGTATGGGTTAGGGTTAGCGTTAGGGTTAGTTTGAGGGTTAGGGCTCGGTTTAGGTTACGGGTTAGGATTAGGGTACGTCTTAGGGTTAGGGTAGGGGTTAGGGTTAGGGTACGCGTTAGGGTTAGGTTAGTTATTAAACCTATCCCACTCTCTAGATAACCCTTAGCACGTCAAGGAATATTATTTGGGGGTCCAGCCATGGAGAAGAGTTTAGACACTAGGAGAAGATAAGGAACACACCCATTATCAAGAAATCACATTAGGATTCTCTTTTTAACCTGTTCCTTAAAACACTAGTGCTTAGGAAATCTATTGGAGGCAGAAGCAGTCAAGGGTAGCTTAGGGTTAGGGTTAGGGTTAGGGTTAGGGTTAGCTTTAGGGTACGGCTTAGGGTACGGGTTCGGTACGGGTTCGGGTAAGGCGTAGGGTATGGGTTAGGGTTAGGGTTAGGGTTAGTTTGAGGGTTAGGGCTCGGTTTAGGGTACGGGTTAGGATTAGGGTACGTGTTAGGGTTAGGGTACGCGTTAGGGTTAGGGTAGTTATTAAACCTATCCCACTCTCTAGATACCCCTTAGCACGTCAAGGTATATTATTTGGGGGTCCAGCCATGGAGAAGAGTTTAGACACTAGGAGAAGATAAGGAACACACCCATTATCAAGAAATCACATTAGGATTCTCTTTTTAACCTGTTCCTTAAAACACTAGTGCTTAGGAAATCTATTGGAGGCAGAAGCAGTCAAGGGTAGCTTAGGGTTAGGGTTTGGGTTAGCGTACGGCTTAGGGTACGGGTTCGGGTACGGGTTCGGGTACGGGTTTGGGTATGGCGTAGGATATGGGTTAGGGTTAGGGTTAGGGTTAGTTTGAGGGTTAGGGCTCGGTTTAGGGTACGTGTTAGGGTTAGGGTAGGGGTTAGGGTTAGGGTACGCGTTAGGGTTAGGGTAGTTATTAAACCTATCCCACTCTCTAGATACCCCTTAGCACGTGAAGGAATATTATTTGGGTGTCCAGCCATGGAGAAGAGTTTAGACACTAGGAGAAGATAAGGAACACACCCATTATCAAGAAATCACATTAGGATTCTCTTTTTAACCTGTTCCTTAAAACACTAGTGCTTAGGAAATCTATTGGAGGCAGAAGCAGTCAATGTTAGCTTAGGGTTAGGGTTAGGGTTAGGGTTAGGGTTAGCTTTAGGGTACGGCTTAGGGTACGGGTTCGGTACGGGTTCGGGTACGGCGTAGGGTATGGGTTAGGGTTAGGGTTAGGGTTAGTTTGAGGGTTAGGGCTCGGTTTAGGGTACGGGTTAGGATTAGGGTACGTGTTAGGGTTAGGGTACGCGTTAGGGTTAGGGTAGTTATTAAACCTATCCCACTCTCTAGATACCCCTTAGCACGTCAAGGAATATTATTTGGGTGTCCAGCCATGGAGAAGAGTTTAGACACTAGGAGAAGATAAGGATCACACCCATTATCAAGAAATCACATTACGATTCTCTTTTTAACCTGTTCCTTAAAACACTAGTGCTTAGGAAATCTATTGGAGGCAGAAGCAGTCAAGGGTAGCTTAGGGTTAGGGTTAGGGTTAGGGTTAGGGTTAGGGTACGGCTTAGGGTACGGGTTCGGGTACGGGTTCGTGTACGGCGTAGGGTATGGGTTAGGGTTAGGGTTAGGGTTAGTTTGAAGGTTAGGGCTCGGTTTAGGGTACAGGTTAGGATTAGGGTTCGTGTTAGTGTTAGGGTAGGGGTTAGGGTTAGGGTACGCGTTAGGTTTAGGGTAGTTATTAAACCTATCCCACTCCCTAGATACCCCTTAGCACGTCAAGGAATATTATTTGGGGGTCCAGCCATGGAGAAGAGTTTAGACAGTAGGAGAAGATAAGGAACACACCCATTATCCTGAAATCACATTAGGATTCTCTTTTTAACCTGTTCCTTAATACACTAGTGCTTAGGAAATCTATTGGAGGCAGAAGCAGTCAAGGGTAGCTTAGGGTTAGGGTTACGGTGAGGGTTAGGGTTAGGGTATGGCTTAGGGTACGGGTTCGGGTACGGGTTCGGGTACGGCGTAGGGTATGGGTTAGGGTTAGGGTTACGGTTAGTTTGAGGGTTAGGGCTCTGTTTAGGGTACGGGTTAGGATTAGGGTACGTGTTAGGGTTAGGGTAGGGGTTAGGGTTAGGGTACGCGTTAGGGTTAGGGTAGTTATTAAACCTATCCCACTCTCTAGATACCCCTTAGCACGTGAAGGAATATTATTTGGGTGTCCAGCCATGGAGAAGAGTTTAGACACTAGGAGAAGATAAGGAACACACCCATTATCAAGAAATCACATTAGGATTCTCTTTTTAACCTGTTCCTTAAAACACTAGTGCTTAGGAAATCTATTGGAGGCAGAAGCAGTCAAGGGTAGCTTAGGGTTAGTGTTAGGTTTAGGGCTAGGGTTAGGACACGGCTTAGGGTACGGGTTCGGGTACGGGTTCGTGTACGGCGTAGGGTATGGGTTTGGGTTAGGGTTAGGGTTAGTTTGAAGGTTAGGGCTCGGTTTAGGGTATGGGTTAGGATTAGGGTTCGTGTTAGGGTTAGGGTAGGGGTTAGGGTTAGGGTACGCGTTAGGGTTAGGGTAGTTATTAAACCTATCCCACTCTCTAGATACCCCTTAGCACGTCAAGGAATATTATTTGGGGGTCCAGCCATGGAGAAGAGTTTAGACACTAGGAGAAGATAAGGAACACACCCATTATCCTGAAATCACATTAGGATTCTCTTTTTAACCTGTTCCTTAATACACTAGTGCTTAGGAAATCTATTGGAGGCAGAAGCAGTCAAGGGTAGCTTAGGGTTAGGGTTACGGTTAGGGTTAGGGTTAGGGTATGGCTTAGGGTACGTGTTCGGGTACGGGTTCGGGTACGGCGTAGGGTATGGGTTAGGGTTAGGGTTAGGGTTAGTTTGAGGGTTAGGGCTCCGTTTAGGGTACGGGTTAGGATTAGGGTACGTGTTAGGTTTAGGGTAGGGGTTAGGGTTAGGGTACGCGTTAGGGTTAGGGTAGTTATTAAACCTATCCCACTCTCTAGATACCCCTTAGCACGTCAAGGAATATTAATTGGGGGTCCAGCCATGGAGAAGAGTTTAGACACTAGGAGAAGATAAGGAACACACCCATTATCAAGAAATCACATTAGGATTCTCTTTTTAACCTGTTCCTTAAAACACTAGTGCTTAGGAAATCTATTGGAGGCAGAAGCAGTCAAGGGTAGCTTAGGGTTAGGCTTAGGGTTAGGGTTAGGGTTAGCTTTAGGGTACGGCTTAGGGTACGGGTTCGGTACGGGTTCGGGTACGGCGTAGGGTATGGGTTAGGGTTAGGGTTAGGGTTAGTTTGAGGGTTAGGGCTCGGTTTAGGGTACGGGTTAGGATTAGGGTACGAGTTAGTGTTAGGGTACGCGTTAGGGTTAGGGTAGTTATTAAACCTATCCCACTCTCTAGATACCCCTTAGCACGTCAAGGAATATTATTTGGGTGTCCAGCCATGGAGAAGAGTTTAGACACTAGGAGAAGATAAGGAATACACCCATTATCAAGAAATCACATTAGGATTCTCTTTTTAACCTGTTCCTTAGTACACTAGTGCTTAGGAAATCTATTGGAGGCAGAAGCAGTCAAGGGTAGCTTAGGGTTAGGGTTTGGGTTAGGGTACGGCTTAGGGTACGGGTTCGGGTACGGGTTCGGGTACGGGTTTGGGTATGGCGTACGATATGGGTTAGGGTTAGGGTTAGGGTTAGTTTGAGGGTTAGGGCTCGGTTTAGGGTACGGGTTAGGATTAGGGTACGTGTTAGGGTTAGGGTAGGGGTTAGGGTTAGGGTACGCGTTAGGGTTAGGGTAGTTATTAAACCTATCCCACTCTCTAGATACCCCTTAGCACGTCAAGGAATATTATTTGGGTGTCCAGCCATGGAGAAGAGTTTAGACACTAGGAGAAGATAAGGATCACACCCATTATCAAGAAATCACATTACGATTCTCTTTTTAACCTGTTCCTTAAAACACTAGTGCTTAGGAAATCTATTGGAGGCAGAAGCAGTCAAGGGTAGCTTAGGGTTAGGGTTTGGGTTAGGGTTAGGGTTAGGGTACGGCTTAGGGTACGGGTTCGGGTACGGGTTCGTGTATGGCATAGGGTATGGGTTAGGGTTAGGGTTAGGGTTAGTTTGAAGGTTAGGGCTCGGTTTAGGGTACAGGTTAGGATTAGGGTTCGTGTTAGTGTTAGGGTAGGGGTTAGGGTTAGGGTACGCGTTAGGTTTAGGGTAGTTATTAAACCTATCCCACTCCCTAGATACCCCTTAGCACGTCAAGGAATATTATTTGGGGGTCCAGCCATGGAGAAGAGTTTAGACAGTAGGAGAAGACAAGGAACACACCCATTATCCTGAAATCACATTAGGATTCTCTTTTTAACCTGTTCCTTAATACACTAGTGCTTAGGAAATCTATTGGAGGCAGAAGCAGTCAAGGGTAGCTTAGGGTTAGGGTTACGGTGAGGGTTAGGGTTAGGGTATGGCTTAGGGTACGGGTTCGGGTACGGGTTCGGGTACGGCGTAGGGTATGGGTTAGGGTTAGGGTTACGGTTAGTTTGAGGGTTAGGGCTCTGTTTAGGGTACGGGTTAGGATTAGGGTACGTGTTAGGGTTAGGGTAGGGGTTAGGGTTAGGGTACGCGTTAGGGTTAGGGTAGTTATTAAACCTATCCCACTCTCTAGATACCCCTTAGCACGTCAAGGAATATTATTTGGGTGTCCAGCCATGGAGAAAAGTTTAGACACTAGGAGAAGATAAGGAACACACCCATTATCAAGAAATCACATTAGGATTCTCTTTTTAACCTGTTCCTTAAAACACTAGTGCTTAGGAAATCTATTGGAGGCAGAAGCAGTCAAGGGTAGCTTAGGTTTAGGGTTAGGGTTAGGGCTAGGGTTAGGACACGGCTTAGGGTACGGGTTCGGGTACGGGTTCGTGTACGGCGTAGGGTATGGGTTTGGGTTAGGGTTAGGGTTAGTTTGAAGGTTAGGGCTCGGTTTAGGGTATGGGTTAGGATTAGGGTTCGTGTTAGGGTTAGGGTAGGGGTTAGGGTTAGGGTACGCGTTAGGGTTAGGGTAGTTATTAAACCTATCCCACTCTCTAGATACCCCTTAGCACGTCAAGGAATATTATTTGGGGGTCCAGCCATGGAGAAGAGTTTAGACACTAGGAGAAGATAAGGAACACACCCATTATCAAGAAATCACATTAGGATTCTCTTTTTAACCTGTTCCTTAAAACACTAGTGCTTAGGAAATCTATTGGAGGCAGAAGCAGTCAAGGGTAGCTTAGGGTTAGGGTTAGGGTTAGGGTTAGGGTACGGGTTCGGGTACGGGTTCGGGTACGGTTTCGGGTACGGCGTAGGGTATGGGTTAGGGTTAGGGTTAGGGTTAGTTTGAGGGTTAGGGCTCGGTTTAGGGTACGGGTTAGGATTAGGGTACGTGTTAGGGTTAGTGTAGGGGTTAGGGTTAGGGTACGCGTTAGGGTTACGGTAGTTATTAAACCTATCCCACTCTCTAGATACCCCTTAGCACGTCAAGGAATATTATTTGGGGGTCCAGCCATGGAGAAGAGTTTAGACACTAGGAGAAGATAAGGAACACACCCATTATCAAGAAATCACATTAGGATTCTCTTTTTAACCTGTTCCTTAAAACACTAGTGCTTAGGAAATCTATTGGAGGCAGAAGCAGTCAAGGGTAGCTTAGGGTTAGGGTTAGGGTTAGGGTACGGCTTAGGGTACGGGTTCGGGTACGGGTTCGGGTACAGGTTTGGGTATGGCGTAGGGTATGGGTTAGGGTTAGGTTTAGGGTTAGTTTGAGGATTAGGGCTCGGTTTAGGGTACGGGTTAGGATTAGTGTACGTGTTAGGGTTAGGGTAGAGGTTAGGGTTAGGGTACGCGTTAGGGTTAGGGTAGTTATTAAACCTATCCCATTCTCTAGATACCCCTTAGCACGTCAAGGAATATTATTTGGGGGTCCAGCCTTGGAGAAGAGTTTAGACACTAGGAGAAGATAAGGAACACACCCATTATCAAGAAATAACATTAGGATTCTCTTTTTAACCTGTTCCTTAAAACACTAGTGCTTAGGAAATCTATTGGAGGCAGAAGCAGTCAAGGGTAGCTTAGGGTTAGGGTTAGGGTTATGGTTAGGGTTAGGGTTAGGGTACGGCTTAGGGTACGGGTTCGGGTACGGGTTCGTGTACGGCGTAGGGTATGGGTTAGGGTTAGGGTTAGGGTTAGTTTGAAGGTTAGGGCTCGGTTTAGGGTACGGGTTAGGATTAGGGTTCGTGTTAGGGTTAGGGTAGGGGTTAGGGTTAGGGTACGCGTTAGGGTTAGGGTAGTTATTAAACCTATCCCACTCTCTAGATACCCCTTAGCACGTCAAGGAATATTATTTGGGGGTCCAGCCATGGAGAAGAGTTTAGACAATAGGAGAAGATAAGGAACACACCCATTATCCTGAAATCACATTAGGATTCTCTTTTTAACCTGTTCCTTAAAACACTAGTGCTTAGGAAATCTATTGTAGGCAGAAGCAGTCAAGGGTAGCTTAGGGTTAGTGTTAGGATTAGGGTTAGGGTTAGGGTACGGCTTAGGGTACGGGTTCGGGTACTGGTTCGGGTACGGCGTAGGGTATGGGTTAGGGTTAGGGTTAGGATTAGTTTGAGGGTTAGGGCTCGGTTTAGGTTACGGGTTAGGATGAGGGTACGTGTTAGGGTTAGGGTAGGGGATAGGGTTAGGGTACGCGTTAGGGTTAGGGTAGTTATTAAACCTATCCCACTCTCTAGATACCCCTTAGCACGTCAAGGAATATTAATTGGGGGTCCAGCCATGGAGAAGAGTTTAGACACTAGGAGAAGATAAGGAACACACCCATTATCAAGAAATCACATTAGGATTCTCTTTTTAACCTGTTCCTTAAAACACTAGTGCTTAGGAAATCTATTGGAGGCAGAAGCAGTCAAGGGTAGCTTAGGGTTAGGGTTAGGGTTAGGGTTAGGGTTAGCTTTAGGGTACGGCTTAGGGTACGGGTTCGGTACGGGTTCGGGTACGGCGTAGGGTATGGGTTAGGGTTAGGGTTAGGGTTAGTTTGAGGGTTAGGGCTCGGTTTAGGGTACGGGTTAGGATTAGGTTACGTGTTAGGGTTAGGGTACGCGTTAGGGTTAGGGTAGTTATTAAACCTATCCCACTCTCTAGATACCCCTTAGCACGTCAAGGTATATTATTTGGGGGTCCAGCCATGGAGAAGAGTTTAGACACTAGGAGAAGATAAGGAACACACCCATTATCAAGAAATCACATTAGGATTCTCTTTTTAACCTGTTCCTTAAAACACTAGTGCTTAGGAAATCTATTGGAGGCAGAAGCAGTCAAGGGTAGCTTAGGGTTAGGGTTTGGGTTAGCGTACGGCTTAGGGTACGGGTTCGGGTACGGGTTCGGGTACGGGTTTGGGTATGGCGTAGGATATGGGTTAGGGTTAGGGTTAGGGTTAGTTTGAGGGTTAGGGCTCGGTTTAGGGTACGTGTTAGGGTTAGGGTAGGGGTTAGGGTTAGGGTACGCGTTAGGGTTAGGGTAGTTATTAAACCTATCCCACTCTCTAGATACCCCTTAGCACGTGAAGGAATATTATTTGGGTGTCCAGCCATGGAGAAGAGTTTAGACACTAGGAGAAGATAAGGAACACACCCATTATCAAGAAATCACATTAGGATTCTCTTTTTAAACTGTTCCTTAAAACACTAGTGCTTAGGAAATCTATTGGAGGCAGAAGCAGTCAATGGTAGCTTAGGGTTAGGGTTAGGGTTAGGGTTAGGGTTAGGGTTAGTTTGAGGGTTAGGGCTCGGTTTAGGGTACGGGTTAGGATTAGGTTACGTGTTAGGGTTAGGGTACGCGTTAGGGTTAGGGTAGTTATTAAACCTATCCCACTCTCTAGATACCCCTTAGCACGTCAAGGTATATTAATTGGGGGTCCAGCCATGGAGAAGAGTTTAGACACTAGGAGAAGATAAGGAACACACCCATTATCAAGAAATCACATTAGGATTCTCTTTTTAACCTGTTCCTTAAAACACTAGTGCTTAGGAAATCTATTGGAGGCAGAAGCAGTCAAGGGTAGCTTAGGGTTAGGGTTAGGGTTAGGGTTAGGGTTAGCTTTAGGGTACGGCTTAGGGTACGGGTTCGGTACGGGTTCGGGTACGGCGTAGGGTATGGGTTAGGGTTAGGGTTAGGGTTAGTTTGAGGGTTAGGGCTCGGTTTAGGGTACGGGTTAGGATTAGGGTACGTGTTAGGGTTAGGGTACGCGTTAGGGTTAGGGTAGTTATTAAACCTATCCCACTCTCTAGATACCCCTTAGCACGTCAAGGTATATTATTTGGGGGGTCCAGCCATGGAGAAGAGTTTAGACACTAGGAGAAGATAAGGAACACACCCATTATCAAGAAATCACATTAGGATTCTCTTTTTAACCTGTTCCTTAAAACACTAGTGCTTAGGAAATCTATTGGAGGCAGAAGCAGTCAAGGGTAGCTTAGGGTTAGGGTTTGGGTTAGCGTACGGCTTAGGGTACGGGTTCGGGTACGGGTTCGGGTACGGGTTTGGGTATGGCGTAGGATATGGGTTAGGGTTAGGGTTAGGGTTAGTTTGAGGGTTAGGGCTCGGTTTAGGGTACGTGTTAGGGTTAGGGTAGGGGTTAGGGTTAGGGTACGCGTTAGGGTTAGGGTAGTTATTAAACCTATCCCACTCTCTAGATACCCCTTAGCACGTGAAGGAATATTATTTGGGTGTCCAGCCATGGAGAAGAGTTTAGACACTAGGAGAAGATAAGGAACACACCCATTATCAAGAAATCACATTAGGATTCTCTTTTTAAACTGTTCCTTAAAACACTAGTGCTTAGGAAATCTATTGGAGGCAGAAGCAGTCAATGGTAGCTTAGGGTTAGGGTTAGGGTTAGGGTTAGGGTTAGCTTTAGGGTACGGCTTAGGGTACGGGTTCGATACGGGTTCGGGTACGGCGTAGGGTATGGGTTAGGGTTAGGGTTAGGGTTAGTTTGAGGGTTAGGGCTCGGTTTAGGGTACGGGTTAGGATTAGGGTACGTGTTAGGGTTAGGGTACGCGTTAGGGTTAGGGTAGTTATTAAACCTATCCCACTCTCTAGATACCCCTTAGCACGTCAAGGAATATTATTTGGGTGTCCAGCCATGGAGAAGAGTTTAGACACTAGGAGAAGATAAGGAATACACCCATTATCAAGAAATCACATTAGGATTCTCTTTTAAACCTGTTCCTTAGTACACTAGTGCTTAGGAAATCTATTGGAGGCAGAAGCAGTCAAGGGTAGCTTAGGGTTAGGGTTTGGGTTAGGGTACGGCTTAGGGTACGGGTTCGGGTACGGGTTCGGGTACGGGTTTGGGTATGGCGTACGATATGGGTTAGGGTTAGTTTGAGGGTTAGGGCTCGGTTTAGGGTACGGGTTAGGATTAGGGTACGTGTTAGTGTTAGGGTAGGGGTTAGGGTTAGGGTACGCGTTAGGGTTAGGGTAGTTATTAAACCTATCCCACTCTCTAGATACCCCTTAGCACGTCAAGGAATATTATTTGGGTGTCCAGCCATGGAGAAGAGTTTAGACACTAGGAGAAGATAAGGATCACACCCATTATCAAGAAATCACATTACGATTCTCTTTTTAACCTGTTCCTTAAAACACTAGTGCTTAGGAAATCTATTGGAGGCAGAAGCAGTCAAGGGTAGCTTAGGGTTAGGGTTAGGGTTAGGGTTAGGGTTAGGGTACGGCTTAGGGTACGGGTTCGGGTACGGGTTCGTGTACGGCGTAGGGTATGGGTTAGGGTTAGGGTTAGGGTTAGTTTGAAGGTTAGGGCTCGGTTTAGGGTACAGGTTAGGATTAGGGTTCGTGTTAGTGTTAGGGTAGGGGTTAGGGTTAGGGTACGCGTTAGGTTTAGGGTAGTTATTAAACCTATCCCACTCCCTAGATACCCCTTAGCACGTCAAGGAATATTATTTGGGGGTCCAGCCATGGAGAAGAGTTTAGACAGTAGGAGAAGATAAGGAACACACCCATTATCCTGAAATCACATTAGGATTCTCTTTTTAACCTGTTCCTTAATACACTAGTGCTTAGGAAATCTATTGGAGGCAGAAGCAGTCAAGGGTAGCTTAGGGTTAGGGTTACGGTGAGGGTTAGGGTTAGGGTATGGCTTAGGGTACGGGTTCGGGTACGGGTTCGGGTACGGCGTAGGGTATGGGTTAGGGTTAGGGTTACGGTTAGTTTGAGGGTTAGGGCTCTGTTTAGGGTACGGGTTAGGATTAGGGTACGTGTTAGGGTTAGGGTAGGGGTTAGGGTTAGGGTACGCGTTAGGGTTAGGGTAGTTATTAAACCTATCCCACTCTCTAGATACCCCTTAGCACGTCAAGGAATATTATTTGGGTGTCCAGCCATGGAGAAGAGTTTAGACACTAGGAGAAGATAAGGAACACACCCATTATCAAGAAATCACATTAGGATTCTCTTTTTAACCTGTTCCTTAAAACACTAGTGCTTACGAAATCTATTGGAGGCAGAAGCAGTCAAGGGTAGCTTAGGGTTAGGGTTAGGTTTAGGGCTAGGGTTAGGACACGGCTTAGGGTACGGGTTCGGGTACGGGTTCGTGTACGGCGTAGGGTATGGGTTTGGGTTAGGGTTAGGGTTAGTTTGAAGGTTAGGGCTCGGTTTAGGGTATGGGTTAGGATTAGGGTTCGTGTTAGGGTTAGGGTAGGGGTTAGGGTTAGGGTACGCGTTAGGGTTAGGGTAGTTATTAAACCTATCCCACTCTCTAGATACCCCTTAGCACGTCAAGGAATATTATTTGGGGGTCCAGCCATGGAGAAGAGTTTAGACACTAGGAGAAGATAAGGAACACACCCATTATCCTGAAATCACATTAGGATTCTCTTTTTAACCTGTTCCTTAATACACTAGTGCTTAGGAAATCTATTGGAGGCAGAAGCAGTCAAGGGTAGCTTAGGGTTAGGGTTACGGTTAGGGTTAGGGTTAGGGTATGGCTTAGGGTACGTGTTCGGGTACGGGTTCGGGTACGGCGTAGGGTATGGGTTAGGGTTAGGGTTAGGGTTAGTTTGAGGGTTAGGGCTCCGTTTAGGGTACGGGTTAGGATTAGGGTACGTGTTAGGGTTAGGGTAGGGGTTAGGGTTAGGGTACGCGTTAGGGTTAGGGTAGTTATTAAACCTATCCCACTCTCTAGATACCCCTTAGCACGTCAAGGAATATTAATTGGGGGTCCAGCCATGGAGAAGAGTTTAGACACTAGGAGAAGATAAGGAACACACCCATTATCAAGAAATCACATTAGGATTCTCTTTTTAACCTGTTCCTTAAAACACTAGTGCTTAGGAAATCTATTGGAGGCAGAAGCAGTCAAGGGTAGCTTAGGGTTAGGGTTAGGGTTAGGGTTAGGGTACGGGTTCGGGTACGGGTTCGGGTACGGGTTCGGGTACGGCGTAGGGTATGGGTTAGGGTTAGGGTTAGGGTTAGTTTGAGGGTTAGGGCTCGGTTTAGGGTACGGGTTAGGATTAGGGTACGTGTTAGGGTTAGTGTAGGGGTTAGGGTTAGGGTACGCGTTAGGGTTACGGTAGTTATTAAACCTATCCCACTCTCTAGATACCCCTTAGCACGTCAAGGAATATTATTTGGGGGTCCAGCCATGGAGAAGAGTTTAGACACTAGGAGAAGATAAGGAACACACCCATTATCAAGAAATCACATTAGGATTCTCTTTTTAACCTGTTCCTTAAAACACTAGTGCTTAGGAAATCTATTGGAGGCAGAAGCAGTCAAGGGTAGCTTAGGGTTAGGGTTAGGGTTAGGGTACGGCTTAGGGTACGGGTTCGGGTACGGGTTCGGGTACAGGTTTGTGTATGGCGTAGGGTATGGGTTAGGGTTAGGTTTAGGGTTAGTTTGAGGATTAGGGCTCGGTTTAGGGTACGGGTTAGGATTAGTGTACGTGTTAGGGTTAGGGTAGAGGTTAGGGTTAGGGTACGCGTTAGGGTTAGGGTAGTTATTAAACCTATCCCACTCTCTAGATACCCCTTAGCACGTCAAGGAATATTATTTGGGGGTCCAGCCTTGGAGAAGAGTTTAGACACTAGGAGAAGATAAGGAACACACCCATTATCAAGAAATCACATTAGGATTCTCTTTTTAACCTGTTCCTTAAAACACTAGTGCTTAGGAAATCTATTGGAGGCAGAAGCAGTCAAGGGTAGCTTAGGTTTAGGGTTAGGGTTATGGTTAGGGTTAGGGTTAGGGTACGGCTTAGGGTACGGGTTCGGGTACGGGTTCGTGTACGGCGTAGGGTATGGGTTAGGGTTAGGGTTAGGGTTAGTTTGAAGGTTAGGGCTCGGTTTAGGGTACGGGTTAGGATTAGGGTTCGTGTTAGGGTTAGGGTAGGGGTTAGGGTTAGGGTACGCGTTAGGGTTAGGGTAGTTATTAAACCTATCCCACTCTCTAGATACCCCTTAGCACGTCAAGGAATATTATTTGGGGGTCCAGCCATGGAGAAGAGTTTAGACAATAGGAGAAGATAAGGAACACACCCATTATCCTGAAATCACATTAGGATTCTCTTTTTAACCTGTTCCTTAAAACACTAGTGCTTAGGAAATCTATTGTAGGCAGAAGCAGTCAAGGGTAGCTTAGGGTTAGTGTTAGGATTAGGGTTAGGGTTAGGGTACGGCTTAGGGTACGGGTTCGGGTACTGGTTCGGGTACGGCGTAGGGTATGGGTTAGGGTTAGGGTTAGGATTAGTTTGAGGGTTAGGGCTCGGTTTAGGTTACGGGTTAGGATGAGGGTACGTGTTAGGGTTAGGGTAGGGGATAGGGTTAGGGTACGCGTTAGGGTTAGGGTAGTTATTAAACCTATCCCACTCTCTAGATACCCCTTAGCACGTCAAGGAATATTAATTGGGGGTCCAGCCATGGAGAAGAGTTTAGACACTAGGAGAAGATAAGGAACACACCCATTATCAAGAAATCACATTAGGATTCTCTTTTTAACCTGTTCCTTAAAACACTAGTGCTTAGGAAATCTATTGGAGGCAGAAGCAGTCAAGGGTAGCTTAGGGTTAGGGTTAGGGTTAGGGTACGGCTTAGGGTACGGCTTCAGTTACGGGTTCGGGTACGGGTTCGGGTACGGCGTAGGGTATGGGTTAGGGTTAGGGTTAGGGTTAGTTTGAAGGTTAGGGCTCGGTTTAGGGTACGGGTTAGGATTAGGGTTCGTGTTAGGGTTAGGTTAGTGGTTAGGGTTAGGGTACGCGTTAGGTTTAGGGTAGTTATTAAACCTATCCCACTCTCTAGATACCCCTTAGCACGTCAAGGAATATTATTTGGGGGTCCAGCCATGGAGAAGAGTTTAGACACTAGGAGAAGATAAGGAACACACCCATTATCCTGAAATCACATTAGGATTCTCTTTTTAACCTGTTCCTTAATACACTAGTGCTTAGGAAATCTATTGGAGGCAGAAGCAGTCAAGGGTAGCTTAGGGTTAGGGTTAGGGTTAGGGTTAGGGTTAGTGTTAGGGTACGGGTTCCGGTACGGGTTCGTGTACGGCATTCGATATGGGTTAGGGTTAGGGTTAGGGTTAGTTTGAGGGTTAGGGCTCGGTTTAGGGTACGGGTTAGGATTAGGGTACGTGTTAGGGTTAGGGTAGGGGTTAGGGTTAGGGTACGCGTTAGGGTTAGGGTAGTTATTAAACCTATCCCACTCTCTAGATACCCCTTAGCACGTCAAGGAATATTATTTGGGGGTCCAGCCATGGAGAAAAGTTTAGACACTAGGAGAAGATAAGGAACACACCCATTATCAAGAAATCACATTAGGATTCTCTTTTTAACCTGTTCCTTAAAACACTAGTGCTTAGGAAATCTATTGGAGGCAGAAGCAGTCAAGGTTAGCTTAGGGTTAAGTTTAGGGTTATTGTTAGGGTAAGGATTAGGGTACGCGTTCGGGTACGGCATAGGGTATGGGTTAGGGTTAGGGTTAGGGTTAGTTTGAGGGTTAGGGCTCCGTTTAGGGTACGGGTTAGGATTAGGGTAAGTGTTAGGGTTAGGGTAGGGGTTAGGGTTAAGGTACGCGTTAGGGTTACGGTAGTTATTAAACCTATCCCACTCTCTAGATACCCCTTAGCACGTCAAGGAATATTATTTGGGGGTCCAGCCATGGAGAAGAGTTTAGACACTAGGAGAAGATAAGGAACACACCCATTATCCTGAAATCACATTAGGATTCTCTTTTTAACCTGTTCCTTAATACACTAGTGCTTAGGAAATCTATTGGAGGCAGAAGCAGTCAAGGGTAGCTTAGGGTTAGGGTTACGGTTAGGGTTAGGGTTAGGGTATGGCTTAGGGTACGTGTTCGGGTACGGGTTCGGGTACGGCGTAGGGTATGGGTTAGGGTTAGGGTTAGGGTTAGTTTGAGGGTTAGGGCTCCGTTTAGGGTACGGGTTAGGATTAGGGTACGTGTTAGGGTTAGGGTAGGGGTTAGGGTTAGGGTACGCGTTAGGGTTAGGGTAGTTATTAAAACTATCCCACTCTCTAGATACCCCTTAGCACGTCAAGGAATATTAATTGGGGGTCCAGCCATGGAGAAGAGTTTAGACACTAGGAGAAGATAAGGAACACACCCATTATCAAGAAATCACATTAGGATTCTCTTTTTAACCTGTTCCTTAAAACACTAGTGCTTAGGAAATCTATTGGAGGCAGAAGCAGTCAAGGGTAGCTTAGGGTTAGGTTTAGGGTTAGGGTTAGGGTTAGCTTTAGGGTACGGCTTAGGGTACGGGTTCGGTACGGGTTCGGGTACGGCGTAGGGTATGGGTTAGGGTTAGGGTTAGGGTTAGTTTGAGGGTTAGGGCTCGGTTTAGGGTACGGGTTAGGATTAGGGTACGTGTTAGGGTTAGGGTACGCGTTAGGGTTAGGGTAGTTATTAAACCTATCCCACTCTCTAGATACCCCTTAGCACGTCAAGGAATATTATTTGGGTGTCCAGCCATGGAGAAGAGTTTAGACACTAGGAGAAGATAAGGAATACACCCATTATCAAGAAATCACATTAGGATTCTCTTTTTAACCTGTTCCTTAGTACACTAGTGCTTAGGAAATCTATTGGAGGCAGAAGCAGTCAAGGGTAGCTTAGGGTTAGGGTTTGGGTTAGGGTACGGCTTAGGGTACGGGTTCGGGTACGGGTTCGGGTACGGGTTCGGGTACGGCATAGGGTATGGGTTAGGGTTAGGGTTAGGGTTAGTTTGAGGGTTAGGGCTCGGTTTAGGTTACAGCTTAGGATTAGGGTACGTGTTAGGGTTAGGGTAGGGGTTAGGGTTATGGTACGCGTTAGGGTTAGGGTAGTTATTAAACCTATCCCACTCTCTAGATACCCCTTAGCACGTCAAGGAATATTATTTGGGTGTCCAGCCATGGAGAAGAGTTTAGACACTAGGAGAAGATAAGGATCACACCCATTATCAAGAAATCACATTACGATTCTCTTTTTAACCTGTTCCTTAAAACACTAGTGCTTAGGAAATCTATTGGAGGCAGAAGCAGTCAAGGGTAGCTTAGGGTTAGGGTTAGGGTTAGGGTTAGGGTTAGGGTACGGCTTAGGGTACGGGTTCGGGTACGGGTTCGTGTACGGCGTAGGGTATGGGTTAGGGTTAGGGTTAGGGTTAGTTTGAAGGTTAGGGCTCGGTTTAGGGTACAGGTTAGGATTAGGGTTCGTGTTAGTGTTAGGGTAGGGGTTAGGGTTAGGGTACGCGTTAGGTTTAGGGTAGTTATTAAACCTATCCCACTCCCTAGATACCCCTTAGCACGTCAAGGAATATTATTTGGGGGTCCAGCCATGGAGAAGAGTTTAGACAGTAGGAGAAGATAAGGAACACACCCATTATCCTGAAATCACATTAGGATTCTCTTTTTAACCTGTTCCTTAATACACTAGTGCTTAGGAAATCTATTGGAGGCAGAAGCAGTCAAGGGTAGCTTAGGGTTAGGGTTACGGTGAGGGTTAGGGTTAGGGTATGGCTTAGGGTACGGGTTCGGGTACGGGTTCGGGTACGGCGTAGGGTATGGGTTAGGGTTAGGGTTACGGTTAGTTTGAGGGTTAGGGCTCTGTTTAGGGTACGGGTTAGGATTAGGGTACGTGTTAGGGTTAGGGTAGGGGTTAGGGTTAGGGTACGCGTTAGGGTTAGGGTAGTTATTAAACCTATCCCACTCTCTAGATACCCCTTAGCACGTCAAGGAATATTATTTGGGTGTCCAGCCATGGAGAAAAGTTTAGACACTAGGAGAAGATAAGGAACACACCCATTATCAAGAAATCACATTAGGATTCTCTTTTTAACCTGTTCCTTAAAACACTAGTGCTTAGGAAATCTATTGGAGGCAGAAGCAGTCAAGGGTAGCTTAGGTTTAGGGTTAGGGTTAGGGCTAGGGTTAGGACACGGCTTAGGGTACGGGTTCGGGTACGGGTTCGTGTACGGCGTAGGGTATGGGTTTGGGTTAGGGTTAGGGTTAGTTTGAAGGTTAGGGCTCGGTTTAGGGTATGGGTTAGGATTAGGGTTCGTGTTAGGGTTAGGGTAGGGGTTAGGGTTAGGGTACGCGTTAGGGTTAGGGTAGTTATAAAACCTATCCCACTCTCTAGATACCCCTTAGCACGTCAAGGAATATTATTTGGGGGTCCAGCCATGGAGAAGAGTTTAGACACTAGGAGAAGATAAGGAACACACCCATTATCCTGAAATCACATTAGGATTCTCTTTTTAACCTGTTCCTTAATACACTAGTGCTTAGGAAATCTATTGGAGGCAGAAGCAGTCAAGGGTAGCTTAGGGTTAGGGTTAGGGTTAGTGTTAGGGTACGGGTTCCGGTACGGGTTCGGGTACGGCATTCGGTATGGGTTAGGGTTAGGGTTAGGGTTAGTTTGAGGGTTAGGGCTCGGTTTAGGATACGGGTTAGGATTAGGGTACGTGTTAGGGTTAGGGTAGGGGTTAGGGTTAGGGTACGCGTTAGGGTTAGGGTAGTTATTAAACCTATCCCACTCTCTAGATACCCCTTAGCACGTCAAGGAATATTATTTGGGGGTCCAGCCATGGAGAAGAGTTTAGACACTAGGAGAAGATAAGGAACACACCCATTATCCTGAAATCACATTAGGATTCTCTTTTTAACCTGTTCCTTAATACACTAGTGCTTAGGAAATCTATTGGAGGCAGAAGCAGTCAAGGGTAGCTTAGGGTTAGGGTTAGGGTTATGGTTAGGGTTAGGGTTAGGGTACGGCTTAGGGTACGGGTTCGGGTACGGGTTCGTGTACGGCGTAGGGTATGGGTTTGGGTTAGGGTTAGGGTTAGTTTGAAGGTTAGGGCTCGGTTTAGGGTATGGGTTAGGATTAGGGTACGAGTTAGTGTTAGGGTACGCGTTAGGGTTAGGGTAGTTATTAAACCTATCCCACTCTCTAGATACCCCTTAGCACGTCAAGGAATATTAATTGGGGGTCCAGCCATGGAGAAGAGTTTAGACACTAGGAGAAGATAAGGAACACACCCATTATCAAGAAATCACATTAGGATTCTCTTTTTAACCTGTTCCTTAAAACACTAGTGCTTAGGAAATCTATTGGAGGCAGAAGCAGTCAAGGGTAGCTTAGGGTTAGGGTTAGGGTTAGGGTTAGGGTACGGGTTCGGGTACGGGTTCGGGTACGGGTTCGGGTACGGCGTAGGGTATGGGTTAGGGTTAGGGTTAGGGTTAGTTTGAGGGTTAGGGCTCGGTTTAGGGTACGGGTTAGGATTAGGGTACGTGTTAGGGTTAGTGTAGGGGTTAGGGTTAGGGTACGCGTTAGGGTTACGGTAGTTATTAAACCTATCCCACTCTCTAGATACCCCTTAGCACGTCAAGGAATATTATTTGGGGGTCCAGCCATGGAGAAGAGTTTAGACACTAGGAGAAGATAAGGAACACACCCATTATCAAGAAATCACATTAGGATTCTCTTTTTAACCTGTTCCTTAAAACACTAGTGCTTAGGAAATCTATTGGAGGCAGAAGCAGTCAAGGGTAGCTTAGGGTTAGGGTTAGGGTTAGGGTACGGCTTAGGGTACGGGTTCGGGTACGGGTTCGGGTACAGGTTTGTGTATGGCGTAGGGTATGGGTTAGGGTTAGGTTTAGGGTTAGTTTGAGGATTAGGGCTCGGTTTAGGGTACGGGTTAGGATTAGTGTACGTGTTAGGGTTAGGGTAGAGGTTAGGGTTAGGGTACGCGTTAGGGTTAGGGTAGTTATTAAACCTATCCCACTCTCTAGATACCCCTTAGCACGTCAAGGAATATTATTTGGGGGTCCAGCCTTGGAGAAGAGTTTAGACACTAGGAGAAGATAAGGAACACACCCATTATCAAGAAATCACATTAGGATTCTCTTTTTAACCTGTTCCTTAAAACACTAGTGCTTAGGAAATCTATTGGAGGCAGAAGCAGTCAAGGGTAGCTTAGGTTTAGGGTTAGGGTTATGGTTAGGGTTAGGGTTAGGGTACGGCTTAGGGTACGGGTTCGGGTACGGGTTCGTGTACGGCGTAGGGTATGGGTTAGGGTTAGGGTTAGGGTTAGTTTGAAGGTTAGGGCTCGGTTTAGGGTACGGGTTAGGATTAGGGTTCGTGTTAGGGTTAGGGTAGGGGTTAGGGTTAGGGTACGCGTTAGGGTTAGGGTAGTTATTAAACCTATCCCACTCTCTAGATACCCCTTAGCACGTCAAGGAATATTATTTGGGGGTCCAGCCATGGAGAAGAGTTTAGACAATAGGAGAAGATAAGGAACACACCCATTATCCTGAAATCACATTAGGATTCTCTTTTTAACCTGTTCCTTAAAACACTAGTGCTTAGGAAATCTATTGTAGGCAGAAGCAGTCAAGGGTAGCTTAGGGTTAGTGTTAGGATTAGGGTTAGGGTTAGGGTACGGCTTAGGGTACGGGTTCGGGTACTGGTTCGGGTACGGCGTAGGGTATGGGTTAGGGTTAGGGTTAGGATTAGTTTGAGGGTTAGGGCTCGGTTTAGGTTACGGGTTAGGATGAGGGTACGTGTTAGGGTTAGGGTAGGGGATAGGGTTAGGGTACGCGTTAGGGTTAGGGTAGTTATTAAACCTATCCCACTCTCTAGATACCCCTTAGCACGTCAAGGAATATTAATTGGGGGTCCAGCCATGGAGAAGAGTTTAGACACTAGGAGAAGATAAGGAACACACCCATTATCAAGAAATCACATTAGGATTCTCTTTTTAACCTGTTCCTTAAAACACTAGTGCTTAGGAAATCTATTGGAGGCAGAAGCAGTCAAGGGTAGCTTAGGGTTAGGGTTAGGGTTAGGGTACGGCTTAGGGTACGGCTTCAGTTACGGGTTCGGGTACGGGTTCGGGTACGGCGTAGGGTATGGGTTAGGGTTAGGGTTAGGGTTAGTTTGAAGGTTAGGGCTCGGTTTAGGGTACGGGTTAGGATTAGGGTTCGTGTTAGGGTTAGGTTAGTGGTTAGGGTTAGGGTACGCGTTAGGTTTAGGGTAGTTATTAAACCTATCCCACTCTCTAGATACCCCTTAGCACGTCAAGGAATATTATTTGGGGGTCCAGCCATGGAGAAGAGTTTAGACACTAGGAGAAGATAAGGAACACACCCATTATCCTGAAATCACATTAGGATTCTCTTTTTAACCTGTTCCTTAATACACTAGTGCTTAGGAAATCTATTGGAGGCAGAAGCAGTCAAGGGTAGCTTAGGGTTAGGGTTAGGGTTAGGGTTAGGGTTAGTGTTAGGGTACGGGTTCCGGTACGGGTTCGTGTACGGCATTCGATATGGGTTAGGGTTAGGGTTAGGGTTAGTTTGAGGGTTAGGGCTCGGTTTAGGGTACGGGTTAGGATTAGGGTACGTGTTAGGGTTAGGGTAGGGGTTAGGGTTAGGGTACGCGTTAGGGTTAGGGTAGTTATTAAACCTATCCCACTCTCTAGATACCCCTTAGCACGTCAAGGAATATTATTTGGGGGTCCAGCCATGGAGAAAAGTTTAGACACTAGGAGAAGATAAGGAACACACCCATTATCAAGAAATCACATTAGGATTCTCTTTTTAACCTGTTCCTTAAAACACTAGTGCTTAGGAAATCTATTGGAGGCAGAAGCAGTCAAGGTTAGCTTAGGGTTAAGTTTAGGGTTATTGTTAGGGTAAGGATTAGGGTACGCGTTCGGGTACGGCATAGGGTATGGGTTAGGGTTAGGGTTAGGGTTAGTTTGAGGGTTAGGGCTCCGTTTAGGGTACGGGTTAGGATTAGGGTAAGTGTTAGGGTTAGGGTAGGGGTTAGGGTTAAGGTACGCGTTAGGGTTACGGTAGTTATTAAACCTATCCCACTCTCTAGATACCCCTTAGCACGTCAAGGAATATTATTTGGGGGTCCAGCCATGGAGAAGAGTTTAGACACTAGGAGAAGATAAGGAACACACCCATTATCCTGAAATCACATTAGGATTCTCTTTTTAACCTGTTCCTTAATACACTAGTGCTTAGGAAATCTATTGGAGGCAGAAGCAGTCAAGGGTAGCTTAGGGTTAGGGTTACGGTTAGGGTTAGGGTTAGGGTATGGCTTAGGGTACGTGTTCGGGTACGGGTTCGGGTACGGCGTAGGGTATGGGTTAGGGTTAGGGTTAGGGTTAGTTTGAGGGTTAGGGCTCCGTTTAGGGTACGGGTTAGGATTAGGGTACGTGTTAGGGTTAGGGTAGGGGTTAGGGTTAGGGTACGCGTTAGGGTTAGGGTAGTTATTAAAACTATCCCACTCTCTAGATACCCCTTAGCACGTCAAGGAATATTAATTGGGGGTCCAGCCATGGAGAAGAGTTTAGACACTAGGAGAAGATAAGGAACACACCCATTATCAAGAAATCACATTAGGATTCTCTTTTTAACCTGTTCCTTAAAACACTAGTGCTTAGGAAATCTATTGGAGGCAGAAGCAGTCAAGGGTAGCTTAGGGTTAGGTTTAGGGTTAGGGTTAGGGTTAGCTTTAGGGTACGGCTTAGGGTACGGGTTCGGTACGGGTTCGGGTACGGCGTAGGGTATGGGTTAGGGTTAGGGTTAGGGTTAGTTTGAGGGTTAGGGCTCGGTTTAGGGTACGGGTTAGGATTAGGGTACGTGTTAGGGTTAGGGTACGCGTTAGGGTTAGGGTAGTTATTAAACCTATCCCACTCTCTAGATACCCCTTAGCACGTCAAGGAATATTATTTGGGTGTCCAGCCATGGAGAAGAGTTTAGACACTAGGAGAAGATAAGGAATACACCCATTATCAAGAAATCACATTAGGATTCTCTTTTTAACCTGTTCCTTAGTACACTAGTGCTTAGGAAATCTATTGGAGGCAGAAGCAGTCAAGGGTAGCTTAGGGTTAGGGTTTGGGTTAGGGTACGGCTTAGGGTACGGGTTCGGGTACGGGTTCGGGTACGGGTTCGGGTACGGCATAGGGTATGGGTTAGGGTTAGGGTTAGGGTTAGTTTGAGGGTTAGGGCTCGGTTTAGGTTACAGCTTAGGATTAGGGTACGTGTTAGGGTTAGGGTAGGGGTTAGGGTTATGGTACGCGTTAGGGTTAGGGTAGTTATTAAACCTATCCCACTCTCTAGATACCCCTTAGCACGTCAAGGAATATTATTTGGGTGTCCAGCCATGGAGAAGAGTTTAGACACTAGGAGAAGATAAGGATCACACCCATTATCAAGAAATCACATTACGATTCTCTTTTTAACCTGTTCCTTAAAACACTAGTGCTTAGGAAATCTATTGGAGGCAGAAGCAGTCAAGGGTAGCTTAGGGTTAGGGTTAGGGTTAGGGTTAGGGTTAGGGTACGGCTTAGGGTACGGGTTCGGGTACGGGTTCGTGTACGGCGTAGGGTATGGGTTAGGGTTAGGGTTAGGGTTAGTTTGAAGGTTAGGGCTCGGTTTAGGGTACAGGTTAGGATTAGGGTTCGTGTTAGTGTTAGGGTAGGGGTTAGGGTTAGGGTACGCGTTAGGTTTAGGGTAGTTATTAAACCTATCCCACTCCCTAGATACCCCTTAGCACGTCAAGGAATATTATTTGGGGGTCCAGCCATGGAGAAGAGTTTAGACAGTAGGAGAAGATAAGGAACACACCCATTATCCTGAAATCACATTAGGATTCTCTTTTTAACCTGTTCCTTAATACACTAGTGCTTAGGAAATCTATTGGAGGCAGAAGCAGTCAAGGGTAGCTTAGGGTTAGGGTTACGGTGAGGGTTAGGGTTAGGGTATGGCTTAGGGTACGGGTTCGGGTACGGGTTCGGGTACGGCGTAGGGTATGGGTTAGGGTTAGGGTTACGGTTAGTTTGAGGGTTAGGGCTCTGTTTAGGGTACGGGTTAGGATTAGGGTACGTGTTAGGGTTAGGGTAGGGGTTAGGGTTAGGGTACGCGTTAGGGTTAGGGTAGTTATTAAACCTATCCCACTCTCTAGATACCCCTTAGCACGTCAAGGAATATTATTTGGGTGTCCAGCCATGGAGAAAAGTTTAGACACTAGGAGAAGATAAGGAACACACCCATTATCAAGAAATCACATTAGGATTCTCTTTTTAACCTGTTCCTTAAAACACTAGTGCTTAGGAAATCTATTGGAGGCAGAAGCAGTCAAGGGTAGCTTAGGTTTAGGGTTAGGGTTAGGGCTAGGGTTAGGACACGGCTTAGGGTACGGGTTCGGGTACGGGTTCGTGTACGGCGTAGGGTATGGGTTTGGGTTAGGGTTAGGGTTAGTTTGAAGGTTAGGGCTCGGTTTAGGGTATGGGTTAGGATTAGGGTTCGTGTTAGGGTTAGGGTAGGGGTTAGGGTTAGGGTACGCGTTAGGGTTAGGGTAGTTATAAAACCTATCCCACTCTCTAGATACCCCTTAGCACGTCAAGGAATATTATTTGGGGGTCCAGCCATGGAGAAGAGTTTAGACACTAGGAGAAGATAAGGAACACACCCATTATCCTGAAATCACATTAGGATTCTCTTTTTAACCTGTTCCTTAATACACTAGTGCTTAGGAAATCTATTGGAGGCAGAAGCAGTCAAGGGTAGCTTAGGGTTAGGGTTAGGGTTAGTGTTAGGGTACGGGTTCCGGTACGGGTTCGGGTACGGCATTCGGTATGGGTTAGGGTTAGGGTTAGGGTTAGTTTGAGGGTTAGGGCTCGGTTTAGGATACGGGTTAGGATTAGGGTACGTGTTAGGGTTAGGGTAGGGGTTAGGGTTAGGGTACGCGTTAGGGTTAGGGTAGTTATTAAACCTATCCCACTCTCTAGATACCCCTTAGCACGTCAAGGAATATTATTTGGGGGTCCAGCCATGGAGAAGAGTTTAGACACTAGGAGAAGATAAGGAACACACCCATTATCCTGAAATCACATTAGGATTCTCTTTTTAACCTGTTCCTTAATACACTAGTGCTTAGGAAATCTATTGGAGGCAGAAGCAGTCAAGGGTAGCTTAGGGTTAGGGTTAGGGTTATGGTTAGGGTTAGGGTTAGGGTACGGCTTAGGGTACGGGTTCGGGTACGGGTTCGTGTACGGCGTAGGGTATGGGTTTGGGTTAGGGTTAGGGTTAGTTTGAAGGTTAGGGCTCGGTTTAGGGTATGGGTTAGGATTAGGGTTCGTGTTAGGGTTAGGGTAGGGGTTAGGGTTAGGGTACGCGTTAGGGTTAGGGTAGTTATAAAACCTATCCCACTCTCTAGATACCCCTTAGCACGTCAAGGAATATTATTTGGGGGTCCAGCCATGGAGAAGAGTTTAGACACTAGGAGAAGATAAGGAACACACCCATTATCCTGAAATCACATTAGGATTCTCTTTTTAACCTGTTCCTTAATACACTAGTGCTTAGGAAATCTATTGGAGGCAGAAGCAGTCAAGGGTAGCTTAGGGTTAGGGTTAGGGTTAGTGTTAGGGTACGGGTTCCGGTACGGGTTCGGGTACGGCATTCGGTATGGGTTAGGGTTAGGGTTAGGGTTAGTTTGAGGGTTAGGGCTCGGTTTAGGATACGGGTTAGGATTAGGGTACGTGTTAGGGTTAGGGTAGGGGTTAGGGTTAGGGTACGCGTTAGGGTTAGGGTAGTTATTAAACCTATCCCACTCTCTAGATACCCCTTAGCACGTCAAGGAATATTATTTGGGGGTCCAGCCATGGAGAAGAGTTTAGACACTAGGAGAAGATAAGGAACACACCCATTATCCTGAAATCACATTAGGATTCTCTTTTTAACCTGTTCCTTAATACACTAGTGCTTAGGAAATCTATTGGAGGCAGAAGCAGTCAAGGGTAGCTTAGGGTTAGGGTTAGGGTTATGGTTAGGGTTAGGGTTAGGGTACGGCTTAGGGTACGGGTTCGGGTACGGGTTCGTGTACGGCGTAGGGTATGGGTTAGGGTTAGGGTTAGGGTTAGTTTGAGGGTTAGGGCTCGGTTTAGGGTACGGGTTAGGATTAGGGTTCGTGTTAGGGTTAGGGTAGGGGTTAGGGGTAGGGTACGCGTTAGGGTTAGGGTAGTTATTAAACCTATCCCACACTCTAGATACCCCTTAGCACGTCAAGGAATATTATTTGGGGGTCCAGCCATGGAGAAGAGTTTAGACAATAGGAGAAGATAAGGAACACACCCATTATCCTGAAATCACATTAGGATTCTCTTTTTAACCTGTTCCTTAAAACACTAGTGCTTAGGAAATCTATTGTAGGCAGAAGCAGTCAAGGGTAGCTTAGGGTTAGTGTTAGGATTAGGGTTAGGGTTAGGGTACGGCTTAGGGTACGGGTTCGGGTACTGGTTCGGGTACGGCGTAGGGTATGGGTTAGGGTTAGGGTTAGGGTTAGTTTGAGGGTTAGGGCTCGGTTTAGGTTACGGGTTAGGATTAGGGTACGTGTTAAGGTTAGGGTAGGGGATAGGGTTAGGGTACGCGTTAGGTTTAGTGTAGTTATTAAACCTATCCCACTCTCTAGATACCCCTTAGCACTTCAAAGAATATTATTTGGGGGTGCAGCCATGGAGAAGAGTTTAGACACTAGGAGAAGATAAGGAACACACCCATTATCAAGAAATCACATTAGGATTCTCTTTTTAACCTGTTCCTTAAAACACTAGTGCTTAGGAAATCTATTGGAGGCAGAAGCAGTCAAGGGTAGCTTAGGGTTAGGGTTAGGGTTAGGGTTAGGGTTAGCTTTAGGGTACGGCTTAGGGTACGGGTTCGGGTACGGGTTCGGGTACGGCATAGGGTATGGGTTAGGGTTAGGGTTAGGGTTAGTTTGAGGGTTAGGGCTCGGTTTAGGGTACGGGTTAGGATTAGGGTACGTGTTAGGCTTAGGGTACGCGTTAGGGTTAGGGTAGTTATTAAACCTATCCCACTCTCTAAATACCCTTTAGCACGTCAAGGAATATTATTTGGGGGTCCAGCCATGGAGAAGAGTTTAGACACTAGGAGAAGATAAGGAACACACCCATTATCCTGAAATCACATTAGGATTCTCTTTTTAACCTGTTCCTTAATACACTAGTGCTTAGGAAATCTATTGGAGGCAGAAGCAGTCAAGGGTAGCTTAGGGTTAGGGTTAGGGTTAGGGTAAGGCTTAGGGTACGGGTTCGGGTCCGGGTTCGGGTACAGCGTAGAGTATGGGTTAGGGTTAGGTTTAGGGTTAGTTTGAGGGTTAGGGCTCGGTTTAGGGTACGGGTTAGGATTAGTGTACGTGTTTGGGTTAGGGTAGAGGTTAGGGTTAGGGTACGCGTTAGGGTTAGGGTAGTTATTAAACCTATCCCACTCTCTAGATACCCCTTATCACGTCAAGGAATATTATTTGGGGGTCCAGCCTTGGAGAAGAGTTTAGACACTAGGAGAAGATAAGGAACACACCCATTATCAAGAAATCACATTAGGATTCTCTTTTTAACCTGTTCCTTAAAACACTAGTGCTTAGGAAATCTATTGGAGGCAGAAGCAGTCAAGGGTAGCTTAGGGTTAGTGTTAGGGTTAGGGTTAGGGTTAGGGTTAGGGTACGGCTTAGGGTACGGGTTCGGGTACGGGTTCGTGTACGGCGTAGGGTATGGGTTAGGGTTAGGTTTAGGGTTAGTTTGAAGGTTAGGGCTCGGTTTAGGGTACGGGTTAGGATTAGGGATCGTGTTAGGGTTAGGGTAGGGGTTAGGGTTAGGGTACGCGTTAGGGTTAGGGTAGTTATTAAACCTATCCCACTCTCTAGATACCCCTTAGCACGTCAAGGAATATTATTTGGGGGTCCAGCCATGGAGAAGAGTTTAGACAATAGGAGAAGATAAGGAACACACCCATTATCCTGAAATCACATTAGGATTCTCTTTTTAACCTGTTCCTTAATACACTAGTGCTTAGGAAATCTATTGTAGGCAGAAGCAGTCAAGGGTAGCTTAGGGTTAGGGTTAGGATTAGGGTTAGGGTTAGGGTACGGCTTAGGGTACGTGTTCGGGTACTGGTTCGGGTACGGCGTAGGGTATGGGTTAGGGTTAGGGTTAGGGTTAGTTTGAGGGTTAGGGCTCGGTTTAGGTTACGGGTTAGGATTAGGGTACGTGTTAGGGTTAGGGTAGGGGTTAGGGTTAGGGTACGCGTTAGGGTTAGTGTAGTTATTAAACCTATCCCACTCTCTAGATACCCCTTAGCACGTCAAAGAATATTATTTGGGGGTCCAGCCATGGAGAAGAGTTTAGACACTAGGAGAAGATAAGGAACACACCCATTATCAAGAAATCACATTAGGATTCTCTTTTTAACCTGTTCCTTAAAACACTAGTGCTTAGGAAATCTATTGGAGGCAGAAGCAGTCAAGGGTAGCTTAGGGTTAGGGTTAGGGTTAGGGTTAGGGTTAGCTTTAGGGTACGGTTTAGGGTACGGGTTCGGGCACGGGTTCGGGTACGGCGTAGGGTATGGGTTAGGGTTAGGGTTAGGGTTAGTTTGAGGGTTAGGGCTCGGTTTAGGGTACGGGTTAGGATTACGGTACGTGTTAGGGTTATGGTAGGGGTTAGGGTTAGGTTACGCGTTAGGGTTAGGGTAGTTATTAAACCTATCCCACTCTCTAGATACCCCTTAGCACGTCAAGGAATATTATTTGGGGGTCCAGCCATGGAGAAGAGTTTAGACACTAGGAGAAGATAAGGAACACACCCATTATCCTGAAATCACATTAGGATTCTCTTTTTAACCTGTTCCTTAAAACACTAGTGTTTAGGAAATCTATTGGAGGCAGAAGCAGTCAAGGGTAGCTTAGGGTTAGGGTTAGGGTTATTGTTACGGGTTTTACGGGTTTTTAAAAGTAATTTATTTTTATAATGGGGTTTAGCTGCTTTTCACGGCTGTGTTTATGCGGCTTTACACCCACTTGACTCACTTCCAGACAGATATCAATACATAGGTTTTAAGATTCTTACTACTCAGATATATTCTTTTGCGGTGAATAGGGGGTGTTGAGTCCAGTTCACTGAGCAAGGAGTAGGTCTTGTCTATTACATATTGGGTGTATGGAACGGTATCTGAGCGAATTTGAAACCCTTGTTTTATGCATCACCCCACCTCACCTTTCCCGTTAAGCAGACATAGTGTGTTTTCTAAACGTGTGACTCTGTTCTGTTTTGTAATTCAGTTCAAGTGTAGTGGTTTTTACATTCCCTCTATAAGTGATAGCTTATGATAAGTGTCTTTTTCTGTGTGACTTATTTCACTTAGAATCGTCGTACCTAAATCCACTCATCTTGCTTCTACTAGCCTTATGACATTGATTTCATGTCTGAGTGATATTCCATTGTACATAAGGACCACAACTTCTTTATCCATTTTTCTCTTTCCTGGGATATTTAAGGTGTCATGAAGTGGAGGTTCTTGTCAACAGAGCAGCCCTAAACTTTGGGGTGCCTGTGTCTTGCTGATTTTTAGTTTTCCCAATTTATACGCCCATGAGTGGACGTGCCCTATGCTCCCTAAGCTGTGTTTTTTCGATGTTTCAGGACACACCGCACACTTCTCCAGAGTGGCTGTTGGCAATTTACATCCCGCCCATCAGCGTAGCAAGGCTGCCATTTCTCCATGGCCTGTCCTGCATTTCTGGTTTTGACACTTTTTGCAGCATGGCCCTTTTGACCGATGGGAAGCGAGACTTCTTTGTAGCGCTGATTTGCCTTTCCAGGTTGCTTGGTTGGCCAAAAAGGGCGTATGCGTTTTTTCCTGAATACATTCAGGAAAAAACGCATACGCCCTTTTTGGCCAAGGGCATCGCTGTCGACGTTTTGCTGCTTTTCGTGTGCTTTAAAGGCGATTCGAATCTACCTCCTGAAACCTGTTTCCTGCAATTCTGCCTTGCTTTCAAATCCTCTTCGTTGCCTTTCCTCAATATATCTGTGGATGAGAGTTATCATTTATAACTCTGCGGGTTTGTGAATTGCAGTGTCCCTGAGCTCCATTTTTCAACTCGCTTTTTTGGGAGCTGGCCGCAAAAGCGCGGGATTGCCTCAGGCCCTATTCTGCTTCTGGGCGGCAGGCTGAGCCTGTGGTTAAATCTTCTTCCTGATGGGAAAAAAGTGTGACCTGTGCCTGTCCCAACACCTAGAGCTAGTCTCTCGTTGGTTGCCCCTCTTCCCGTTCAACCTCAGGATAAATTGCAGTCTGTACAGAACTGGAGGTTAAAGGTGCTGATTCTCCAACGAGGGAGATTGCTAATAAAGAGGCTGGAATGGCGAACACGAGCACAAGGAGATGAGAAGTGAGGTGCATTTCAGGAACCTTTCCCGATGAGACGGTGTACCATCTTCTGGGTTTCTCACGCATGTTTTCGATGTAGGAAGATGCCCTTGAACCTGGAGATTTGGGATCCATGGGATGGGTACGATGCAGTATTACTTTAAAGGGACTGCGTTTGCCCACCCAACCTCACCAAACCTCTCAGCCCCAAGAGTGTCCACCCTTATGTCTCATCTAGCTGTGGGTCTAGATATGGTCAGTCCACGTTGCATCACAGCCCCTGAACGAATTATGTAAGAATTTCTCTGTCTTTCACTCTCTTTGTTTCATGGGTTTATAAAAGTAATTTATTTTTAAAATGGGGTTTAGCTGCTTTTCACTGCTGTGTTTATGCTGCTTTACCCCCACTTGACACACTTCCAGTGAAATATCAATACATAGGTTTTAAGATTCTTACTAGTCAGATATATTCTTGTGCGGTGAATAGGGGGTGTTGAATCCAGTTCACTGAGCAAGGAGTAGGTCTTGTCTACTACATATTGGGTGTATGGAACGGTATCTGAGATAATTTGAAACACTTGATTTATGCATCACCCCAAATCACATTTCCCGTTAAGCAGCCATAGTGTGTTTTCAAAATGTGTGACTCTGTTCTGTTTTGTAATTCAGTTCAAGGGTAACGGTTTTTACATTCCCTCTATAAGTGATATCTTATGATAAGTGTCTTTTTCTGTGTGACTTATTTCTGTTAGAATCGTCATACCTAAATCCAATCATCATGCTGCTACTAGCCTTAGGACATTGTTTTCATGGCTGAGTGATATTCCATTGTACATAAGGACCTCAACTTCTTTATCCATTTTTCTCTTTCCTGGGATATTTAAGGTGGAATGAAGTGGAGGTCCTTGTCAACAGAGCAGCCCTAAACTTTTGGGTGCCTGTGTCTTGCTGATTTTTAGTTTTCCCAATTTGTACACCCATGAGTGGAAGTGCCCTATGCTCTCTAAGCTGTGTGTTTTAGATGTTTCAGGACACACCGTACACTACTCCAGAGTGGCTGTTGGCAATTTACATCCCGCCCATCAGCGTAGCAAGGCTGCCATTTCTCCATGGCCTGTCCTGCATTTCTGGTTTTGACACTTTTTGCAGCATGGCCCTTTTGACAGATGGGAAGCGAGACTTCTTTGTAGCGCTGATTTGCCTTTCCAGGTTGCTTGGTTGGCCAAAAAGGGCGTATGCGTTTTTTCCTGAATATATTCAGGAAAAAACGCATACGCCCTTTTTGGCCAAGGGCATCATTGTCGACGTTTTGCCGCTTTTCATGTGCTTTAAAGGCGATTCGAATCTACCTCCTGAAACCTGTTTCCTGCAATTCTGCCTTGCTTTCAAATCCTCTTCGTTGCCTTCCCTCAATATATTTGTGGACGAGAGTTATCATTTATAACTCTGTGGGTTTGTGAATTGCAGTGTCCCTGAGCTCCATTTTTCAACTCGCTTTTTTGGGAGCTGGCCGCAAAAACGCGGGATTGCCTCAGGCCCTATTTTGGTTCCCCTCAGCATGCTGAGCCTGTAGTTAATTCTTCTTCCTGATGGGAAAATAGAGTGACCTGTGCCTGTCCCAACACCTAGATCTAGTCTCTCATTGGTTGCCCCTCTTCCCGTTCATCCTCAGGACAAATTGCAACCTGTAGGGAACAGGAGCTTAAAGGTGCTGATTCTCCAAGTAGGGAGATTGCTAGTAAAGTAGCTGGAATGGCGAACCCAAGCACAAGGAGATGAGAAATGAGGTGCGTTTTAGAAACCTTTCAAAATCACACGGTGTACCATCTTCTGGGTTTCACATGCATGTTTTCGATGTAGGAAGATGCCCTTGAACCTGGAGATTTGGGACCCATGGGATGGGTACCACGCATTATTACTTTAAAGGGTCTGCGTTTGCTCACCCAACCTCACCAAACCTCTCAGCCCCAAGAGTGTCCACCCTTATGTCTCATCCAGCTGTGGGTCTAGATATGGTCAATCCAGGTTGCATCACAGCCCCTGAAGGAATTGTGTAAGAATTTCTCTCTCTTTCACTGTCTTTATTTTACGGGTTTTTAAAAGTAATTTATTTTTATAATGGGGTTTAGCTGCTGTTCACGGCTGTGTTTATGCGGCCTTACACCCACTTGACTCACTTCCAGACAGATATCAATACATAGGTTTTAAGATTCTTACTAGTCACATATATTCTTGTGCGGTGAATAGGGGGTGTTGAGTCCAGTTCACTGAGCAAGGAGTAAGTCTTGTCTATTACATATTGGGTGTATGGAACGGTATCTGAGCGAATTTGAAACCCTTGTTTTATGCATCACCCCACCTCACCTTTCCCGTTAAGCAGCCATAGTGTGTTTTCTAAACGTGTAACTCTGTTCTGTTTTGTAATTCAGTTCAAGTGTAGCGGTTTTTACATTCCCTCTATAAGTGATAGCTTATGATAAGTGTCTTTTTCTGTGTGACTTATTTCACTTAGAATCGTCGTACCTAAATCCACTCATCTTGCTTCTACTAGCCTTATGACTTTGATTTCATGTCTGAGTGATATTCCATTGTACATAAGGCCCACAACTTCTTTATGCATTTTTCTCTTTCCTGGGATATTTAAGGTGTGATGAATTGGAGGTTCTTGTCAACAGAGCAGCCCTAAACTTTGGGGTGCCTGTGTCTTGCTGATATTTAGTATTCCCAATTTATACGCCCATGAGTGGACGTGCCCTATGCTCCCTAAGCTGTGTTTTTTCGATGTTTCACGACACACCGTACACTTCTCCAGAGTGTCTGTTGGCAATTTACATCCCGCCCATCAGCGTAGCAAGGCTGCCATTTCTCCATGGCCTGTCCTGCATTTCTGGTTTTGACACTTTTTGCAGCATGGCCCTTTTGACCGATGGGAAGCGAGACTTCTTTGTAGCGCTGATTAGCATTTCCAGGTTGCTTGGTTGGCCAAAAAGGGCGTATGCGTTTTTTCCTGAATATAATCAGGAAAAACTGCATACGCACTTTTTGGCCAAGGGCATCATTGTCTACGTTTTGCCGCTTTTCATGTGCTTTAAGGGCGATTCGAATCTACCTCCTGAAACCTGTTTCCTGCAATTCTGCCTTGCTTTCAAATCCTCTTCGTTGCCTTCCCTCAATATATTTGTGGACGAGAGTTATCATTTATAACTCAGCGGGTTTGTGAATTGCAGTGTCCCTGAGCTCCATTTTTCAACTGTCTTTTTTGGGAGCTGGCCGCAAAAGCACTGGATTGCCTCAGGCACTATTCTGGTTCCCGGCGGCAGGATTAGCCTGTGGTTAATTCTTCTTCCTGATGGGAAAATACAGTGACCTGTGCCTGTCCCAACACCTAGATCTAGTCTCTCATTGGTTGCCCCTCTTCCCGTTCATCCTCAGGACAAATTGCAACCTGTAGGGAACAGGAGCTTAAAGGTGCTGATTCTCCAAGTAGGGAGATTGCTAGTAAAGTAGCTGGAAAGGCGAACCCGAGCACAAGGAGATGAGACATGAGGTGCGATTTAGAAACCTTTCAAAATCACACGGTGTACCATCTTCTGGGTTTCTCATGCATGTTTTCGATGTAGGAAGATGCCCTTGAACCTGGAGATTTGGGACCCATGGGATGGGTACCACGCAGTATTACTTTAAAGGGTCTGCGTTTGCTCACCCAACCTCACCCAAACTCTCAGCCCCAAGAGTGTCCACCCTTATGTCTCATCCAACTGTGGGTCTAGACATGGTCAATCCAGGTTGCAACACAGCCTCTGAACGAATTTTGTAAGAATTTCTCTCTCTTTCACTGTCTTTGTTTTACGGGTTTTTAAAAGTAATTTATTTTTATAATGGGGTTTAGCTGCTTTTCACGGCTGTGTTTATGCGGCTTTACACCCACTTGACTCACTTCCAGACAGATATCAATACATAGGTTTTAAGATTCTTACTACTCAGATATATTCTTGTGCGGTGAATAGGGGGTGTTGAGTCCAGTTCACTGAGCAAGGAGTAGGTCTTGTCTATTACATACTGGGTGTATGGAACGGTATCTGAGCGAATTTGAAACCCTTGTTTTATGCATCACCCCACCTCACCTTTCCCGTTAAGCAGACATAGTGTGTTTTCTAAACGTGTGACTCTGTTCTCTTTTGTAATTCAGTTCAAGTGTAGCGGTTTTTTCCATTCCCTCTATAAATGATAGCTTATGATAAGTGTCTTTTTCTATGTGACTTATTTCACTTAGAATCGTCGTACCTAAATCCACTCATCTTGCTTCTACTAGCCTTATGACATTTATTTCATGTCTGAGTGATATTCCATTGTACATAAGGACCACAACTTCTTTATCCATTTTTCTCTTTCCTGGGATATTTAAGGTGTCATGAAGTGGAGGTTCTTGTCAACAGAGCAGCCCTAAACTTTGGGGTGCCTGTGTCTTGCTGATTTTTAGTTTTCCCAATTTATACGCCCATGAGTGGACGTGCCCTATGCTCCCTAAGCTGTGTTTTTTCGATGTTTCAGGACACACCGCACAGTTCTCCAGAGTGGCTGTTGGCAATTTACATCCCGCCCATCAGCGTAGCAAGGCTGCCATTTCTCCATGGCCTGTCCTGCATTTCTGGTTTTGACACTTTTTGCAGCATGGCCCTTTTGACCGATGGGAAGCGAGACTTCTTTGTAGCGCTGATTTGCCTTTCCAGGTTGCTTGGTTGGCCAAAAAGGGCGTATGCGTTTTTTCCTGAATACATTCAGGAAAAAACGCATACGCCCTTTTTGGCCAAGGGCATCGCTGTCGACGTTTTGCTGCTTTTCATGTGCTTTAAAGGCCATTCGAATCTACCTCCTGAAACCTGTTTCCTGCAATTCTGCCTTGCTTTCAAATCCTCTTCGTTGCCTTCCCTCAATATATCTGTGGATGAGAGTTATCGTTTATAACTCTGCGGGTTTGTGAATTGCAGTGTCCCTGAGCTCCATTTTTCAACTCGCTTTTTTGGGAGCTGGCCGCAAAAGCGCGGGATTGCCTCAGGCCCTATTCTGCTTCTGGGCGGCAGGCTGAGCCTGTGGTTAAATCTTCTTCCTGATGGGAAAAAAGTGTGACCTGTGCCTGTCCCAAAACCTAGAGCTAGTCTCTCGTTGTTTGCCCCTCTTCCCGTTCAACCTCAGGATAAATTGCAGTCTGTACAGAACTGGAGGTTAAAGGTGCTGATTCTCCAACGAGGGAGATTGCTAATAAAGCGGCTGGAATGGCGAACACGAGCACAAGGAGATGAGAAGTGAGGTGCGTTTCAGGAACCTTTCCCGATGAGACGGTGTACCATCTTCTGGGTTTCTCACGCATGTTTTCGATGTAGGAAGATGCCCTTGAACCTGGAGATTTGGGATCCATGGGATGGGTACGATGCAGTATTACTTTAAAGGGACTGCGTTTGCCCACCCAACCTCACCAAACCTCTCAGCCCCAAGAGTGTCCACCCTTATGTCTCATCTAGCTGTGGGTCTAGATATGGTCAGTCCACGTTGCATCACAGCCCCTGAACGAATTATGTAAGAATTTCTCTGTCTTTCACTCTCTTTGTTTCATGGGTTTATAAAAGTAATTTATTTTTAAAATGGGGTTTAGCTGCTTTTCACTGCTGTGTTTATGCTGCTTTACCCCCACTTGACACACTTCCAGTGAAATATCAATACATAGGTTTTAAGATTCTTACTAGTCAGATATATTCTTGTGCGGTGAATAGGGGGTGTTGAATCCAGTTCACTGAGCAAGGAGTAGGTCTTGTCTACTACATATTGGGTGTATGGAACGGTATCTGAGATAATTTGAAACACTTGATTTATGCATCACCCCAAATCACATTTCCCGTTAAGCAGCCATAGTGTGTTTTCAAAATGTGTGACTCTGTTCTGTTTTGTAATTCAGTTCAAGGGTAACGGTTTTTACATTCCCTCTATAAGTGATGTCTTATGATAAGTGTCTTTTTCTGTGTGACTTATTTCTGTTAGAATCGTCATACCTAAATCCAATCATCATGCTGCTAGTAGCCTTAGGACATTGTTTTCATGGCTGAGTGATATTCCATTGTACATAAGGACCTCAACTTCTTTATCCATTTTTCTCTTTCCTGGGATATTTAAGGTGGAATGAAGTGGAGGTCCTTGTCAACAGAGCAGCCCTAAACTTTGGGGTGCCTGTGTCTTGCTGATTTTTAGTTTTCCCAATTTGTACACCCATGAGTGGAAGTGCCCTATGCTCTCTAAGCTGTGTGTTTTAGATGTTTCAGGACACACCGTACACTACTCCAGAGTGGCTGTTGGCAATTTACATCCCGCCCATCAGCGTAGCAAGGCTGCCATTTCTCCATGGCCTGTCCTGCATTTCTGGTTTTGACACTTTTTGCAGCATGGCCCTTTTGACAGATGGGAAGCGAGACTTCTTTGTAGCGCTGATTTGCCTTTCCAGGTTGCTTGGTTGGCCAAAAAGGGCGTATGCGTTTTTTCCTGAATATATTCAGGAAAAAAGGCATACGCCCTTTTTGGCCAAGGGCATCATTGTCGACGTTTTGCCGCTTTTCATGTGCTTTAAAGGCGATTCGAATCTACCTCCTGAAACCTGTTTCCTGCAATTCTGCCTTGCTTTCAAATCCTCTTCGTTGCCTTCCCTCAATATATTTGTGGACGAGAGTTATCATTTATAACTCTGCGGGTTTGTGAATTGCAGTGTCCCTGAGCTCCATTTTTCAACTCGCTTTTTTGGGAGGTGGCCGCAAAAGCGCGGGATTGCCTGAGGCCCTATTCTGCTTCTGGGCGGCAGGCTGAGCCTGTGGTTAAATCTTCTTCCTGATGGGAAAAAAGTGTGACCTGTGCCTGTCCCAACACCTAGAGCTAGTCTCTCGTTGGTTGCCCCTCTTCCCGTTCAACCTCAGGATAAATTGCAGTCTGTACAGAACTGGAGGTTAAAGGTGCTGATTCTCCAACAAGGGAGATTGCTAATAAAGCGGCTGGAATGGCGAACACGAGCACAAGGAGATGAGAAGTGAGGTGCGTTTCAGGAACCTTTCCCGATGAGATGGTGTACCATCTTCTGGGTTTCTCACGCATGTTTTCGATGTAGGAAGATGCCCTTGAACCTGGAGATTTGGGATCCATGGGATGGGTACGATGCAGTATTACTTTAAAGGGACTGCGTTTGCCCACCCAACCTCACCAAACCTCTCAGCCCCAAGAGTGTCCACCCTTATGTCTCATCTAGCTGTGGGTCTAGATATGGTCAGTCCACGTTGCATCACAGCCCCTGAACGAATTATGTAAGAATTTCTCTGTCTTTCACTCTCTTTGTTTCATGGGTTTATAAAAGTAATTTATTTTTAAAATGGGGTTTAGCTGCTTTTCACTGCTGTGTTTATGCTGCTTTACCCCCACTTGACACACTTCCAGTGAAATATCAATACATAGGTTTTAAGATTCTTACTAGTCAGATATATTCTTGTGCAGTGAATAGGGGGTGTTGAATCCAGTTCACTGAGCAAGGAGTAGGTCTTGTCTTCTACATATTGGGTGCATGGAACGGTATCTGAGATAATTTGAAACACTTGATTTATGCATCACCCCAAATCACATTTCCCGTTAAGCAGCCATAGAGTGTTTTCAAAATGTGTGACTCTGTTCTGTTTTGTAATTCAGTTCAAGGGTAACGGTTTTTACATTCCCTCTATAAGTGATAGCTTATGATAAGTGTCTTTTTCTGTGTGACTTATTTCACTTAGAATCGTCATACCTAAATCCACTCATCTTGCTTCTACTAGCCTTATGACTTTGATTTCATGTCTGAGTGATATTCCATTGTACATAAGTACCACAACTTCTTTATGCATTTTTCTCTTTCCTGGGATATTTAAGGTGTGATGAATTGGAGGTTCTTGTCAACAGAGCAGCCCTAAACTTTGGGGTGCCTGTGTCTTGCTGATTTTTAGTTTTCCCAATTTATACGCCCATGAGTGGACGTGCCCTATGCTCCCTAAGCTGTGTTTTTTCGATGTTTCGCGACACACCGCACACTTCTCCAGAATGGCTGTTGGCAATTTACATCCCGCCCATCAGCGTAGCAAGGCTGCCATTTCTCCATGGCCTGTCCTGCATTTCTGGTTTTGACACTTTTTGCAGCATGGCCCTTTTCACCGATGGGAAGCGAGACTTCTTTGTAGCGCTGATTAGCCTTTCCAGGTTGCTTGGTTGGCCAAAAATGGCGTATGCGTTTTTTCCTGAATATAATCAGGAAAAAATGCATACGCACTTTTTGGCCAAGGGCATCATTGTCGACGTTTTGCCGCTTTTCATGTGCTTTAAGGGCTATTCGAATCTACCTCCTGAAACCTGTTTCCTGCAATTCTGCCTTGCTTTCAAATCCTCTTCGTTGCCTTCCCTCAATATATTTGTGGACGAGAGTTATCATTTATAACTCAGCGGGTTTGTGAATTGCAGTGCCCCTGAGCTCCATTTTTCAACTGTCTTTTTTGGGAGATGGCCGCAAAAGCACTGGATTGCCTCAGGCACTATTCTGGTTCCCGGCGGCAGGATTAGCCTGTGGTTAATTCTTCTTCCTGATGGGAAAATACAGTGACCTGTGCCTGTCCCAACACCTAGATCTAGTCTCTCATTGGTTGCCCCTCCTCCCGTTCATCCTCAGGACAAATTGCAACCTGTAGGGAACAGGAGCTTAAAGGTGCTGATTCTCCAAGTAGGGAGATTGCTAGTAAAGTAGCTGGAAAGGCGAACCCGAGCACAAGGAGATGAGACATGAGGTGCGATTTAGAAACCTTTCAAAATCACACGGTGTACCATCTTCTGGGTTTCTCATGCATGTTTTCGATGTAGGAAGATGCCCTTGAACCTGGAGATTTGGGACCCATGGGATGGGTACCACGCAGTATTACTTTAAAGGGTCTGCGTTTGCTCACCCAACCTCACCCAACCTCTCAGCCCCAAGAGTGTCCACCCTTATGTCTCATCCAGCTGTGGGTCTAGACATGGTCAATCCAGGTTGCATCACAGCCTCTGAACGAATTTTGTAAGAATTTCTCTCTCTTTCACTGTCTTTGTTTTACGGGTTTTTAAAAGTAATTTATTTTTATAATGGGGTTTAGCTGCTTTTCACGGCTGTGTTTATGCGGCTTTACACCCACTTGACTCACTTCCAGACAGATATCAATACATAGGTTTTAAGATTCTTACTACTCAGATATATTCTTGTGCGGTGAATAGGGGGTGTTGAGTCCAGTTCACTGAGCAAGGAGTAGGTCTTGTCTATTACATATTGGGTGTATGGAACGGTATCTGAGCGAATTTGAAACCCTTGTTTTATGCATCACCCCACCTCACCTTTCCCGTTAAGCAGACATAGTGTGTTTTCTAAACGTGTGACTCTGTTCTGTTTTGTAATTCAGTTCAAGTGTAGCGGTTTTTACATTCCCTCTATAAGTGATAGCTTATGATAAGTGTCTTTTTCTGTGTGACTTATTTCACTTAGAATCGTCGTACCTAAATCCACTCATCTTGCTTCTACTAGCCTTATGACATTGATTTCATGTCTGAGTGATATTCCATTGTATATAAGGACCACAACTTCTTTATCCATTTTTCTCTTTCCTGGGATATTTAAGGTGTCATGAAGTGGAGGTTCTTGTCAACAGAGCAGCCCTAAACTTTGGGGTGCCTGTGTCTTGCTGATTTTTAGTTTTCCCAATTTATACGCCCATGAGTGGACGTGCCCTACGCTCCCTAAGCTGTGTTTTTTCGATGTTTCAGGACACACCGCACACTTCTCCAGAGTGGCTGTTGGCAATTTACATCCCGCCCATCAGCGTAGCAAGGCTGCCATTTCTCCATGGCCTGTCCTGCATTTCTGGTTTTGACACTTTTTGCAGCATGGCCCTTTTGACCGATGGGAAGCGAGACTTCTTTGTAGCGCTGATTTGCCTTTCCAGGTTGCTTGGTTGGCCAAAAAGGGCGTATGCGTTTTTTCCTGAATATAATCAGGAAAAAACGCATACGCACTTTTTGGCCAAGGGCATCACTGTCGACGTTTTGCCGCTTTTCATGTGCTTTAAAGGCGATTCGAATCTACCTCCTGAAACCTGTTTCCTGAAATTCTGCCTTGCTTTCAAATCCTCTTCGTTGCCTTCCCTCAATATATTTGTGGACGAGAGTTATCATTTATAACTCAGCGGGTTTGTGAATTGCAGTGCCCCTGAGCTCCATTTTTCAACTGTCTTTTTTGGGAGCTGGCCGCAAAAGCACTGAATTGCCTCAGGCACTATTCTGGTTCCCGGCGGCAGGATTAGCCTGTGGTTAATTCTTCTTCCTGATGGGAAAATACAGTGACCTGTGCCTGTCCCAACACCTAGATCTAGTCTCTCATTGGTTGCCCCTCTTCCCGTTCATCCTCAGGACAAATTGCAACCTGTAGGGAACAGGAGCTTAAAGGTGCTGATTCTCCAAGTAGGGAGATTGCTAGTAAAGTAGCTGGAAAGGCGAACCCGAGCACAAGGAGATGAGACATGAGGTGCGATTTAGAAACCTTTCAAAATCACACGGTGTACCATCTTCTGGGTTTCTCATGCATGTTTTCGATGTAGGAAGATGCCCTTGAACCTGGAGATTTGGGACCCATGGGATGGGTACCACGCAGTATTACTTTAAAGGGTCTGCGTTTGCTCACCCAACCTCACCCAACCTCTCAGCCCCAAGAGTGTCCACCCTTATGTCTCATCCAGCTGTGGGTCTAGACATGGTCAATCCAGGTTGCAACACAGCCCCTGAACGAATTTTGTAAGAATTTCTCTCTCTTTCACTGTCTTTGTTTTACGGGTTTTTAAAAGTAATTTATTTTTATAATGGGGTTTAGCTGCTTTTCACGGCTGTGTTTATGCGGCTTTACACCCACTTGACTCACTTCCAGACAGATATCAATACATAGGTTTTAAGATTCTTACTACTCAGATATATTCTTGTGCGGTGAATAGGGGGTGTTGAGTCCAGTTCACTGAGCAAGGAGTAGGTCTTGTCTATTACATATTGGGTGTATGGAACGGTATCTGAGCGAATTTGAAACCCTTGTTTTATGCATCACCCCACCTCACCTTTCCCGTTAAGCAGACATAGTGTGTTTTCTAAACGTGTGACTCTGTTCTCTTTTGTAATTCAGTTCAAGTGTAGCGGTTTTTTCCATTCCCTCTATAAATGATAGCTTATGATAAGTGTCTTTTTCTGTGTGACTTATTTCACTTAGAATCGTCGTACCTAAATCCACTCATCTTGCTTCTACTAGCCTTATGACATTGATTTCATGTCTGAGTGATATTCCATTGTACATAAGGACCACAACTTCTTTATCCATTTTTCTCTTTCCTGGGATATTTAAGGTGTCATGAAGTGGAGGTTCTTGTCAACAGAGCAGCCCTAAACTTTGGGGTGCCTGTGTCTTGCTGATTTTTAGTTTTCCCAATTTATACGCCCATGAGTGGACGTGCCCTACGCTCCCTAAGCTGTGTTTTTTCGATGTTTCAGGACACACCGCACACTTCTCCAGAGTGGCTGTTGGCAATTTACATCCCGCCCATCAGCGTAGCAAGGCTGCCATTTCTCCATGGCCTGTCCTGCATTTCTGGTTTTGACACTTTTTGCAGCATGGCCCTTTTGACCGATGGGAAGCGAGACTTCTTTGTAGCGCTGATTTGCCTTTCCAGGTTGCTTGGTTGGCCAAAAAGGGCGTATGCGTTTTTTCCTGAATATAATCAGGAAAAAACGCATACGCACTTTTTGGCCAAGGGCATCACTGTCGACGTTTTGCCGCTTTTCATGTGCTTTAAAGGCGATTCGAATCTACCTCCTGAAACCTGTTTCCTGAAATTCTGCCTTGCTTTCAAATCCTCTTCGTTGCCTTCCCTCAATATATTTGTGGACGAGAGTTATCATTTATAACTCAGCGGGTTTGTGAATTGCAGTGCCCCTGAGCTCCATTTTTCAACTGTCTTTTTTGGGAGCTGGCCGCAAAAGCACTGAATTGCCTCAGGCACTATTCTGGTTCCCGGCAGCAGGATTAGCCTGTGGTTAATTCTTCTTCCTGATGGGAAAATACAGTGACCTGTGCCTGTCCCAACACCTAGATCTAGTCTCTCATTGGTTGCCCCTCTTCCCGTTCATCCTCAGGACAAATTGCAACCTGTAGGGAACAGGAGCTTAAAGGTGCTGATTCTCCAAGTAGGGAGATTGCTAGTAAAGTAGCTGGAAAGGCGAACCCGAGCACAAGGAGATGAGACATGAGGTGCGATTTAGAAACCTTTCAAAATCACACGGTGTACCATCTTCTGGGTTTCTCATGCATGTTTTCGATGTAGGAAGATGCCCTTGAACCTGGAGATTTGGGACCCATGGGATGGGTACCACGCAGTATTACTTTAAAGGGTCTGCGTTTGCTCACCCAACCTCACCCAACCTCTCAGCCCCAAGAGTGTCCACCCTTATGTCTCATCCAGCTGTGGGTCTAGACATGGTCAATCCAGGTTGCAACACAGCCCCTGAACGAATTTTGTAAGAATTTCTCTCTCTTTCACTGTCTTTGTTTTACGGGTTTTTAAAAGTAATTTATTTTTATAATGGGGTTTAGCTGCTTTTCACGGCTGTGTTTATGCGGCTTTACACCCACTTGACTCACTTCCAGACAGATATCAATACATAGGTTTTAAGATTCTTACTACTCAGATATATTCTTGTGCGGTGAATAGGGGGTGTTGAGTCCAGTTCACTGAGCAAGGAGTAGGTCTTGTCTATTACATATTGGGTGTATGGAACGGTATCTGAGCGAATTTGAAACCCTTGTTTTATGCATCACCCCACCTCACCTTTCCCGTTAAGCAGACATAGTGTGTTTTCTAAACGTGTGACTCTTTTCTCTTTTGTAATTCAGTTCAAGTGTAGCGGTTTTTTCCATTCCCTCTATAAATGATAGCTTATGATAAGTGTCTTTTTCTGTGTGACTTATTTCACTTAGAATCGTCGTACCTAAATCCACTCATCTTGCTTCTACTAGCCTTATGACATTGATTTCATGTCTGAGTGATATTCCATTGTACATAAGGACCACAACTTCTTTATCCATTTTTCTCTTTCCTGGGACATTTAAGGTGTCATGAAGTGGAGGTTCTTGTCAACAGAGCAGCCCTAAACTTTGGGGTGCCTGTGTCTTGCTGATTTTTAGTTTTCCCTATTTATACGCCCATGAGTGGACGTGCCCTATGCTCCCTAAGCTGTGTTTTTTCGATGTTTCAGGACACACCGTACACTTCTCCAGAGTGGCTGTTGGCAATTTACATCCCGCCCATCAGCGTAGCAAGGCTGCCATTTCTCCATGGCCTGTCCTGCATTTCTGGTTTTGACACTTTTTGCAGCATGGCCCTTTTGACCGATGGGAAGCGAGACTTCTTTGTAGCGCTGATTTGCCTTTCCAGGTTGCTTGGTAGGCCAAAAAGGGCGTATGCGTTTTTTCCTGAATACATTCAGGAAAAAACGCATACGCCCTTTTTGGCCAAGGGCATCACTGTCGACGTTTTGCCGCTTTTCATGTGCTTTAAAGGCGATTCGAATCTACCTCCTGAAACCTGTTTCCTGCAATTCTGCCTTGCTTTCAAATCCTCTTCGTTGCCTTCCCTCAATATATCTGTGGATGAGAGTTATCATTTATAACTCTGCGGGTTTGTGAATTGCAGTGTCCCTGAGCTCCATTTTTCAACTCGCTTTTTTGGGAGCTGGCCGCAAAAGCGCGGGATTGCCTCAGGCCCTATTCTGCTTCTGGGCGGCAGGCTGAGCCTGTGGTTAAATCTTCTTCCTGATGGGAAAAAAGTGTGACCTGTGCCTGTCCCAACACCTAGAGCTAGTCTCTCGTTGGTTGCCCCTCTTCCCGTTCAACCTCAGGATAAATTGCAGTCTGTACAGAACTGGAGGTTAAAGGTGCTGATTCTCCAACGAGGGAGATTGCTAATAAAGCGGCTGGAATGGCGAACACGAGCACAAGGAGATGAGAAGTGAGGTGCGTTTCAGGAACCTTTCCCGATGAGATGGTGTACCATCTTCTGGGTTTCTCACGCATGTTTTCGATGTAGGAAGATGCCCTTGAACCTGGAGATTTGGGATCCATGGGATGGGTACGATGCAGTATTACTTTAAAGGGACTGCGTTTGCCCACCCAACCTCACCAAACCTCTCAGCCCCAAGAGTGTCCACCCTTATGTCTCATCTAGCTGTGGGTCTAGATATGGTCAGTCCACGTTGCATCACAGCCCCTGAACGAATTATGTAAGAATTTCTCTGTCTTTCACTCTCTTTGTTTCATGGGTTTATAAAAGTAATTTATTTTTAAAATGGGGTTTAGCTGCTTTTCACTGCTGTGTTTATGCTGCTTTACCCCCACTTGACACACTTCCAGTGAAATATCAATACATAGGTTTTAAGATTCTTACTAGTCAGATATATTCTTGTGCGGTGAATAGGGGGTGTTGAATCCAGTTCACTGAGCAAGGAGTAGGTCTTGTCTACTACATATTGGGTGTATGGAACGGTATCTGAGATAATTTGAAACACTTGATTTATGCATCACCCCAAATCACATTTCCCGTTAAGCAGCCATAGTGTGTTTTCAAAATGTTTGACTCTGTTCTGTTTTGTAATTCAGTTCAAGGGTAACGGTTTTTACATTCCCTCTATAAGTGATAGCTTATGATAAGTGTCTTTTTCTGTGTGACTTATTTCACTTAGAATCGTCATACCTAAATCCACTCATCTTGCTTCTACTAGCCTTATGACTTTGATTTCATGTCTGAGTGATATTCCATTGTACATAAGGACCACAACTTCTTTATGCATTTTTCTCTTTCCTGGGATATTTAAGGTGTGATGAATTGGAGGTTCTTGTCAACAGAGCAGCCCTAAACTTTGGGGTGCCTGTGTCTTGCTGATTTTTAGTTTTCCCAATTTATACGCCCATGAGTGGACGTGCCCTATGCTCCCTAAGCTGTGTTTTTTCGATGTTTCAGGACACACCGTACACTTCTCCAGAGTGGCTGTTGGCAATTTACATCCCGCCCATCAGCGTAGCAAGGCTGCCATTTCTCCATGGCCTGTCCTGCATTTCTGGTTTTGACACTTTTTGCAGCATGGCCCTTTTGACCGATGGGAAGCGAGACTTCTTTGTAGCGCTGATTAGCCTTTCCAGGTTGCTTGGTTGGCCAAAAAGGGCGTATGCGTTTTTTCCTGAATATAATCAGGAAAAAATGCATACGCACTTTTTGGCCAAGGGCATCATTGTCGACGTTTTGCCGCTTTTCATGTGCTTTAAGGGCGATTCGAATCTACCTCCTGAAACCTGTTTCCTGCAATTCTGCCTTGCTTTCAAATCCTCTTCGTTGCCTTCCCTCAATATATTTGTGGACGAGAGTTATCATTTATAACTCAGCGGGTTTGTGAATTGCAGTGCCCCTAAGCTCCATTTTTCAACTGTCTTTTTTTGGGAGCTGGCCGCAAAAGCACTGGATTGCCTCAGGCACTATTCTGGTTCCCGGCAGCAGGATTAGCCTGTGGTTAATTCTTCTTCCTGATGGGAAAATACAGTTACCTGTGCCTGTCCCAACACCTAGATCTAGTCTCTCATTGGTTGCCCCTCTTCCTGTTCATCCTCAGGACAAATTGCAACCTGTAGGGAACAGGAGCTTAAAGGTGCTGATTCTCCAAGTAGGGAGATTGCTAGTAAAGTAGCTGGAAAGGCGAACCCGAGCACAAGGAGATGAGACATGAGGTGCAATTTAGAAACCTTTCAAAATCACACGGTGTACCATCTTCTGGGTTTCTCATGCATGTTTTCGATGTAGGAAGATGCCCTTGAACCTGGAGATTTGGGACCCATGGGATGGGTACCACGCAGTATTACTTTAAAGGGTCTGCGTTTGCTCACCCAACCTCACCCAACCTCTCAGCCCCAAGAGTGTCCACCATTATGTCTCTTCCAGCTGTGGGTCTAGACATGGTCAATCCAGGTTGCAACACAACCCCTGAACGAATTTTGTAAGAATTTCTCTCTCTTTCACTGTCTTTGTTTTACGGGTTTTTAAAAGTAATTTATTTTTATAATGGGGTTTAGCTGCTTTTCACGGCTGTGTTTATGCGGCTTTACACCCACTTGACTCACTTCCAGACAGATATCAATACATAGGTTTTAAGATTCTTACTACTCAGATATATTCTTGTGCGGTGAATAGGGGGTGTTGAGTCCAGTTCACTGAGCAAGGAGTAGGTCTTGTCTATTACATATTTGGTGTATGGAACGGTATCTGAGCGAATTTGAAACCCTTGTTTTATGCATCACCCCACCTCACCTTTCCCGTTAAGCAGCCATAGTGTGTTTTCTAAACGTGTGACTCTGTTCTGTTTTGTAATTCAGTTCAAGGGTAACGGTTTTTACATTCCCTCTATAAGTGATAGCTTATGATAAGTGTCTTTTTCTGTGTGACTTATTTCACTTAGAATCGTCATACCTAAATCCACTCATCTTGCTTCTACTAGCCTTATGACTTTGATTTCATGTCTGAGTGATATTCCATTGTACATAAGGACCACAACTTCTTTATGCATTTTTCTCTTTCCTGGGATATTTAAGGTGTGATGAATTGGAGGTTCTTGTCAACAGAGCAGCCCTAAACTTTGGGGTGCCTGTGTCTTGCTGATTTTTAGTTTTCCCAATTTATACGCCCATGAATGGACGTGCCCTATGCTCCCTAAGCTGTGTTTTTTCGATGTTTCAGGACACACCGTACACTTCTCCAGAGTGGCTGTTGGCAATTTACATCCCGCCCATCAGCGTAGCAAGGCTGCCATTTCTCCATGGCCTGTCCTGCATTTCTGGTTTTGACACTTTTTGCAGCATGGCCCTTTTGACCGATGGGAAGCGAGACTTCTTTGTAGCGCTGATTTGCCTTTCCAGGTTGCTTGGTTGGCCAAAAAGGGCGTATGCGTTTTTTCCTGAATATAATCAGGAAAAAATGCATACGCACTTTTTGGCCAAGGGCATCATTGTCGACGTTTTGCCGCTTTTCATGTGCTTTAAAGGCGATTCGAATCTACCTCCTGAAACCTGTTTCCTGCAATTCTGCCTTGCTTTCAAATCCTCTTCGTTGCCTTCCCTCAATATATTTGTGGACGAGAGTTATCATTTATAACTCAGCGGGTTTGTGAATTGCAGTGCCCCTAAGCTCCATTTTTCAACTGTCTTTTTTTGGGAGCTGGCCGCAAAAGCACTGGATTGCCTCAGGCACTATTCTGGTTCCCGGCAGCAGGATTAGCCTGTGGTTAATTCTTCTTCCTGATGGGAAAATACAGTTACCTGTGCCTGTCCCAACACCTAGATCTAGTCTCTCATTGGTTGCCCCTCTTCCCGTTCATCCTCAGGACAAATTGCAACCTGTAGGGAACAGGAGCTTAAAGTTGCTGATTCTCCAAGTAGGGAGATTGCTAGTAAAGTAGCTGGAAAGGCGAACCCGAGCACAAGGAGATGAGACATGAGGTGCAATTTAGAAACCTTTCAAAATCACACGGTGTACCATCTTCTGGGTTTCTCATGCATGTTTTCGATGTAGGAAGATGCCCTTGAACCTGGAGATTTGGGACCCATGGGATGGGTACCACGCAGTATTACTTTAAAGGGTCTGCGTTTGCTCACCCAACCTCACCCAACCTCTCAGCCCCAAGAGTGTCCACCCTTATGTCTCTTCCAGCTGTGGGTCTAGACATGGTCAATCCAGGTTGCAACACAACCCCTGAACGAATTTTGTAAGAATTTCTCTCTCTTTCACTGTCTTTGTTTTACGGGTTTTTAAAAGTAATTTATTTTTATAATGGGGTTTAGCTGCTTTCCACGGCTGTGTTTATGCGGCTTTACACCCACTTGACTCACTTCCAGACAGATATCAATACATAGGTTTTAAGATTCTTACTACTCAGATATATTCTTGTGCGGTGAATAGGGGGTGTTGAGTCCAGTTCACTGAGCAAGGAGTAGGTCTTGTCTATTACATATTTGGTGTATGGAACGGTATCTGAGCGAATTTGAAACCCTTGTTTTATGCATCACCCCACCTCACCTTTCCCGTTAAGCAGCCATAGTGTGTTTTCTAAACGTGTGACTCTGTTCTGTTTTGTAATTCAGTTCAAGTGTAGCGGTTTTTACATTCCCTCTATAAGTGATAGCTTATGATAAGTGTCTTTTTCTGTGTGACTTATTTCACTTAGAATCGTCGTACCTAATTCCACTCATCTTGCTTCTACTAGCCTTATGACTTTGATTTCATGTCTGAGTGATATTCCATTGTACATAAGGACCACAACTTCTTTATGCATTTTTCTCTTTCCTGGGATATTTAAGGTGTGATGAAGTGGAGGTTCTTGTCAAGAGAGCAGCGCTAAACTTTGGGGTGACTGTGTCTTGCTGATTTTTATTTTTCCCAATTTATACGCCCATGAGTGGACGTGCCCTATGCTCCCTAAGCTGTGTTTTTTCGATGTTTCAGGACACACCGTACACTTCTCCAGAGTGGCTCTTGGCAATTTACATCCCGCCCATCAGCGTAGCAAGGCTGCCATTTCTCCATGGCCTGTCCTGCATTTCTGGTTTTGACACTTTTTGCAGCATGGCCCTTTTGACCGATGGGAAGCGAGACTTCTTTGTAGCGCTGATTTGCCTTTCCAGGTTGCTTGGTTGGCCAAAAAGGGCGTATGCGTTTTTTCCTGAATATAATCAGGAAAAAATGCATACGCACTTTTTGGCCAAGGGCATCATTGTCGACGTTTTGCCGCTTTTCATGTGCTTAAAGGGCGATTCGAATCTACCTCCTGAAACCTGTTTCCTGCAATTCTGCCTTGCTTTCAAATCCTCTTCGTTGCCTTCCCTCAATATATTTGTGGACGAGAGTTATCATTTATAACTCAGCGGGTTTGTGAATTGCAGTGCCCCTGAGCTCCATTTTTCAACTGTCTTTTTTGGGAGCTGGCCGCAAAAGCACTGGATTACCTCAGGCACTATTCTGGTTCCCGGCGGCAGGATTAGCCTGTGGTTAATTCTTCTTCCTGATGGGAAAATACAGTGACCTGTGCCTGTCCCAACACCTAGATCTAGTCTCTCATTGGTTGCCCCTCTTCCCGTTCATCCTCAGGACAAATTGCAACCTGTAGGGAACAGGAGCTTAAAGGTGCTGATTCTCCAAGTAGGGAGATTGCTAGTAAAGTAGCTGGAAAGGCGAACCCGAGCACAAGGAGATGAGACATGAGGTGCGATTTAGAAACCTTTCAAAATCACACGGTGTACCATCTTCTGGGTTTCTCATGCATGTTTTCGATGTAGGAAGATGCCCTTGAACCTGGAGATTTGGGACCCATGGGATGGGTACCACGCAGTATTACTTTAAAGGGTCTGCGTTTGCTCATCCAACCTCACCCAAACTCTCAGCCCCAAGAGTGTCCACCCTTATGTCTCATCCAGCTGTGTGTCTGGACATGGTCAATCCAGGCTGCAACACAGCCCCTGAACGAATTTTGTAAGAATTTCTCTCTCTTTCACTGTCTTTGTTTTACGGGTTTTTAAAAGTAATTTATTTTTATAATGGGGTTTAGCTGCTTTTCACGGCTGTGTTTATGCGGCTTTACACCCACTTGACTCACTTCCAGACAGATATCAATACATAGGTTTTAAGATTTTACTACTCAGATATATTCTTGTGCGGTGAATAGGGGGTGTTGAGTCCAGTTCACTGAGCAAGGAGTAGGTCTTGTCTATTACATATTGGGTGTATGGAACGGTATCTGAGCGAATTTGAAACCCTTGTTTTATGCATCACCCCACCTCACCTTTCCCGTTAAGCAGACATAGTGTGTTTTCTAAACGTGTGACTCTGTTCTCTTTTGTAATTCAGTTCAAGTGTAGCGGTTTTTTCCATTCCCTCTATAAATGATTACTTATGATAAGTGTCTTTTTCTGTGTGACTTATTTCACTTAGAATCGTCGTACCTAAATCCACTCATCTTGCTTCTACTAGCCTTATGACATTGATTTCATGTCTGAGTGATATTCCATTGTACATAAGGACCACAACTTCTTTATCCATTTTTCTCTTTCCTGGGATATTTAAGGTGACATGAAGTGGAGGTTCTTGTCAACAGAGCAGCTCTAAACTTTGGGGTGCCTGTGTCTTGCTGATTTTTAGTTTTCCCAATTTATACGCCCATGAGTGGACGTGCCCTATGCTCCCTAAGCTGTGTTTTTTCGATGTTTCAGGACACACCGCACACTTCTCCAGAGTGGCTGTTGGCAATTTACATCCCGCCCATCAGCGTAGCAAGGCTGCCATTTCTCCATGGCCTGTCCTGCATTTCTGGTTTTGACACTTTTTGCAGCATGGCCCTTTTGACCGATGGGAAGCGAGACTTCTTTGTAGCGCTGATTTGCCTTTCCAGGTTGCTTGGTTGGCCAAAAAGGGCGTATGCGTTTTTTCCTGAATATATTCAGGAAAAAACGCATACGCCCTTTTTGGCCAAGGGCATCATTGTCGACGTTTTGCGACTTTTCATGTGCTTTAAAGGCGATTCGAATCTACCTCCTGAAACCTGTTTCCTGCAATTCTGCCTTGCGTTCAAATCCTCTTCGTTGCCTTCCCTCAATATATCTGTGGATGAGAGTTATCATTTATAACTCTGCGGGTTTGTGAATTGCAGTGTCCCTGAGCTCCATTTTTCAACTCGCTTTTTTGGGAGCTGGCCGCAAAAGCGCGGGATTGCCTCAGGCCCTATTCTGCTTCTGGGCGGCAGGCTGAGCCTGTGGTTAAATCTTCTTCCTGATGGGAAAAAAGTGTGACCTGTGCCTGTCCCAACACCTAGAGCTAGTCTCTCGTTGGTTGCCCCTCTTCCCGTTCAACCTCAGGATAAATTGCAGTCTGTACAGAACTGGAGGTTAAAGGTGCTGATTCTCCAACGAGGGAGATTGCTAATAAAGCGGCTGGAATTGCGAACACGAGCACAAGGAGATGAGAAGTGAGGTGCGTTTCAGGAACCTTTCCCGATGAGACGGTGTACCATCTTCTGGGTTTCTCACGCATGTTTTCGATGTAGGAAGATGCCCTTGAACCTGGAGATTTGGGATCCATGGGATGGGTACGATGCAGTATTACTTTAAAGGGACTGCGTTTGCCCACCCAACCTCACCAAACCTCTCAGCCCCAAGAGTGTCCACCCTTATGTCTCATCTAGCTGTGGGTCTAGATATGGTCAGTCCACGTTGCATCACAGCCCCTGAACGAATTATGTAAGAATTTCTCTGTCTTTCACTCTCTTTGTTTCATGGGTTTATAAAAGTAATTTATTTTTAAAATGGGGTTTAGCTGCTTTTCACTGCTGTGTTTATGCTGCTTTACCCCCACTTGACACACTTCCAGTGAAATATCAATACATAGGTTTTAAGATTCTTACTAGTCAGATATATTCTTGTGCGGTGAATAGGGGGTGTTGAATCCAGTTCACTGAGCAAGGAGTAGGTCTTGTCTACTACATATTGGGTGTATGGAACGGTATCTGAGATAATTTGAAACACTTGATTTATGCATCACCCCAAATCACAGTTCCAGTTAAGCAGCCATAGTGTGTTTTCAAAATGTGTGACTCTGTTCTGTTTTGTAATTCAGTTCAAGGGTAACGGTTTTTACATTCCCTCTATAAGTGATAGCTTATGATAAGTGTCTTTTTCTGTGTGACTTATTTCTGTTAGAATCGTCGTACCTAAATCCAATCATCATGCTGCTACTAGACTTAGGACATTGTTTTCATGGCTGAGTGATATTCCATTGTACATAAGGACCTCAACTTCTTTATCCATTTTTCTCTTTCCTGGGATATTTAAGGTGGAATGAAGTGGAGGTCCTTGTCAACAGAGCAGCCCTAAACTTTTGGGTGCCTGTGTCTTGCTGATTTTTAGTTTTCCCAATTTGTACACCCATGAGTGGAAGTGCCCTATGCTCTCTAAGCTGTGTGTTTTAGATGTTTCAGGACACACCGTACACTACTCCAGAGTGGCTGTTGGCAATTTACATCCCGCCCATCAGCGTAGCAAGGCTGCCATTTCTCCATGGCCTGTCCTGCATTTCTGGTTTTGACACTTTTTGCAGCATGGCCCTTTTGACAGATGGGAAGCGAGACTTCTTTGTAGCGCTGATTTGCCTTTCCAGGTTGCTTGGTTGGCCAAAAAGGGCGTATGCGTTTTTTCCTGAATATATTCAGGAAAAAACGCATACGCCCTTTTTGGCCAAGGGCATCATTGTTGACGTTTTGCCGCTTTTCATGTGCTTTAAAGGCGATTCGAATCTACCTCCTGAAACCTGTTTCCTGCAATTCTGCCTTGCTTTCAAATCCTCTTCGTTGCCTTCCCTCAATATATTTGTGGACGAGAGTTATCATTTATAACTCTGCGGGTTTGTGAATTGCAGTGTCCCTGAGCTCCATTTTTCAACTCGCTTTTTTGGGAGCTGGCCGCAAAAACGCGGGATTGCCTCAGGCCCTATTTTGGTTCCCCTCGGCATGCTGAGCCTGTAGTTAATTCTTCTTCCTGATGGGAAAATAGAGTGACCTGTGCCTGTCCCAACACCTATATCTAGTCTCTCATTGGTTGCCCCTCTTCCCGTTCATCCTCAGGACAAATTGCAACCTGTAGGGAACAGGAGCTTAAAGGTGCTGATTCTCCAAGTAGGGAGATTGCTAGTAAAGTACCTGGAATGGCGAACCCAAGCACAAGGAGATGAGAAATGAGGTGCGTTTTAGAAACCTTTCAAAATCACACGGTGTACCATCTTCTGGGTTTCTCATGCATGTTTTCGATGTAGGAAGATGCCCTTGAACCTGGAGATTTGGGACCCATGGGATGGGTACCACGCAGTATTACTTTAAAGGGTCTGCGTTTGCTCACCCAACCTCACCAAACCTCTCAGCCCAAGAGTGTCCACCCTTATGTCTCATCCAGCTGTGGGTCTAGATATGGTCAATCCAGGTTGCATCACAGCCCCTGAAGGAATTGTGTAAGAATTTCTCTCTCTTTCACTGTCTTTGTTTTACTGGTTTTTAAAAGTAATTTATTTTTATAATGGGGTTTAGCTGCTTTTCACGGCTGTGTTTATGCGGCCTTACACCCACTTGACTCACTTCCAGACAGATATCAATACATAGGTTTTAAGATTCTTACTAGTCACATATATTCTTATGCGGTGAATAGGGGGTGTTGAGTCCAGTTCACTGAACAAGGAGTAGGTCTTGTCTATTACATATTGGGTGTATGGAACGGTATCTGAGCGAATTTGAAACCCTTGTTTTATGCATCACCCCACCTCACATTTCCCGTTAAGCAGCCATAGTGTGTTTTGTAAATGTGTGACTCTGTCCTGTTTTGTAATTCAGTTTAAGTGTAGCGATTTTTACATTCCCCCTATAAGTGATATCTTTGATAAGTGTCTTATTCTATGTGACTTATTTCACTTAAAATCATCATACCTACATCCACTCATCATGCTGCTAGTAGCCTTATGACATTGATTTCATGGCTGAGTGATATTCCATTGTACATAAGTACCACAACTTCTTTATCAATTTTCCTATTCCTGGGATGTTTAAGGAGTACCGAAGTGGAGGTTCTTGGGAACAGAGCAGCCCTAAACTTTGGGGTGCCTGTGTCTTGATGATTTTTAGTTTTCCCAATTTATACGCCCATGAGTTGAAGTGCCCTATGCTCACTAAGCTGTGTTTTTTAGATGTTTCAGGACACACCGTACACTTCTCCAGAGTGGCTGTTGGCAAATTACATCCCACCCATCAGCATAGCAAGGTTCCGATTTCTACATGGACTGTCCTGCTTTTCTGGTTTTTACACTTTTTTCAGCATGACCCTTTGACCAATGGGAAGCGAGACTTCTTTATAGCGCTGATTTCCCTTTCCAGGTTGCTTGGTTGGCCAAGAAGGGCGTATGCGTTTTTTCCTGAATATATTCTGGAAAAAACGCATACGCCCTTTTGGGCCAAGGGCATCATTGTCCACGTTTTGCCGCTTTTCATGTGCTTTAAAGGCGATTCGAATCTACCTCCTGAAATCTGTTTCCTGCAATTCTGCCTTGCTTTAAACTCCTCTTCGTTGCCTTCCCTCAATATATTTGTGGACGAGAGTTATCATTTACAACTCTGCAGGTTTCTGAATTGCAGTGCCCCTGAGCTCCATTTTTCAACTCGCTTTCTTGGGAGCTGGCCGCAAAGCACAGGATTGCTTCAGGCCCTATTGTGGTTCCGGGGGGCAGGCTGAGCCTGTGGTTAATTCTTCTTCCTGATGGGAATATAGAGTGACCTGTGCCTGTCCCAACACCTAGAGCTAGTCTCTCGTTGGTTGCCCCTCTTCCCGTTCATCCTCAGGATAAATTGCAACCTGTACAGAACTGGAGGTTAAAGGTGCGGATTCTCCAACGAGGGAGATTGCTAATAAAGCGGCTGGAATGGCAAACCCGAGCACAAGGAGATGAGAAATGAGGTGCGTTTCAGGAACCCTTCCCGATGAGACGGTGTACCATCTTCTGGGTTTCTCACGCATGTTTTCGATGTAGGAAGATGCCCTTGAACCTGGAGATGTGGGATCCATGGGATGGGTACGATGCAGTATTACTTTAAAGGGACTGCGTTTGCCCACCCAGCCTCACCAAACCTCTCAGCCCCAAGAGTGTCCAACCTTATGTCTCATCTAGCTGTGGGTCTAGATATGGTCAGTCCACTTTGCATCACAGCCCCTGAACGAATTATGTAAGAATTTCTCTCTCTATCACTCTCTTTGTTTAATGGTTTTATAAAAGTAATTTATTTTTAAAATGGGGTTTAGCTGCTTTTCACTGCTGTGTTTATGCTGCTTTACCCCCACTTGACACACTTCCAGTGAAATATCAATACATAGGTTTTAAGATTCTTACTAGTCAGATATATTCTTGTGCGGTGAATAGGGGGTGATGAGTCCAGTTCACTGAACAAGGAGTAGGTCTTGTCTATTACATATTGGGTGTATGGAACGGTATCTGAGCGAATTTGAAACCCTTGTTTTATGCATCACCCCACCTCACCTTTCCCGTTAAGCAGCCATAGTGTGTTTTCTAAACGTGTGACTCTGTTCTGTTTTGTAATTCAGTTCAAGTGTAGCGGTTTTTACATTCCCTCTATAAGTGATAGCTTATGATAAGTGTCTTTTTCTGTGTGACTTATTTCACTTAGAATCGTCGTACCTAAATCCACTCATCTTGCTTCTACTACCCTTATGACATTGATTTCATGTCTGAGTGATATTCCATTGTACATAAGGACCACAACTTCTTTATCCATTTTGCTCTTTCCTGGGATATTTAAGGTGTCATGAAGTGGAGGTTCTTGTCAACAGAGCAGCCCTAAACTTTGGGGTGCCTGTGTCTTGCTGATTTTTAGTTTTCCCAATTTATACGCCCATGAGTGTACGTGCCCTATGCTCCCTACGCTGTGTTTTTTCGATGTTTCAGGACACACCGTACACTTCTCCAGAGTGGCTGTTGGCAATTCACATCCCGCCCATCAGCGTAGCAAGGCTGCCATTTCTCCATGGCCTGTCCTGCATTTCTGGTTTTGACACTTTTTGCAGCATGGCCCTTTTGACCGATGGGAAGCGAGACTTCTTTGTAGCGCTGATTTGCATTTCCAGGTTGCTTTGTTGGCCAAAAAGGGCGTATGCGTTTTTTCCTGAATATATTCAGGAAAAAACGCATACGCCCTTTTTGGCCAAGGGCATCATTGTCGACGTTTTGCCACTTTTCATGTGCTTTAAAGGCGATTCGAATCTACCTCCTGAAACCTGTTTCCTGCAATTCTGCCTTGCTTTCAAATCTTCTTCGTTGCCTTCCCTCAATATATTTGTGGACGAGAGTTATCATTTATAACTCAGCAGTTTTGTGAATTGCAGTGCCCCTGAGCTCCATTTTTCAACTGTCTTTTTTGGGAGCTGGCCACAAAAGCAAGGGATTGCCTCAGGCCCTATTCTGGTTCCTGGCGGCAGGCTGAGCCTGTGGTTAATTCTTCTTCCTGATGGGAAAATAGAGTGACCTGTGCCTGTCTCAACACCTAGATGTAGTCTCTCATTGGTTGCCCCTCTTCCCGTTCACCTCAGGACAAATTGCAACCTGTTGGGAACAGGAGCTTAAAGGTGCTGATTCTCCAATTAGGGAGATTGCTAGTAAAGTAGCTGGAAAGGCGAACCCGAGCACAAGGAGATGAGAAATGAGGTGCGTTTTGGAAACCTTTCAAAATCACACGGTGTACCATCTTCTGCGTTTCTCATGCATGTTTTCGATGTAGGAAGATGCCCTTGAACCTGGAGATTTGGGACCCATGGGATGGGTACCACGCAGTATTACTTTAAAGGGTCTGCGTTTGCTCACCCAACCTCACCCAAACTCTCAGCCCCAAGAGTGTCCACACTTATGTCTCATCCAGGTGTGGGTCTAGATATGGTCAATCCAGGTTGCATCACAGCCCCTGAACGAATTTTGTAAGAATTTCTCTCTCTTTCACTGTCTTTGTTTTACGGGTTTTTAAAAGTAATTTATTTTTATAATGGGGTTTAGCTGCTTTTCAAGGCTTTGTTTATGCGGATTTACACCCTCTTGACTCACTTCCAGACAGATATCAATACATAGGTTTTACGATTCTTACTAGTCAGATATATTCTTGTGCGGTGAATAGGGGGTGTTGATTCTAGTTCACTGAGCAAGGAGTAGGTCTTGTCTATTACATATTGGGTGTATGGAATGGTATCTGAGCGAATTTGAAACCCTTGTTTTATGCATCACCCCACCTCACCTTTCCCGTTAAGCAGCCATAGTGTGTTTTCTAAACGTGTGAATCTGTTCTGTTTTGTAATTCAGTTCAAGTGTAGCGGTTTTTACATTCCCTCTATAAGTGATAATTATAATAAGTGTCTTTTTCTGTGTGACTTATTTCACTTCGAATCGTTGTACGTAAATCCACTCATCTTGCTTCTACTAGCCTTATGACATTGATTTCATATCTGAGTGATATTCCATTGTACATAAGTACCACAACTTCTTTATCCATTTTTCTCTTTCCTGGGATATTTAAGGTGTCATGAAGTGGAGGTTCTTGTCAACAGAGCAGCCCTAAACTTTGAGGTGCCTGTGTCTTTCTGATTTTTATTTTTCCCAATTTCTACGTCCATGAGTGGACGTGCCCTATCCTCCCTAAGCCGTGTTTTTTCTTTGTTTCAGGACACACCGTACACTTTTCCAGAGTGGCTGTTGGCAATTTACATCCCGCCCATCAGCGTAGCAAGGCTGCCATTTCTCCATGGCCTGTCCTGCATTTCTGGTTTTCACAGTTTTTTCAGCATGGCCCTTTAACCGATGGGAAGAGAGACTTCTTTGTAGCGCTGATTTGCCTTTCTAGGTTGCTTGGTTGGCCAAAAAGGGCGTATGCGTTTTTTCCTGAATATATTCAGGAAAAATCGCATACGCCCTTTTTGGCCAAGGATCATTGTCGACGTTCTCCCGCTTTTCATGTGCTTTTAAGTCGATTTGAATCTACCTCCTGAAATCTGTTTCCTGCAATTCTGCCTTGCTTTCCAATCCTCTTCGTTGCCTTCCCCCAATATATTTGTGGACGAGAGTTATCATTTATAACTCAGCAGGTTTGTGAATTGCAGTGCCCCTGAGCTCCATTTTTCAACTGTCTTTTTTGGGAGCTGGCCGCAAAAGCACGGGATTGCCTCAGGCCCTTTTCTGGTTCCTGGCGGCAGGCTGAGCCTGTGGTTAATTCTTCTTCCTGATGGGAAAATAGAGTGACCTGTGCCTGTCTCAACACCTAGATCTAGTCTCTCCCTGGTTGCCCCTCTTCCCGTTCACCTCAGGACAAATTGCAACCTGTAGGGAACAGGAGCTTAAAGGTGCTGATTCTCCAAGTAGGGAGATTGCTAGTAAAGTAGCTGGAAAGGTGAACCCGAGCACAAGGAGATGAGAAATGAGGTGCGTTTTAGAAACCTTTCAAAATCACAGGGTGTACCATCTTCTGGGTTTCTCATGCATGTTTTCGATGTAGGAAGATGCCCTTGAACCTGGAGATTTGGGACCCATGGGATGGGTACCACGCAGTATTACTTTAAAGGGTCTGCGTTTGCTCACCCAACCTCACCCAACCTCTCAGCCCCAAGAGTGTCCACCCTTATGTCTCATCCAGGTGTGTGTCTAGATATGGTCAATCCAGGTTGCATCACAGCCCCTGAACGAATTTTGTAAGAATTTCTCTCTTTTTCACTGTCTTTGTTTTACGGGTTTTTAAAAGTAATTTATTTTTATAATGGGGTTTAGCTGCTTTTCACGGCTGTGTTTATGCGGATTTACACCCACTTGACTCACTTCCAGACAGATATCAATACATAGGTTTTATGATTCTTACTAGTCAGATATATTCTTGTGCAGTGAATAGGGGGTGTTGAGTCCAGTTCACTGAGCAAGGAGTAGGTCTTGTCTATTACATATTTGGTGTATGGAATGGTTTCTATGCTAAATTAAAACCCTAGTTTTATGCATCACCCCACCTCACCTTTCCCATTAAGCAGCCATAGTGTGTTTTCTAAACGTGTGACTCTGTTCTGTTTTGTAATTCAGTTCAAGGGTAACGGTTTTTACATTCCCTCTCTAAGTGATATCTTATGATAAGTGTCTTTTTCTGTGTGACTTCTTTCATTTGGAATCGTCGTACCTAAATCCACTCATCATGCTGCTACTAGCCTTATGACATTGATTTCATGGCTGAGTGATATTCCATTGTACATAAGGACCACAAATTCTTTATCCATTTTTCTCTTTCCTGGGATATGTAAGGTGGAATGAAGTGGATGTTTTTGTCAACAGAGCAGCCCTCAACTTTGGGGTCCCAGTATCTTGCTGATTTTTAGTTTTCCCAATTTATAAGCCCATGAGTGGAAGTGCCCTATGCTCCCTAAACTGTGTTTTTTCGATGTTTCAGGACACACCATACACTTCTCCAGAGTGGCTGTTGGCAATTACATCCCGCCCTTCAGTGTAGCAAGGCTGCCATTTCTCCATGGCCTGTACTGCATTTCTGGTTTTTACACTGTTTTCAGCATAGCCCTTTTGACCGATGGGAAGCGAGACTTCTTTGTAGCACTGATTTGCCTTTCCAGGTTGCTTGGTTGGCCAAAAAGGGCGTATGCGTTTTTTCCTGAATATATTCAGGAAAAAACGCATACACCCTTTTTGGCCAAGGGCATCATTTTCGACATTTTGCTTCTTTTCATGTGCTTTTAAGTCGATTTGAATCTACCTCCTGAAATCTGTTTCCTGCAATTCTGCCTTGCTTTCAAATCCTCTTCGTTGCCTACCCTCAATATATTTGTGGACGAGAGTTATCATTTATAACTCTGCAGGTTTGTGAATTGCCGTGCCCCTTAGCTCCATTTTTCTACTCGTTTTTTTGAGAGCTGGCCGCAAAAGCGCAGGATTGCTTCAGTCCTTATTCTAGTTCCGGGGTCACTCTGAGCCTGTGCTTAATTCTTCTTCCTGATGGGAAAATAGAGTGACCTGTGCCTGTCCCAACACCTAGAGCTAGTCTCTCATTGGTTCCCCCTCTTCCCGTTCATCCTCAGGACAAATTGCAACCTGTAGAGAAGAGGAGATTAAAGGTGCTGATTCCCCAAGTAGGGAGATTGCTAGTAAAGCGGCTGGAATGGCAAACCCGAGCAAAAGGAGATGAGAAATGACGTGCGTTTTAGAAACCTTTCCCGATCAGACAGTATACCATCTTTTGGGTTTCTCATGCATGTTTTCGATGAAGGAAGATGCCCTTGAACATGGAGATTTGGGCCCCATGGGATGGGTACCACGCAGTATTACTTTATAGGGTCTGCGTTTGCTCACCAAACCTCAACAAACCTCTCAGCCCCAGGAGTGTCCACCCTTATGTCTCATCTAGCTGTGGGTCTAGATATGGTCAATCCAGGTTGCATCACAGCCCCGGAACGAATTGTGTAAGAATTTCTCTCTCTTTCACTCTCTTTGTTTCATGGGATTTTAAAAGTAATTGATTTTTATAATGGGCTTTAGCTGCTTTTCACTGCTGTGTTTATGCCGCTTTACACCCACTTGACACACTTCCAGAGAGATATCAATACATAGGTTTTAAGATTTTTACTAGTCAGATATATTCTTGTGCGGTGAATAGGGGGTGTTGAGTCCAGTTCACTGAGCAAGGAGTCGGTCTTGTCTAGTACATATTGGGTTTATGGAACGGTATCTGAGCTAATTTGAAACCCTTGTTTTATGCATCACCCCACCTCACCATTCGCGTTAAGCAGCCATAGTGTGTTTTCAAAATGTGTGACTCTGTTCTGTTTTGTAATTCAGTTCAAGGGTAACGGTTTTTACTTCCCTCTCTAAGTGATATCTTATGATAAGTGTCTTTTTCTGTGTGACTTATTTCACTTAAAATCGTGGTACCTAAATACACTCATCATGCTGCTACTAGCCTTAGGACATTGATTTCATGGCTGATTGATATTCCATTGTACATAAGGACCTCAACTTCTTTATCCATTTTTCTCTTTCCTGGGATATTTAAGGTGGAATGAAGAGGAGGTTCTTGTCAACAGAGCAGCTCTAAACTTTGGGGTGCCTGTGTCTTTCTGATTTTTAGTTTTCCCTATTTATACACCCATGAGTGGAAGTGCCCTATGCTCTCCAAGCTGTGTGTTTTAGATGTTTCAGGACACACCGTACACTTCTACAGAGTGGCTGTTGGCAATTTACATCCCGCCCATCAGCGTAGCAAGGCTCGCATTTCTCCATAGCCTGTCCTGCCTTTCTGGTTTTCACACTTTTTTCAGCATGGCCCTTTGACTGATGGGAAGCAAGACTTCTTGGTAGGGCTGATTTGCCTTTCCAGGTTGCTTGGTTGGCCAAAAAGGGCGTATGCGTTTTTTCCTGAATATATTCAGGAAAAAACGCATACGCCCTTTTTGGCCAAGGACATCATTGTCCACGTTTTGCCGCTTTTCATGTGCTTTAAAGGCAATTCGACTCTAACTCCTTAAAGCTGTTTCCTGCAATTCTGCCTTGCTTTCAAATCCTCTTCGTTGCCTTCCCTCAATATATTTGTGGACGAGTGTTATCATTTATAACTCTGCAAGTCTGTGAATTGCCGTGCCCCTGAGCTCCATTTTTCAACTCGCTTTTTTGAGAGCTGGCCGCAAAAGCGCGGGATTGCTTCAGGCCCTCTTCTGGTTCTGGGGGGCAGGCCTAGCCTGTGGTTAATTCTTCTTCCTAATGGGAAAAAAGATTGACCTGTGCCTGTCACAAAACCTAGAGCAAGTCTCTCATTGGTTCCCCCACTTCCCGTTCATTCTCAGGACACATTGCAACCTGTACAGAACAGGAGGTTAAAGGTGCTGATTCTCCAAGGGGGGAGATTGCTAGTAGAGTGGATGGAATGGCGAACCCGAGCACAAGGAGATGAGAAATGAGGTGCCTTTTAGAAACCTTTCCCAATCAGACAGTGTAACATCTTCTGGGTTTCTAGTGCATGTTTTCGATGTAGGTAGATGCCCTTGAACCTGGAGATTTGGGACCCATTGGACGGGTACCACGCAGTATTACTTTAAAGGGTCTGCGTTTGCTCACCCAACCTCACCAAACCTCTCAGCCCCAAGATTGTCCACAATTATGTCTCATCCAGGTGTGGGTCTAGATATGGTCAATCCAGGTTGCATCACAGCCCCTGAACGAATTGTGTAAGAATTTCTCGCTCTTTCACTCTCTTTGTTTCATTGGTTTTTAAAAGTAATTGATTTTTATAATGGGCTTTAGCTGCTTTTCACTGCTGTGTTTATGCTGCTTTACACCCACTTGACACACTTCCAGACAGATATCAATACATAGGTTTTACGATTTTTACTAGTCAGATATATTCTTGTGTGGTGAATAGTGGGTGTTGAGTCCAGTTCACTGAGCAAGGAGTAGGTCTTGTCTAGTACATATTGGGTTTATGGAACGGTATCTGAGCTTATTAGAAACCCTTGTTTTATGCATCACCCCACCTCACCTTTCCCGTTAAGCAGCCATAGTGTGTTTTCAAAATGTGTGACTCTGTTCTGTTTTGTAATACAGTTCAAGGGTAACGGTTTTTACATTCCCTCTATAAGTGATATCTTATGATAAGTGTCTTTTTCTGTGTGACTTATTTCACTTACAATCGTCATACCTAAATCCCCTCATCATGCTGCTACTTGCCTTAGGACATTGATTTCATGGCTGAGTGAAAATCCATTGTACATAAGGACCTCAAAATCTTTATCCATTTTAATATTTCCTGGGATATTTAAGGAGTCATGAAGTGGAGGTTCTTGTCAACAGAGCAGCCCTAAACTTTGGGGTGCCTGTGTCTTGCTGATTTTTAGTTTTCCCTATTTACACACCCATGAGTGGAAGTGCCCTGTGCTCACTAAGCTGTGTGTTTTAGATGTTTCAGGACACACCGTACACTTCCCAGAGTGGCTGTTGACAATTTACATCCCGCCCATCAGCGTAGCAAGGCTGCCATTTCTCCATGGCCTGTCCTGCATTTCTGGTTTTGACACTTTTTTCAGCATGGCCTTTGAACGATGGGACGCGAGACTTCTTTGTAGCGCTGATTTGCCTTTCCAGGTTGCTTGGTTGGCCAAAAAGGGCGTATGCGTTTTTTCCTGAATATATTCAGGAAAAAACGCATACGCCCTTTTAGGCCAAGGGCATCATTGTCCACGTTTTGCCGCTTTTCATGTGCTTTAAAGGCGATTCGAATCTACCTCCTGATACCTGTTTCCTGCAATTCTGTCTTGCTTTCAAATCCTCTTCATTGTCTTCCCTCAATATATTTGTGGACGAGACTTATCATTTATAACTCTGCAGGTTTGTGAATTGCTGTGTCCCTGACCTCCATTTTTCAACTGGATTTTTTGGGAGCTGGCCGCAAATGCGCAGGATTGCTTCAGGCCCTATTCTGGTTCCGGGGGGCATGCTGAGCCTGTGGTTAATTCTTCTTCCTGATGGGAAAATAGAGTGACCTGTGCCTGTCCCAACAGCTAGATCTAGTCTCTCATTGGTTCCCCCTCTTCCCGTTCATCCTCAGGACAAATTGCAACCTGTAGGGAACAGGAGCTTAAAGGTGCTGATTCCCCAAGTAGGGAGATTGCTAGTAAAGCGGCTGGAAAGGCGAACCCGAGCACAAGGAGATGAGAAATGAGGTGCGTTTCAGAAGCCTTTCCCGATCAGACGGTGTACCATCTTCTGGGTTTCTCATGCATGTTTTCGATGTAGGAAGATGCCCTTGAACCTGGATATTTGGGAGCCATGGGATTGGTAACATGCAGTATTACTTTAAAGGGTCTGCGTTTGCTCACCCAACCTCACCCAAAGTCTCAGCCCCAAGAGTGCCCACCTTTATGTCTCAATCACCTGTGGGTCTAGATATGGTCAATCCAGGTTGCATCACAGCCCCTGCACGAATTTTGTAAGAATTTCTCTCTCTTTCACTGTCTTTGTTTCACGGGTTTTTAAAGGTAATTTATTTTTAAAATGGGCTTTCGCTGCTTTTCACGGCTGTGTTTATGCCGCTTTACACTCACTTGACTCTCTTCCAGAGAGAGATCAATACATAGGTTTTCAGATTCTTACTAGTCAGATATATTCTTGTGCGGTGAATCGGGGGTGTTGAGTCCAGTTCACTGAGCAAGGAGTAGGTCTTGTCTATTACATATTTGGTTTATGGAACGGTATCTGAGCTAATTTGAAACCCTTGTTTTATGCATCACCCCACCTCACCTTTCGCGTTAAGCAGCCATAGTGTGTTTTCAAAATGTGTGACTCTGTTCTGTTTTGTAATTCATTTCAAGGGTATCGGTTTTTACATTCCCTCTCTAAGTGATATCTTATGATAAGTGTGTTTTTCTGTGTGACTTATTTCACTTAGAATCGTCGTACCTAAATCCACTCATCATGCTGCTAGTAGCCTTAGGACATTGATTTCATGGCTGAATGATATTCCATTGTACATAAGGACCACAACTTCTTTACCATTTTTTTCATCCCTGGGATATTTAAGATGTACACAAGTGGAGGTTCTTGTAACCAGAGCAGCCCTTTAACTTTGGGGTGCCTGTGTCTTTTTGATTTTTATTTTTCCAATTTATACGCCCATGAATGGATTTGCCCCTTTCTCTCTAGCTGTGTTTTTTAGATGTTTTAGGAAATACCATACCCTTCTCCAGAGTCGCCATTGGCAATTTGCATCCCGACCATCAGTGTAACAATGCTCCCTTTCCTCCCTGGCCTCTCCAGTATTTTTTTTTACACTTTTTTAGGAAGGCGCTTTTGACCGATGGGAAGTGAGACTTCTTTGTAGTGCTGAATTTCATTTCCGGCTTGCTTGGTTGGCCAAAGCGGGCCTATGCGTTTTTTCCTGAATTTATTCAGAAAAAAACACATATGCTCTTTTTGGCCATGTGCATCATTGTCGACGTTTGGCCGCTTTTCATGTGCTTTAGGGGCTATTCGAATCTAACTCCTGAAATCTGTTTCCTGCAATTCTGCCTTCCTTTCCAATCCTGTTCATTGCCTTCCCTCAATATAGTTTTGGACGATAGTTATAATTTATAACTCTGCAGGTTTGTGAATTGCAGTGCCCCTGAGCTCCATTTTTCAACTCGCTTTTTTGGGAGCTGTCCGCAGAACCGCTGGTTTGCTTCTGGCCCTACTCTGGTTCCCGGTGGCAGGCTAAGCCTTTGCTTAATTCTTCTTCCTGATTGGAAAGTATAGTGACATGTTCCTGTCCGAACATCTAGGGCTTGGCTCTCCTTGTTTCTCCTCCTTCCCCTTCTTCCTTTGGAAAAATTCCAAATTTTGTGCAACTGGATGTTGAAGGTGCTGACATCCTCAAGTGGGGAGATTTTAAGGAAAAAGGCTGGAGGGGTGAACCCAACAACCAGGAAATTAGGAGTTTTGTGCCTTTTCCAAAATCTCCCTGATCCAACCGTGTTCCATCTTCTGGGTGTCACAGGCATGTTTTAGCTGTAGGAAAGGTCCCGTGTATGTAAGGAGAACACCAGGGATTTTTCCAAATCAGTGTCTCCCCGAACTCCAATCTGGGGAACGTTTAAGCTACTGGTACATGTGTGTTCATTAAGGGACTTGGGCCTTAGTCAGAGTCCGAACTTTAGATGATTGAAGTCTTCAGGTTCAGAAACGCTCACCATCGGCCTCCTTTAGTTTCCATTTTATCTGTAGTTGATAGATGATTTCGATATAGATATCTATTGTTTTTCAGATTATTTCCCCTTAGGGGTCATTACAAAATATTGAGTATAGTTCCCTGTGTTATACAGTAGTTCCTTGTTGATGATATATTTTATACATAGCAGTGTGTATATGTTAATCTGAAACTGTTAATTTATCCCTCCTCCCACCTTTCCCCTTTGGTAATAAAAAAATATAAGATTTTATACTTCTCAGAAATCTAGGAGCTGAAAGAGAGGTATCATTTTCAATGGAAAATCATTCAAAACAAGGTTGAAACTTCAACCAAGATTATTAGATGTCCATCCTTGGAAAGAAATCACTGCATTTCTCTACTGTTGACCTGACAAATAAGACAAACCCCTCCACTGAACTTGCTTATAATAAAGTGATGGAAATATCAAATGGAAGTGTTAGAAACATCTTATTTTACACGAGCCTTATACACTGCTCTATGTTAATTACAGTTTGGCTCACACATCTGTTCTTTGAAGTTACAATGTTCTCAAATTCTGTTACTGATCCTGCAGAGTGGGTCCCAACAAGGGTCTCCCTGCCCAGTGTCATTGGAGCCAACAGATCGAGACTGACTTTGGTTCAGAAGCAAAGGAAAACTTTATATTTTGATCAGAGAATGGAGAGGTGAGAGTGTGTGCTCCCTTGCGGGTTGTGGGCCGGGCTGCTGTGTAGAGATCCTGGCAGCGTCAGCGGGAGGGAGGGGTAGAGCTCTCGAGGGCCGGGTTGGCTGGAGCTCAGGCTCTATGTCGCAGAGTCTGCACGGGGCCCCACGAGCTGAGGTGTCGGCCCAGCCATTTTGCACTAGGAAATCGGGTCTGAAGTGTCGGGTGTGGGACCTCTGCATGTGGAAACCTAGGAGCAAGTGAAATTAGACAAAGCACAAAGGAAAAAATGGTTAGACTTTATTTTATTGCCCAGATTCTATTTTCATCTCCCAGGAATTTTTCATGGGCTTTGCCAGTGACAAAGCCCTCCTCTGCCTTTTGTCCCATTCCTCATTCTTGGGGTGCTGAGGGTGCAGACACCTCTCCTGTAAATGCTTCGTGCTGAGTTGGGTGTCCTCATACCCGGGGCAAGGGGGAGGACTTCTCCCAAGCAGCCTCCATGTGAGGTTGATTGTCCCCAGGCCTCTTCCCTCACTGCTCGTCTGCCTGAGCACCAGCATTGGAAGTTTTATAGATTCTAATGATCTTTAAGGGTCCAGGAAAGAGATGTGCAGAGACGCTGGGGGGGGGGTGGGCCGTTTTACCCTGCTCCACATTGGTTCGGCCCCCTTAGGCTGACGGTTTCTGCCAGCCTAGATGCTCTGACCAGTAGTCTGCGCTTTCTTCAGTTAGGCCACTGAATTAACGTACAAACAGCACCAGGTGTCAGAGCCCTGCTTGCTCAACTCCCAGACAGTCCAGGGCCAGTGGTGATCCAGGACCATGATGGCCACTCAGTCAACAGCCTTTTGAAGTAGCCAGGAGTACAGCCGGTCTCATTGGCCGCCGTCACCGCGGTGTCTGTAGGCTTTTCTATGGTGGCAGCGTTATTTACGGTTCCCCTACCAAGTTTATTAGCTCCGCTCTGGGTGCAGTAAGTCCTGTAAGCAATAGTCTGCTCTTTTGGGGCACACTCTTGTTGTTTTCTGAGAGAAGCTCCAGGTCAAGTGATGGTCACACGAGTCGTCATGGGGGCCCATTGCCCCAGGTTGTCTCTCTGGAGGTGGGGGTTGGAGGGCCTCCTCACTCGAGGTCATTGTGCCCACGGAGCAATCCCTGCAACTTCAGGGCATGGTGGGTGGTTAGGATCACCAAGTGGCGTCCTTTTCCCTTAGGAGGGAGCTGGCCTTGTGGGCTGCTGATTTCCAGGTTTTTAGATACCCCCAGTATCCTGGTCGGATGGGGTGGCTGGCCAATGCCTGGAGGGCATTCTTGCATTGTTCCATTTCAAGTGGTCCCAGTTTTTGCACTAATACTCCAAGGGCGATTCGCCTTGGACCAGGAATGTAAAGGTCAAAGGGTTTAGCTAACTTAGGGAGGTCCAGGGCACGGGTCTGAACTGACTGCTCTTTCCATTCTTGAAAGGCCGCTTCTGGATTCTATTCAAAAGGATCATCATCTTTTCCTTTCAGTGTTTCATATAGAGGCCCAGCTATTAGACTGTAGTTAGGGATTCAGATGCAGCAAACCCCGGTCTCCCCAGGAACCCCTAAGCTGTCTTCTAGTTTCAGGAAGGGTGAGGCTGCAAATGGCTTCTTCCCTTTCCTGGGGTGGGCTTCTCCGACCTTCTGAGCGAATGAAGCCCAGGAAGGTCACCTTAGTTTGTGATATTTGAGCCTTTTTCTTGGACACCTTCTATCTTTTATTGGCTAGGTAGTTCAGAGGCCTCCTTAGTCGGGCTGGTGATCAGAATGTCATCTGCATATTGAAGGAGGGTTCCCTTCTCCAGAGGTAGATCTTTTAGGTCTTTAGCTAACGTTTCCACAAAGATGGTGTGGGAATTTTTGAACCCCTGGGGCAGGACGGCCCAGCAGTATTGTTTTTGTTGTATGTTGAGTCCTGCCACTCACAGCCAAAATTTCTTGTGACTCTGGGACGAATGGAATACAGAAGAAGGCATCATTGAAGTCTAATACAGAATACCATGTCCTGGTGGATGGTAGAATGACCAGCAGGGTGTAGGAATTAGGAACTACTAGATGTATATCCTCTGTGGCTTCACTGACTGTCCTGGCGTCCTCTACCAGGTCCCCAGCAGCCCATGGGGCTCTGGTGGTCAGGCCCCTCCCAGGATATGGAGCTCACCTGGGCAGGTACCCAGCAGCCCACGGGGCTCTGGTGGTTAGGCCCCTCCCAGGATATGGAGCTCACCTGGGCAGGTACCCAGCAGCCCACGGGGCTCTCGTGGGCAGGCCCCTCCCTGGATATGGAGCTCCCGTGGACAGGTACCCCGACAGGGCTGGGCACACAGGAACTGTGCACATAGCCCTCATTGCAGAGCACCCCCAGCACACCTGTCACTCAGAGCTGACACAGAGCACCTCAGAGCAGAGCTTGAACTAATAAACAGCAGCTCCAACAGGTCTGTGACCCTAGGCTTCACTCTGTGCGACCTCCCTCTGCCTGGTCTTCCAGGGGCTTCCACAGCAGCCGGGGCACCAGGCCTCTGTCTCCACCCACCACCCCTCCTCTCCCTGACTCCTGGGTTCCTCTCATTAGCAGAGGGTCTTCTTGAAGTTGTCTCCCACTCATGGACCAGATAAAATGATTAGAAAACAAGCCAGGGCTGCCGCCCCTTATCTATCCTGACTCTCGGGACCCTACACCTGTTCCTTGGATCTGGCCGGTGCAGCAAGGCCCATTTTCTGCAAATCTGAGCCCCTGAGGGGCGAGGACTGGCTGACCTGGGCAGCCTGACCCGGCCGGCCAGCCCTTCCCAGGTGTGCCTGGGTTGAGGTCAATATAAACACCCCTCCAGGCAGCAAAAGCCTCTGCAGCTGTGCCTGACGCCATATTCTCTGCCCCGTCAGCAGTCTCGGGGTTGGGCTGGTGGGAGGCAGTAGGGCCCACGGCTCTATGAGTCGCCCGTTGTGACTGGGGCTCTACTGGACTTTCTGCAGGAGTTGCCGGGCTGCCACCTGCTAAAGAAGAGGATGTGTCACCCATACTTGCTGCTGGAATTTCTCCCCGGGCAGAGGTAAGGAAGGAAAAAAGCAGTGGGGGCCGGGACAGGAGGGGTACCTCAGGCAGGGAAATGGAAAGTTTCCAGACGAGCGCCCGGGGCCAGGACCATCCTGGCTGGCCTGCAGGCACCAAGTCGGCCTGCGTGCTGTCGCTGGTGTGACTCCAAGCCCCTTCCTCTAGTTTTTAGTCTTTGCACACATTCAGGTGTTTTACCTGGGAACGGTGGGAAAAGTTCAGCAGCAGCTGGCCTGGGGCTCAGCTCACGTTTAGTCAGAGACGCCTCCTCACGGTCCCCCAGCTTTGCAATGAGGACGCTCCTTGTGTGGGGGCTGCTGGCTGCATGGGAGATGATTCCACACCTGTGACCAACTTAAGAATTGTTTACCACTGGAGCAAGTGTGCTGATAGGGTTTTCCTCTGTATGACCAGTGGGTTCTGTTTTTTTTTTTTTTTCTTTTTTGGTTCAAGGTAAGTTTTAATCCTCTTTTTGTATTTATGGATATAAGCATGGAAATAATTCATTCATATAAATACGTCTATGGGAAGGACAGAACTTTTTTTTTTCTGTTTTATTTTTTTTAAGTATTATTTATGTTTTAATTTTTGAATTTATTTTATTCATTTTTTTATACAGCAGGCTCTTACTGGTTATCTATTTTATACATATAAGTGTATATATGTCAATCCCAGGGTCGCAATTCATCCCACCACCACCACCCTGCCACTTTCCCCCCTTGGTGTCCATACATTTGTTCTCTACATCTGTGTCTCTACTTCTGCCTTGCAAACCAGTTCATCTTTACCATTTTTCTAGGTTCTACATGTATGCGTTAATATACGATATTTGTTTTTCTCTTTCTGACTTACTTCACTCTGTATGACAGTCTCTAGATCTATCCACGTCTCTACAAATGACCCAATTTCATTCCTTTTTATGGCTGAGTAATATTCCATTTTATATATGTAGCACATCTTTTCCGTTCGTCTGTCTATGGGCATTTAGGTTGCTTCCATGACCTGGCTATTGTAAATAGTGCTGCAATGAATATTGTGGTGAATATGTCTTTTTGAATTATGGTTTTCTCTGGGTATATGGCCAGTAGTGGGATTGCTGGGTCATATGGTAATTCTATTTTTAGTTTTTTAAGGAACCTCCATACTGTTCTCCATAGTGACTGTATCAATTTACATTCCCACAAATAGTGTAAGAGGGTTCCCTTTTCTCCACACCCTCTCCAGCATTTGTTGTTTGTAGATTTTCTGATGATGCCCATTCTAACTCGTGTGAGGTGATACCTCATTGTAGTTTTGGTTTATATTTCTCTAATAATTAGTGATGTTGAGTAGCTTTTCATGTGTTTCTTGGTCATCTGTATGTCTTCTTGGGACAAATGTCTATTTACGTCATCTGCCCATTTTTGGATTGGGTTGTTTGTTTTTTTTACTGTTGAGGTGCATGAGCTGTTTATATACATTGGAGATTAATCCTTTGTCCATTGATTCGTTTGCAAATATTTTCTCCCATTCTGAGGGTTGTCTTTTCGTCTTGTTTGTAGTTTCCTTTGCTTTGCAAAAGCTTTTAGGTTTCATTTGCTCCCATTTGTTTTTTTTTTTTTTTATTCCATTACACTAGGAGGTGGATCAAAAAAGATCTTGCTGTGATTTATGTCAAAGAGTATTCTTCCTATGTTTTCCTCTAAGAGTTTTATAGTGTCCGGTCTTACATTTCGGTCTCTAATCCATTTGGAGTTTATTTTTTGTGTATGGTGTTAGGGAGTGTTCTAATTTCATTCTTTTACATGTAGCTGTCCATTTTTCCCAGCACCACTTATTGAAGAGACTGTCTTTTCTCCATTGTATACCCTTGCCTCCTTTGTCATAGATTAGTGGGCCATAGGTGTGTAGGTTTATCTCTGGGCTTTCTTTTTTTTTTTTTTTCTTTTACATCTTTAATGGAGTATAATTGCTTTACAATTGTGTGTTAGTTTCTGCTGTATAAAAAAGTGAATCAGCTATGCGTATACATATAACACCATATCCCCTCCCTCTTGCACCTCCCTCTCACTCCCTTATCCCACCCTTTTAGGTGGTCACAAAGCACAGAGCTGATCTCCCTGTGCTATGTGGCTGCTTCCCAGTAGCTATCAATTTTACATTTGGTAGTGTATATATGTCCATACCACTCTCTCACTTTGTCCCAGCTTACCCTTCCCTCTCCCCATGTCCTCAAGTCCTTTCTCTACGTCTGTGTCCTTAATCCTTTCCTGCCCCTAGGTTCTTCATAAACTTTTTTTTTTTTTTAGATTCCATATATATGTGTTAGCATACGGTATTTGTTTTTCTCTTTCTGACTTACTTCACTCTGTAGGACAGACTCTAGATCCATCCACCTCACTAAAAATAACTCAATTTCGTTTCTTTTTATGGCTGAATAATGTTCCATTGTATATATGTGCCACATCTTCTTTATCCATTTATCTGTTGATGGACACTTAGGTTGCTTCCATGTCCTGGCTATTGTAAATAGAGCTACAGTGAACATTGTGGTACATGACTCTTTTTGAATTATGGTTTTCTCAGGGTAAATGTCCAGGATTGGGTTTGCTGGGTTGTATGGTAGTTCTATTTTTAGTTTTTAAGGAAGCCCCATACCGTTCTCCCTAGTGGCTATATCAATTTACATTCCCACCAACAGTGCAAGAGGGTTCCTTTTTCTCCAATAAATGCCTCTCCAGCATTTATTGTTGGTAGATTTTTTGATGATGGCCATTCTGACTGGTGTGAGGTGATACCTCACTGTAGTTTTGATTTGCATTTCTCTAATGATTAGTGATGTTCAGCATCCTTTCATGTGTTTGTTGGCAACCTGTATATCTTCTTTGGAGAAATGTCTATTTAGGTCTTCTGCCCATTTTTGGATTGGGTTTTTTGGTTTTGTGATACTGAGCTACATGAGCTGCTTTTTGTAGATTAATCCTTTGCCATTTGCTTCATTTGAAAATATTTTCTCCCATTCTGATGGTCGTCTTTTCATCTTGCTTAAGTTTTCCTTTGCTGTGCAAAAGAATTTATGTTTCATTCGGTCCCATTTTTTAATTTTTGTTTTTATTTCCATTTCTCTAGGAGGTGGGTCAAAAAGGATCTTGCTGTGATTTATGTCATAGACTGTTCTGCTTATGTTTTCTTCTAAGAGTTTTATAGTGGCTGGTCTTATATTTAGGTCTCTAATCCATTTTGAGTTATTTTTGTGTATGGTGTTAGGGAGTGTACTAATTTCATTATTTACATGTAGCTGTCGAGTTTTCCCAGCACCACTTACTGAAGACACTGTCTTTTCTCCATTGTATACCCTTGCCTCCTTTGTCATAGATTAGTTAACCATAGGTACGTGGGTTTATCTCTGTGCTTTCTATCCTTTTCTATTGACCTATATTTCTGTGTTTGTGTCAGTACCATATTATCTTGATTACTGTAGCTTTGTAATATAGTCTGAAGTCTGGAAGTCTGATTCCTCCAGCTCTTTTTTTTTCCCCCTCAAGACTGCTTTGGCTATCCAGGGTCTTTTTTGTCTCCCTACAAATTTTAAGATATTTTTTTCTTGTTCTGTAGAAAATGCCAAAGGTATTTTGATCGGGATTGCATTGAATCTGTAGATTGCTTTGGGTAGTATAGTCATTTTCACAATATTGATTCTTCTAATCCAAGGACATGGTATATGTCTCCATCTGTTTATATCATCTTTGATTTCTTTCATCAGTGTCTTATAGTTTTCTGAGTACAGGTCTTTTACTTCCTTAGGTAGGTTTATTCCTAGGTATTTTATTCTTTTTGTTGCAGTGGTAATGGGATTGTTTCCTTAATTTCTCTTTCTGATCTTTCATTGTTAGTGTATAGGAATGCAAGCAATTTCTGTGCATTAATTTTGTATCCTGCAACTTTACCAAATTCATTGATTAGCTCCAGTGGTTTTCTGGTGGCATCTTTAAGATTCTCTATCTATGATATCATGTCATCTGCAAACAGTGACAATTTTACTTCTTCTTTTCCTTTTTGTATTCCTTTTATTTCTTTTTCTTCTCTGATTGCCATGGCTAGGACTTCCAAAACTATGTTGAATAGCAGTGGTGAGAGTGGACATCCTCGTCTTGTTCCTGATCTTAGAGGAAACGCTTTCAGTTTTTCACCATTGAGAATGCTGTTTGCTGTGGGTTTGTCATATATGGCCTTTATTATGTTGAGGTAGTTTCCCTCTATGCCCACACTCTGCAGAGTTTTTATCGTAAATGAGTGTTGAATTTTCTCAAAATCTTTTCCTTCATCTATTGAGATGACCATATGGTTTTATTCTACAATTTGTTAATATGGTGTATCACATTGATTTGTGTATATTGAAGAATCCTTGCATCCCTGGGATAAACCCCACTTGATCATGGTGTATGATCCTTTTAATGTGTTGTTCGATTCTGTTTGCTAGTATTTTGTTGAGGATTTTTGCATCTATATTCATCAGGGATATTGGTCTATAATTTTCTTTCCTTGTAGTATCTCTGTCTGATTTTGGTATCAGGGTGATGGTGGTCTCATAGAATGAGTTTGGGAGTGTTCCTTCCCCTGCAATTGTTTTGAAGAATTTGAGAAGGTTGGGTGTTAGCTCTTCTCTAAATGTTTGATAGAATTCACCTGTAATGCCATCTGGTTCTGGACTTTTGTTTGTTGGAAGATTTTTAATCACAGTTTCAATTTCATTGCTTGTGATAGGTTTGTTCATATTTTCTATTTCTTCCTGGTTCAGTCTTAGAAGGTTATACCTTTCTAAGAATTTGTCCATTTCTTCCAGATTGTCCATTTTATTGGCACAGAGTTGCTTGTAGTAGTCTCTTAGGATGCTTTGTATTCCTGTGGTGTCTGTTGTAACTTCTCCTTTTTCACTTCTAATTTTGTTGATTTGCGTCCTCTCCCTCTTTTTCTTGAGTGTGGCTAAAAGTTGATCATTTCTGCTTATCTTCTCAAAGAACCAGCTTTTAGTTTTGATGATCTTTGCTTCCGTTTTCTTTGTTTCTATTTCATTTATTTCTGCTCTGATCTTTAGGATTTCTTTCCTTCTACTAACTTTGGGTTTTGTTCTTCTTTCTCTAGTTCCTCTAGGTGTAAGGTTAGATTGTTTATTTGAGATTTTTCTTGTTTCTTGAGGTAGGCTTGTATTGCTATAAACTTCCCTCTTAGAACTCCTTTTGCTGCATCCCATAGGTTTTGGATCATCGTGTTTTTGTTGTCATTTGTCTCTAGGTAGTTTTTGATTTCCCCTTTGATTTCTTCAGTGATCTCTTGGTTATTTAGTAACGTATTCTTTAGCCTCCATGTGTTTGTGTTTTTTACGGTTTTTTCCGTGTAATTGATTTCTAATCTCATAGCATTGTGGTCGGAACAGCTGCTTGATATGATTTCAGTTTTCTTAAATTTACTGAAGCTTTATCTGTGACCCAAGATGTGATCTATCCTGGAGAATGTTCCGTGTGCAGTTGAGAAGAACGTGTAATCTGCTGTTTTTGGATGGAATGTCCTATAAATATCAATGAACTCTATCTGGTCTATTGTGTCATTTAAAGCTTGTGTTTCCTTATTAATTTTCTGTCTGGCTGATCTCCACTGGTGTAAGTGAGCTGTTAAAGTCCCCCGCTATTATTGTGTTACTGTCGATTTCCTCTTTTATAGCTGTTAGCAGTTGCCTTATACATTGAGGTGCTCCTATGTTGGGTACATATATATTTATAATTGTTATATCTTCTTCTTGGATTGATCCCTTGACCATTATGTAGTGTCTTTCCTTGTCTCTTGTAACATTCTTTATTTTAAAGTCTATTTTATCTGATATGAGTATTGCTACTCCAGCTTTCTTTTGATTTTCATTAGCATAGAATATATTTTTCCATCGCCTCACTTTCAGTCTGTATGTGTCCCTAGGTCTGAAATGGGTCTCTTGTAGACAGCATATATATGGGTCTTGTTTTTGTATCCATTCAGCCAGTCTATGTCTTTTGGTTGGAACATTTAGTGCATTCACGTTTAAGGTAATTATCGATATGTATGTTCCTACTACTATTTTCTTAATTGTTATGGGTTTGTCTTGGTGGGTCCTTTTCTTCTCTTGTGTTTCCCACTTAGAGAAGTTCTTTTAGCATTTGGTGTAGAGCTGGTTGCATGGTGCTGAATTCTCTTAGCTTTTGCTTGTCTGTAAGGCTTTTGATTTCTCCATCAAATCTGAATGAGCTCTTTGCAGGGTGCAGTACCCTTGGTTGTAGGTTCTTCCCTTTCATCACTTTAAATTTATCATGCCACTTCCTTCTGGCTTGTAGATTTTCTGCTGAGAAATCAGCTGTTATCCTTATGGGATTTCCCTTGTATGTTATTTGTCATTTTTCCCTTGCTGCTTTCAATAATTTTTCTTTGTCGTTAATTTTTGTCAGTTTGATTACTATGTGTCTTGTCATTTTTCTCCTTTGGTTTCTCCTGCCTGGGACACTCTGTGCTTCTGGACTTGGGTGGCTATTTCTTTTCCCATGCTAGGGAAGTTTTTGACCATAATCTCTTCAAATATATTCTCGGGTCCTTTCTCTCTCTCTTCTCCTTCTGGGACCCCTATAATGCGAATGTTGTTGCGTTTAATGTTGTCCCAGGGGACTCTTGGGGTGTCTTCATTTATTTTCATTCTTTTTCTTTATTCTGTTCCATGGCAGTGATTTCCACCTTTCTGTCTTCCAGGCCACTTATCCGTTCTTCTGCCACAGTTATTCTGCTACTGATTCCTTCTAGTGTATTTTTCATTTCAGTTATTACATTGTTCACCTCTGTTTGTTTGTTCTTTAATTCTTCTAGGTGTTTGTTCCTTAATTCTTCTAGGTCTTTGTTAAGCATTTCTTGTGTCTTCTCGATCTTTGCCTCCTTTCTTTTTCTAAGGTCTTGGCTCAACTTCACTATCATTATTCTGAATTCTTTTTCTGGAAGGTTCCCTATCTCCACCTCATTTCGTTTTTTTTCTGGGGTTTTATCTTGTTCCTTGATCTGGTATAAAGTCCTCTGCCTTTTCATTTTGTCTATCTTTCTGTGAATGTGGTTTTCCTTCCACAGGCTGCAGAATTGTAGTTCTTCTTGCTTCTGCTGTCTGCTCTCTGGTGGATGAGTCTATCTTAGAGGCTTGTGCAAGCTTCCTGATGGGAGGGACTGGTGGTGGGTAGAGCTGGGTGTTGCTTTGGTGGGCAGAGCTTTAATCCGCTTGTCTACGGATTAAATAAAACTTTAATAAAAAGTTGAATCTGCTTGTCTGCTGATGCATGGGGCTGGGTTCCCTCCCTGTTGGTTGTTTGGCCTGAGGCGACCCAGCACTGGAGCCTACCTTGCTCTTGGTGGGGCTAATGGCGGACTCTGGGAGGGCTCACACCAAGGAGTATTTCCCAGAACTTCTGCTGCCAGTGTCGTTGTCCTCACGGTGAGCCACAGCCACAGCCACCAGCTGCCTCTGCAGGAGACCCTCTAAAAGTAGCAGGTAGTTCTGGTCATTCTCCTACGGGGTCACTGCTCCTTCCCCTGGGTCCTGATGTGCACACTACTTTGTGTGTGCCCTCCAAGAGTGGAGTATCTGAGTGGAGTTGAGACTCTGAGACTCTGTGTGGAGTCGCACAGACTCTGGGTCCTGTGAAGCTTCGATGTTTTGTGATTCTAGAAATCCTATAGGAGACGGTCCACAGCAGGTGAAGCTAATGTTGTCAGTAGAGGTGTTGAAGCCAAAGATCTGCAGTTCCGGCTAGAGGTGCCGATGTACATACAGGACAAAATCATCTCATGTGAATGTAGTTCAGGCATGTTTAAGATGAATGCAGTCATGTTAATGCCTACCATATTCTATCTTGAGCCTCTCCTCAGGGACCTCCTCCTCAGTTCCTGAGGCTCCTGTAAGTCATGTACAGGGGACTGGAGAGTGGGCTCTGTCCAGTCTGAGCCCTGAGTTACCCTGTGTGTATCTTAGGATACTTTGTATTTCTGTGGTGTCTGTTGTAACATCATCTCTTTCATTTCAGATTTATTTGGGCCCTCTCTTTTTTAACAAAACATACTACTGTTGTCTTTTATTCTTTACAGAAGTTTAATCAGTGTTTGATCTACTATCCTTACCCTATGTATACTTTTTGCAGTGAGATTTTTACTTTTCTTTGTTTCCTTGTTACTATCAATAATTAGTGAGACTTCTTTTAAGCTACCTTCAACATTGCTTATAAAGCTGCTTTATTAGTGATGACAGAGCCTTAATGGAAGTCATGTTCTGGTTGTAAATTAGAATGCAATGTGCCAGCAAAAAGCCCCTTAAGTTTATGTCTCATTACTTCTTGTTCTTTTTTTAATTTAATTTTTATTTTTTGTCAGAGCAAATTTGATTAAAATGTTTTGTTTCTTCTAGGTGTGCAAGATGTGGTTCTTTTAAACATATACATATATCTATTCTTCTTTGGATCATTTTCCCATGTAGGTTATGACACCATGTTGAGTAGTCTTGTCTTGGTATTACTTAGGTCTTTGGTGATTACATATTTCACATGTGTTTCTATATCTATCTTAACCCCAATATCCTAATGTATCCAATCCTCACACCTTTCCATTTGGTGAACCCTAAGTTTGTTTAATGAATCTGTGATTGCATTTCTCTGTGGAAATATCTTCATTGGTATCAATTTTTAGCTAAGACCTATAAGTGATATTATAGGATATGTGTCTTTTGCTTTCTGACTTAGTACAATTTGCCTGATTAACTCAAGAATCATACACGGTGCTGCAAATGGCATTATTTTGTTTTTTTCCCTGGCTCATATTCCATCTGTACGTGTACCAGTTATTCTTTGGCCACGCACCTCTTGATGGACTTTTTGGTTGCCTCCATGTCTTGGTTATTGTAATACTGCTGCAATGCACATTTGCTTGCCTGTGTCTTTCCAGTTCTATCTCCTTATGTTATAGGCCAAGGAGTGGGCTTGCTGTATCATATGGTAGCTCAGTGTGTACGTTTTAAAGGCACCACCATTCAGTTCTCATTAGTGGCTCTTTCCAGGTTATGTCCCACTTAAAATTGAGGGTATGCATTTCTCCAAAACACCTTCAATATTTATTGTTTGTAGTTTGCTTGCTGCTGGTTATTCTAACAGGTACGAGCTGATACCTCTGTGTGGCTGAATTTGCATGTGTCCCATAATCTGTTGAAATTGATCTTTAAAGCATGCTCTTTTTATTTATCAAACTGTGATTACAGCTTAGTTCTTCAAATTGTTTTCTTAAAGTAAGTGTCACATTTTGAAAAGTTTTGGCCACTACCTCCCTCAAGACATTTTGAGGGCAGGTTTCATTTACAGCCCTGAAGTACTTGTTCATATGAAGTGACCATTAACACAGATTTTAAAGCTGCTTTTGCAGGTAACGGCCAGAGGGCGGCAGCCTATTTACGTTCCCCAATCTGGTAACTAGGGAAAGAGTCCTTCAGCTGCAAGAGTGTCCAGCTTTATTTCTCATCCAGCTGTGGGTCAAGATATGATCAAACAAGGTTGCATCAAAGCCCAGGAACGAATTATGTAAAATTTCCTCTCTCTATCACTGTCTTATTTTTTTGGGTTTTTTAAAGTTATTTAATTTAAAATGGGGATTCGCTACTTTTCACTGCTGTGTTTATGCCGCTTTACACCCACTTGACTCACTTCCAGACAGATATCAATACATAGGTTTTAAGATTCTTACTAGTCACATATATTCTTGTGCGGTGAATAGGGGGTGTTGAGTCCAGTTCACTGAGCAAGGAGTAGGTCTTGTCTATTACATATTGGGTGTATGGATCGGTATCTGAGCGAATTTGAAACCCTTGTTTTATGCATCACCCCACCTCACCTTTCCCGTTAAGCAGCCATAGTGTGTTTTCTAAACGTGTGACTCTGTTCTGTTTTGTAATTCAGTTCAAGTGTAGCGGTTTTTACATTCCCTCTATAAGTGATAGCTTATGATAAGTGTCTTTTTCTGTGTGACTTATTTCACTTAGAATCGTTGTACCTAACTCCACTCACCTTGCTTCTACTAGCCTTATGACATTGATTTCATGTCTGAGTGATATTCCATTGTACATAAGGACCACAACTTCTTTATCCATTTTTCTCTTTCCTGGGATATTTAAGGTGTCATGAATTGGAGGTTCTTGTCAACAGAGCAGCCCTAAACTTTGGGGTGCCTGTGTCTTGCTGATTTTTAGTTTTCCCAATTTATATGCCCATGAGAGGACGTGCCCTATGCTCCCTAAGCTGTGTTTTTTCGATGTTTCAGGACACACCGTACACTTCTCCAGAGTGGCTGTTGGCAATTTACATCGCACCCATCAGTGTAGCAAGGCTGCCATTTCTCCATGGCCTGTCCTGCATTTCTGGTTTTGACACCTTTTGCAGCATGGCCCTTTTGACCGATGGGAAGCGAGACTTCTTTGTAGCGCTGATTTGCCTTTCCACGTTGCTTGGTTGGCCAAAAAGGGCGTATGCGTTTTTTCCTGAATATATTCAGGAAAAAACACATACGCCCTTTTTGGCCAAGGGCATCATTGTCGACGTTTTGCCGCCTTTCATGTGCTTTAAAGGCGATTCGAATCTACCTCCTGAAACCTGTTTCCTGCAATTGGGCCTTGCTTTCAAATCCTCTTCGTTGCCCTCCCTCAATATATTTGTGGACGAGAGTTATCATTTATAACTCAGCAGGTTTGTGAATTGCAGTGCCCCTGAGCTCCATTTTTCAACTGTCTATTTTGGGAGCTGGCCGCAAAAGCACGGGATTGCTTAAGGCCCTTTTCTGGTTCCGGGCGGCAGGCTGAGCCTGTGGTTAATTCTTCTTCCTGATGGGAAAATAGAGTGACCTCTGCCGGTCCCAACACCAAGATCTAGTGTCTCATTGGTTGCCCCTCTTGCCGTTCATCCTCAGGACAAATTGCAACCTGTAGGGAACAGGAGGTTAAAGGTGCTGATTCTCCAAGTAGGGAGATTGCTAGTAAAGTAGCTGGAATGGCGAACCCGAACACAAGGAGATGAGAAATGAGGTGCGTATTAGAAACCTTTCAAAATCACACGGTGTACCATCTTCTGGGTTTATCATGCATGTTTTCGATGTAGGAAAATGCCGTTGAATCTGGAGATTTCGGACCCATGGGATGGGTACCACGCAGTATTACTTTAAAGGGTCTGTGTTTGCTCACCCAACGTCACCCAACCTCTCAACCCCAAGAGTGTCCACCCATATGTCTCATCCAGCTGTGGGTCTAGATATGGTCAATCCAGGTTGCATCACAGCCCCTGAACGAATTTTGTAAGAATTTCTCTCTCTTTCACTGTCTTTGTTTTACGGGTTTTTAAAAGAAATTTATTTTTATAATGGGGTTTAGCTGCTTTTCACGGCTGTGTTTATGCGCCTTTACACCCACTTGACTCACTTCCAGAGAGATATCAATACATAGGTTTTAAGATTCTTACTAGTCACATATATTCTTGTGTGGTGAATAGGGGGTGTTAAGTCCAGTTCACTGAGCAAGGAGTAGGTTTGTCTATTACATATTGGGTGTATGGAACGGTATCTGAGCGAATTTGAAACCCTTGTTTTATGCATCACCCCACCTCACCTTTCCCCTTAAGCAGCCATAGTGTGTTTTCTAAACGTGTGACTCTCTTCTGTTTTGTAATTCAGTTCAAGTGTAGCGGTTTTTACATTCCCTCTATAAGTGATAGCTTATGATAAGTGTCTTTTTCTGTGTGACATATTTCACTTAGAATCTTCGTACCTAAATCCACTCATCTTGCTTCTACTAGCCTTATGACTTTGATTTCATGTCTGAGTAATATTCCATTGTACATAAGGACCACAACTTCTTTATCCATTTTTCTCTTTCCTGGGATATTTAAGGTGTCATGAAGTGGAGGTTCTTGTCAACAGAGCAGCCCTAAACTTTGGGGTGCCTCTGTCTTGCTGATTTTTAGTTTTCCCAATTTATACGCCCATGAGTGGACGTGCCCTATGCTCCCTAAGCTGTGTGTTTTAGATGTTTCAGGACACACCGTACACTTCTCCAGAGTGGCTGTTGGCAATTTACATCCCGCCCATCAGCGTAGCAAGGCTGCCATTTCTCCATGGCCTGTCCTGCATGTCTGGTTTTGACACCTTTTGCAGCATGGCCCTTTTGACCGATGGGAAGCGAGACTTCTTTGTAGCGCTGATTTGCCTTTCCACGTTGCTTGGTTGGCCAAAAAGGGCGTATGCGTTTTTTCCTGAATATATTCAGGAAAAAACACATACACCCTTTTTGGCCAAGGGCATCATTGTCGACGTTTTGCCGGCTTTCATGTGCTTTAAAGGCGATTCGAATCTACCTCCTGAAACCTGTTTCCTGGAATTGGGCCTTGCTTTCAAATCCTCTTCGTTGCCCTCCCTCAATATATTTGTGGACGAGAGTTATCATTTATAACTCTGCGGGTTTGTGAATGGCAGTGTCCCTGGGCTCCATTTTTCAACTCCCTTTTTTGGGAGCTGGCCGTAAGAGCGCGGGATTGCCTCAGGCCCTATTCTGCTTCAGGGCGGCAGGCTGAGCCTGTGGTTAATTCTTCTTCCTGATGGGAAAATAGAGTGACCTGTGCCTGTCCCAACACCTAGATCTAGTCTCTCATTGGTTGCCCCTCTTCCCGTTCATCCTCAGGACAAATTGCAACCTGTAGGGAACAGGAGGTTAAAGGTGCTGATTCTCCAAGTAGGGAGTTTGCTAGTAAAGTAGCTGGAATGGCGAACCCGAGCACAAGGAGATGAGAAATGAGGAGCGTTTTAAAAACCTTTCAAAATCACACGGTGTACCATCTTCTGGGTTTCTCATGCATGTTTTTGATGTAGGAAGATGCCCTTGAACCTGGAGATTTGGGACCCATGGGATGGGTACCACGCAGTATTACTTTAAAGGGTCTGCGTTTGCTCACCCAACCTCTCAGCCCCAAGAGTGTCCACCCTTATGTCTCATCCAGCTGTGGGTCTAGATATGGTCAATCCAGGTTGCATCACAGCCCCTGAACGAATTGTGTAAGAATTTCTCTCTCTTTCACTGTCTTTGTTTTATGTGTTTTTTAAAGTAATTTATTTTTATAATGGGGTTTAGCTCCTTTTCACGGCTGTGTTTATGAGGCTTTGCACCCACTTGACTCACTTCCAAAGAGATATCAATACATAGGTTTTACAATTCTTACTAGTCAGATATATTCTTGTGCGGTGAATAGGGGGTGTTGAGTCCAGTTCACTGAGCAAGGAGTAGGTCTTGTCTATTACATATTGGGTGTATGGATCGGTATCTCAGCGAATTTGAAACCCTTGTTTTATGCATCACCCCACCTCACCTTTCCCGTTAAGCAGCCATAGTGTGTTTTCTAAACGTGTGACTCTGTTCTGTTTTGTAATTCAGTTCAAGTGTAGCGGTTTTTACATTCCCTCTATAAGTGATAGCTTATGATAAGTGTCTTTTTCTGTGTGACTTATTTCACTTAGAATCTTCGTACCTAAATCCAATCATCTTGCTTCTCCTAGCCTTATGACATTGATTTCATGTCTGAGTGATATTCCATTGTACTCAAGGACCACAACTTCTTTATCCATTTTTCTCTTTCCTGGGATATTTAAGGTGTCATGAAGTGGAGGTTCTTGTCAACAGAGCAGCCCTAAACTTTGGGGTGCCTCTGTCTTGCTGATTTTTAGTTTTCCCGATTTATACGCCCATGAGTGGACGTGCCCTATGCTCCCTAAGCTGTGTTTTTTCGATGTTTCAGGACACACCGTACACTTCTCCAGAGTGGCTGTTGGCAATTTACATCCCACCCATCAGTGTAGCAAGGCTGCCATTTCTCCATGGCCTGTCCTGCATTTCTGGTTTTGACACTTTTTGCAGCATGGCCCTTTTGACCGATGGGAAGCGAGACTTCTTTGTAGCTCTGATTTGCCTTTCCACGTTGCTTGGTTGGCCAAAAAGGGCGTATGCGTTTTTACCTGAATATATTCAGGAAAAAACACATACGCCCTTTTTGGCCAAGGGCATCATTGTCGACGTTTTGCCGCCTTTCATGTGCTTTAAAGGCGATTCAAATCTACCTCCTGAAACCTGTTTCCTGCAATTGGGCCTTGCTTTCAAATCCTCTTCGTTGCCCTCCCTCAATATATTTGTGGACGAGAGTTATCATTTATAACTCAGCAGGTTTGTGAATTGCAGTGCCCCTGAGCTCCATTTTTCAACTGTCTATTTTGGGAGCTGGCCGCAAAAGCACGGGATTGCTTAAGGCCCTTTTCTGGTTCCGGGCGGCAGGCTGAGCCTGTGGTTAATTCTTCTTCCTGATGGGAAAATAGAGTGACCTCTGCCGGTCCCAACACCAAGATCTAGTCTCTCATTGGTTGCCCCTCTTGCCGTTCATCCTCAGGACAAATTGCAACCTGTAGGGAACAGGAGGTTAAAGGTGCTGATTCTCCAAGTAGGGAGTTTGCTAGTAAAGTAGCTGGAATGGCGAACCCGAACACAAGGAGATGAGAAATGAGGTGCGTATTAGAAACCTTTCAAAATCACACGGTGTACCATCTTCTAGGTTTCTCATGCATGTTTTCGATGTAGGAAAATGCCGTTGAATCTGGAGATTTCGGACCCATGGGATGGGTACCACGCAGTATTACTTTAAAGGGTCTGTGTTTGCTCACCCAACGTCACCCAACCTCTCAACCCCAAGAGTGTCCACCCATATGTCTCATCCAGCTGTGGGTCTAGATATGGTCAATCCAGGTTGCATCACAGCCCCTGAACGAATTTTGTAAGAATTTCTCTCTCTTTCACTGTCTTTGTTTTACGGGTTTTTAAAAGTAATTTATTTTTATAATGGGGTTTAGCTGCTTTTCACGGCTGTGTTTATGCGCCTTTACACCCACTTGACTCACTTCCAGAGAGATATCAATACATAGGTTTTAAGATTCTTACTAGTCACATATATTCTTGTGTGGTGAATAGGGGGTGTTAAGTCCAGTTCACTGAGCAAGGAGTAGGTCTTGTCTATTACATATTGGGTGTATGGAACGGTATCTGAGCGAATTTGAAACCCTTGTTTTATGCATCACCCCACCTCACCTTTCCCCTTAAGCAGCCATAGTGTGTTTTCTAAACGTGTGACTCTCTTCTGTTTTGTAATTCAGTTCAAGTGTAGCGGTTTTTACATTCCCTCTATAAGTGATAGCTTATGATAAGTGTCTTTTTCTGTGTGACATATTTCACTTAGAATCGTCGTACCTAAATCCACTCATCTTGCTTCTACTAGCCTTATGACTTTGATTTCATGTCTGAGTGATATTCCATTGTACATAAGGACCACAACTTCTTTATCCATTTTTCTCTTTCCTGGGATATTTAAGGTGTCATGAAGTGGAGGTTCTTGTCAACAGAGCAGCCCTAAACTTTGGGGTGCCTCTGTCTTGCTGATTTTTAGTTTTCCCAATTTATACGCCCATGAGTGGACGTGCCCTATGCTCCCTAAGCTGTGTGTTTTAGATGTTTCAGGACACACCGTACACTTCTCCAGAGTGGCTGTTGGCAATTTACATCCCGCCCATCAGCGTAGCAAGGCTGCCATTTCTCCATGGCCTGTCCTGCATTTCTGGTTTTCACACTTTTTGCAGCATGGCCCTTTTGACCGATGGGAAGCGAGACTTCTTTGTAGCGCTGATTAGCCTTTCCAGGTTGCTTGGTTGGCCAAAAAGGGCGTATGCGTTTTTTCCTGAATATATTCAGGAAAAAACGCATACGCCCTTTTTGGCCAAGGGCATCATTGTCGACGTTTTGCGACTTTTCATGTGCTTTAAAGGCGATTCGAATCTACCTCCTGAAACCTGGTTCCTGCAATTCTGCCTTGCTTTCAAATCCTCTTCGTTGCCTTCCCTCAATATATTTGTGGACAAGAGTTATCATTTATAACTCTGCGGGTTTGTGAATGGCAGTGTCCCTGGGCTCCATTTTTCAACTCCCTTTTTTGGGAGCTGGCTGTAAGAGTGCGGGATTGCCTCAGTCCCTATTCTGCTTCTGGGCGGCAGGCTGAGCCTGTGGTTAATTCTTCTTCCTGATGGGAAAATAGAGTGACCTGTGCCTGTCCCAACACCTAGATCTAGTCTCTCATTGGTTGCCCCTCTTCCCGTTCATCCTCAGGACAAATTGCAACCTGTAGGGAACAGGAGGTTAAAGGTGCTGATTCTCCAAGTAGGGAGTTTGCTAGTAAAGTAGCTGGAATGGCGAACCCGAGCACAAGGAGATGAGAAATGAGGAGCGTTTTAAAAACCTTTCAAAATCACACGGTGTACCATCTTCTGGGTTTCTCATGCATGTTTTTGATGTAGGAAGATGCCCTTGAACCTGGAGATTTGGGACCCATGGGATGGGTACCACGCAGTATTACTTTAAAGGGTCTGCGTTTGCTCACCCAACCTCTCAGCCCCAAGAGTGTCCACCCTTATGTCTCATCCAGCTGTGGGTCTAGATATGGTCAATCCAGGTTGCATCACAGCCCCTGAACGAATTGTGTAAGAATTTCTCTCTCTTTCACTGTCTTTGTTTTATGTGTTTTTTAAAGTAATTTATTTTTATAATGGGGTTTAGCTCCTTTTCACGGCTGTGTTTATGAGGCTTTGCACCCACTTGACTCACTTCCAAAGAGATATCAATACATAGGTTTTACAATTCTTACTAGTCAGATATATTCTTGTGCGGTGAATAGGGGGTGTTGAGTCCAGTTCACTGAGCAAGGAGTAGGTCTTGTCTATTACATATTGGGTGTATGGATCGGTATCTCAGCGAATTTGAAACCCTTGTTTTATGCATCACCCCACCTCACCTTTCCCGTTAAGCAGCCATAGTGTGTTTTCTAAACGTGTGACTCTGTTCTGTTTTGTAATTCAGTTCAAGTGTAGCGGTTTTTACATTCCCTCTATAAGTGATAGCTTATGATAAGTGTCTTTTTCTGTGTGACTTATTTCACTTAGAATCGTCATACCTAAATCCAATCATCTTGCTTCTCCTAGCCTTATGACATTGATTTCATGTCTGAGTGATATTCCATTGTACTCAAGGACCACAACTTCTTTATCCATTTTTCTCTTTCCTGGGATATTTAAGGTGTCATGAAGTGGAGGTTCTTGTCAACAGAGCAGCCCTAAACTTTGGGGTGCCTCTGTCTTGCTGATTTTTAGTTTTCCCGATTTATACGCCCATGAGTGGACGTGCCCTATGCTCCCTAAGCTGTGTTTTTTCGATGTTTCAGGACACACCGTACACTTCTCCAGAGTGGCTGTGGGCAATTTACATCCCACCCATCAGTGTAGCAAGGCTGCCATTTCTCCATGGCCTGTCCTGCATTTCTGGTTTTGACACTTTTTGCAGCATGGCCCTTTTGACCGATGGGAAGCGAGACTTCTTTGTAGCGCTGATTTGCCTTTCCACGTTGCTTGGTTGGCCAAAAAGGGCATATGCGTTTTTTCCTGAATATATTCAGGAAAAAACACATACGCCCTTTTTGGCCAAGGGCATCATTGTCGACGTTTTGCCGCCTTTCATGTGCTATAAAGGCGATTCAAATCTACCTCCTGAAACCTGTTTCCTGCAATTGGGCCTTGCTTTCAAATCCTCTTCGTTGCCCTCCCTCAATATATTTGTGGACGAGAGTTATCATTTATAACTCAGCAGGTTTGTGAATTGCAGTGCCCCTGAGCTCCATTTTTCAACTGTCTATTTTGGGAGCTGGCCGCAAAAGCACGGGATTGCTTAAGGCCCTTTTCTGGTTCCGGGCGGCAGGCTGAGCCTGTGGTTAATTCTTCTTCCTGATGGGAAAATAGAGTGACCTCTGCCGGTCCCAACACCAAGATCTAGTCTCTCATTGGTTGCCCCTCTTGCCGTTCATCCTCAGGACAAATTGCAACCTGTAGGGAACAGGAGGTTAAAGGTGCTGATTCTCCAAGTAGGGAGATTGCTAGTAAAGTAGCTGGAATGGCGAACCCGAACACAAGGAGATGAGAAATGAGGTGCGTATTAGAAACCTTTCAAAATCACACGGTGTACCATCTTCTGGGTTTCTCATGCATGTTTTCGATGTAGGAAAATGCCGTTGAATCTGGAGATTTCGGACCCATGGGATGGGTACCACGCAGTATTACTTTAAAGGGTCTGTGTTTGCTCACCCAACGTCACCCAACCTCTCAACCCCAAGAGTGTCCACCCATATGTCTCATCCAGCTGTGGGTCTAGATATGGTCAATCCAGGTTGCATCACAGCCCCTGAACGAATTTTGTAAGAATTTCTCTCTCTTTCACTGTCTTTGTTTTACGGGTTTTTAAAAGTAATTTATTTTTATAATGGGGTTTAGCTGCTTTTCACGGCTGTGTTTATGCGCCTTTACACCCACTTGACTCACTTCCAGAGAGATATCAATACATAGGTTTTAAGATTCTTACTAGTCACATATATTCTTGTGTGGTGAATAGGGGGTGTTAAGTCCAGTTCACTGAGCAAGGAGTAGGTCTTGTCTATTACATATTGGGTGTATGGAACGGTATCTGAGCGAATTTGAAACCCTTGTTTTATGCATCACCCCACCTCACCTTTCCCCTTAAGCAGCCATAGTGTGTTTTCTAAACGTGTGACTCTCTTCTGTTTTGTAATTCAGTTCAAGTGTAGCGGTTTTTACATTCCCTCTATAAGTGATAGCTTATGATAAGTGTCTTTTTCTGTGTGACATATTTCACTTAGAATCGTCGTACCTAAATCCACTCATCTTGCTTCTACTAGCCTTATGACTTTGATTTCATGTCTGAGTGATATTCCATTGTACATAAGGACCACAACTTCTTTATCCATTTTTCTCTTTCCTGGGATATTTAAGGTGTCATGAAGTGGAGGTTCTTGTCAACAGAGCAGCCCTAAACTTTGGGGTGCCTCTGTCTTGCTGATTTTTAGTTTTCCCAATTTATACGCCCATGAGTGGACGTGCCCTATGCTCCCTAAGCTGTGTGTTTTAGATGTTTCAGGACACACCGTACACTTCTCCAGAGTGGCTGTTGGCAATTTACATCCTGCCCATCAGCGTAGCAAGGCTGCCATTTCTCCATGGCCTGTCCTGCATTTCTGGTTTTCACACTTTTTGCAGCATGGCCCTTTTGACCGATGGGAAGCGAGACTTCTTTGTAGCGCTGATTAGCCTTTCCAGGTTGCTTGGTTGGCCAAAAAGGGCGTATGCGTTTTTTCCTGAATATATTCAGGAAAAAACGCATACGCCCTTTTTGGCCAAGGGCATCATTGTCGACGTTTTGCGACTTTTCATGTGCTTTAAAGGCGATTCGAATCTACCTCCTGAAACCTGGTTCCTGCAATTCTGCCTTGCTTTCAAATCCTCTTCGTTGCCTTCCCTCAATATATTTGTGGACGAGAGTTATCATTTATAACTCTGCGGGTTTGTGAATGGCAGTGTCCCTGGGCTCCATTTTTCAACTCCCTTTTTTGGGAGCTGGCCGTAAGAGTGCGGGATTGCCTCAGGCCCTATTCTGCTTCTGGGCGGCAGGCTGAGCCTGTGGTTAATTCTTCTTCCTGATGGGAAAATAGAGTGACCTGTGCCTGTCCCAACACCTAGATCTAGTCTCTCATTGGTTGCCCCTCTTCCCGTTCATCCTCAGGACAAATTGCAACCTGTAGGGAACAGGAGGTTAAAGGTGCTGATTCTCCACGTAGGGAGTTTGCTAGTAAAGTAGCTGGAATGGAGAACCCGAGCACAAGGAGATGAGAAATGAGGAGCGTTTTAAAAACCTTTCAAAATCACACGGTGTACCATCTTCTGGGTTTCTCATGCATGTTTTTGATGTAGGAAGATGCCCTTGAACCTGGAGATTTGGGACCCATGGGATGGGTACCACGCAGTATTACTTTAAAGGGTCTGCGTTTGCTCACCCAACCTCTCAGCCCCAAGAGTGTCCACCCTTATGTCTCATCCAGCTGTGGGTCTAGATATGGTCAATCCAGGTTGCATCACAGCCCCTGAACGAATTGTGTAAGAATTTCTCTCTCTTTCACTGTCTTTGTTTTATGTGTTTTTTAAAGTAATTTATTTTTATAATGGGGTTTAGCTCCTTTTCACGGCTGTGTTTATGAGGCTTTGCACCCACTTGACTCACTTCCAAAGAGATATCAATACATAGGTTTTACGATTCTTACTAGTCAGATATATTCTTGTGCGTTGAATAGGGGGTGTTGAGTCCAGTTCACTGAGCAAGGAGTCGGTCTTGTCTATTACATATTGGGTGTATGGAACGGTATCTGAGCCAATTTGAAACCCTTGTTTTATGCATCACCCCACCTCACCTTTCCCGTTAAGCAGCCATAGTGTGTTTTCTAAACGTGTGACTCTGTTCTGTTTTGTAATTCAGTTCAAGTGTAGCGGTTTTTACATTCCCTCTATAAGTGATAGCTTATGATAAGTGTCTTTTTCTGTGTGACTTATTTCACTTAGAATCATCGTACCTAAGTCCACTCATCTTGCTTCTTCTAGCCTTATGACATTGATTTCATGTCTGAGTGATATTCCTTTGTATATAAGGACCACAACTTCTTTATCCATTTTTCTCTTTCCTGGGATATTTAAGGTGTCATGAAGTGGAGGTTCTTGTCAACAGAGCAGCCCTAAACTTTGGGGTGCCTGTGTCTTCCTGATTTTTAGTTTTCCCAATTTATACGCCCATGAGTGGACGTGCCCTATGCTCCCTAAGCTGTGTGTTTTAGATGTTTCAGGACACACCGTACACTTCTCCAGAGTGGCTGTTGGCAATTTACATCCCGCCCATCAGCGTAGCAAGGCTGCCATTTCTCCATGGCCTGTCCTGCGTTTCTGGTTTTGACACTTTTTGCAGCATGGCCCTTTTGACCGATGGGAAGCGAGACTTCTTTGTAGCGCTGATTTGCCTTTCCAGGTTGCTTGGTTGGCCAAAAAGGGCGTACGCGTTTTTTCCTGAATATATTCAGGAAAAAACGCGTACGCCCTTTTTGGCCAAGGGCATCATTGTCGACGTTTTGCGACTTTTCATGTGCTTTAAAGGCGATTCGAATCTACCTCCTGAAACCTGTTTCCTGCAATTCTGCCTTGCTTTCAAATCCTCTTCGTTGCCTTCCTTCAATATATATGTGGACGAGAGTTATCATTTATAACTCTGCGGGTTTGTGAATGGCAGTGTCCCTGGGCTCCATTTTTCAACTCCCTTTTTTGGGAGCTGGCTGTAAGAGTGCGGGATTGCCTCAGGCCCTATTCTGCTTCTGGGCGGCAGGCTGAGCCTGTGGTTAATTCTTCTTCCTGATGGGAAAATAGAGTGACCTGTGCCTGTCCCAACACCTAGATCTAGTCTCTCATTGGTTGCCCCTCTTCCCGTTCATCCTCAGGACAAATTGCAACCTGTAGGGAACAGGAGGTTAAAGGTGCTGATTCTCCACGTAGGGAGTTTGCTAGTAAAGTAGCTGGAATGGCGAACCCGAGCACAAGGAGATGAGAAATGAGGAGCGTTTTAAAAACCTTTCAAAATCACACGGTGTACCATCTTCTGGGTTTCTCATGCATGTTTTTGATGTAGGAAGATGCCCTTGAACCTGGAGATTTGGGACCCATGGGATGGGTACCACGCAGTATTACTTTAAAGGGTCTGCGTTTGCTCACCCAAACTCTCAGCCCCAAGAGTGTCCACCCTTATGTCTCATCCAGCTGTGGGTCTAGATATGGTCAATCCAGGTTGCATCACAGCCCCTGAACGAATTGTGTAAGAATTTCTCTCTCTTTCACTGTCTTTGTTTTATGTGTTTTTTAAAGTAATTTATTTTTATAATGGGGTTTAGCTCCTTTTCACGGCTGTGTTTATGAGGCTTTGCACCCACTTGACTCACTTCCAAAGAGATATCAATACATAGGTTTTACGATTCTTACTAGTCAGATATATTCTTGTGCGTTGAATAGGGGGTGTTGAGTCCAGTTCACTGAGCAAGGAGTAGGTCTTGTCTATTACATATTGGGTGTATGGATCGGTATCTCTGCGAATTTGAAACCCTTGTTTTATGCATCACCCCACATCACCTTTCCCGTTAAGCAGCCATAGTGTGTTTTCTAAGCGTGAGACTCTGTTCTGTTTTGTAATTCAGTGCAAGTGTAGCGGATTTTACATTCCCTCTATAAGTGATAGCTTATGATAAGTGTCTTTTTCTGTGTGACTTATTTCACTTAGAATCGTCGTACCTAAATCCACTCATCTTGCTTCTACTAGCCTTATGACATTGATTTCATGTCTGAGTGTTATTCCATTGTACATAAGGACCACAACTTCTTTATCCATTTTTCTCTTTCCTGGGATATTTAAGGTGTCATGAAGTGGAGGTTCTTGTCAACAGAGCAGCCCTAAACTTTGGGGTGCCTGTGTCTTCCTGATTTTTAGTTTTCCCAATTTATACGCCCATGAGTGGACGTGCCCTATGCTCCCTAAGCTGTGTGTTTTCGATGTTTCAGGACATACAGTACACTTCTCCAGAGTGGCTGTTGGCAATGTACATCCCGCCCATCAGCGTAGCAAGGCTGCCATTTCTCTATGGCCTGTCCTGCATTTCTGGTTTTGACACTTTCTGCAGCATGGCCCTTTTGACCGATGGGAAGCGAGACTTCTTTGTAGCGCTGATTTGCCTTTCCAGGTTGCTTGGTTGGCCAAAAAGGGCGTATGCGTTTTTTCCTGAATATATTCAGGAAAAAACGCATATGCCCTTTTTGGCCAAGGGCATCATTGTCGACGTTTTGCGACTTTTCATGTGCTTTAAAGGCGATTCGAATCTACCTCCTGAAACCTGTTTCCTGCAATTCTGCCTTGCTTTCAAATCCTCTTCGTTGCCTTCCCTCAATATATTTGTGGACGAGAGTTATCATTTATAACTCTGCGGGTTTGTGAATGGCAGTGTCCCTGGGCTCCATTTTTCAACTCGCTTTTTTGGGAGCTGGCTGTAAGAGTGCGGGATTGCCTCAGGCCCTATTCTGCTTCTGGGCGGCAGGCTGAGCCTGTGGTTAATTCTTCTTCCCGATGGGAAAATAGAGTGACCTGTGCCTGTCCCAACACCTAGATCTAGTCTCTCATTGGTTGCCCCTCTTCCGTTCATCCTCAGGACAAATTGCAACCTGTAGGGAACAGGAGGTTAAAGGTGCTGATTCTCCAAGTAGGGAGATTGCTAGTAGTAGCTGGAATGGCGAACCCGAGCACAAGGAGATGAGAAATGAGGTGCGTTTTAGACACCTTTCAAAATCACACGGTGTACCACCTTCTGGGTTTCTCATGCATGTTTTCGATGTAGGAATATGCCCTTGAACCTGGAGATTTGGGTCCCATGCGATGGGTACCAGGCAGTATTACTTTAAAGGGTCTGTGTTTGCTCACCCAACCTCACCCAACCTCTCAGCCCCAAGTGTGTCCACCCTTATGTCTCATCCAGCTGTGGGTCTAGATATGGTCAATCCAGGTTGCATCACAGCCCCTGAATAAATTTTGTAAGAATTTCTCTCTCTTTCACTGTCTTTGTTTTACGCGTTTTTAAAAGTAATTTATTTTTATAATGGGGTATAGCTGCTTTTCACGGCTGTGTTTATGCGGCTTTACACCCACTTGACTCACTTCCAGACAGATATCAATACATAGGTTTTAAGATTCTTACTAGTCACATATATTCTTGTGCGGTGAATAGGGGGTGTTGAGTCCATTTCACTGAGCAAGGAGTCGGTCTTTTCTATTACATATTGGGTGTATGGAACGGTATCTGAGCCAATTTGAAACCCTTGTTTTATGCCTCACCCCACCTCACCTTTCCCGTTAAGCAGCCATAGTGTGTTTTCTAAACGTGTGACTCTGTTCTGTTTTGTAATTCAGTTCAAGTGTAGCGGTTTTTACATTCCCTCTATAAGTGATAGCTTATGATAAGTGTCTTTTTCTGTGTGACTTATTTCACTTAGAATCATCGTACCTAAGTCCACTCATCTTGCTTCTTCTAGCCTTATGACATTGATTTCATGTCTGAGTGATATTCCTTTGTACATAAGGACCACAACTTCTTTATCCATTTTTCTCTTTCCTGGGATATTTAAGGTGTCATGAAGTGGAGGTTCTTGTCAACAGAGCAGCCCTAAACTTTGGGGTGCCTGTGTCTTGCTGATTTTTAGTTTTCCCAATTTATACGCCCATGAGTGGAAGTGCCCTATGCTCCCTAAGCTGTGTGTTTTAGATGTTTCAGGACACACCGTACACTTCTACAGAGTGGCTGTTGGCAATTTACATCCCGCCCATCAGCGTAGCAAGGCTGCCATTTCTCCATGGCCTGTCCCGCATTTCTGGTTTTGACACTTTTTGCAGCATGGCCCTTTTGACCGATGGGAAGCGAGACTTCTTTGTAGCGCTGATTTGCCTTTCCAGGTTGCTTGGTTGGCCAAAAAGGGCGTACGCGTTTTTTCCTGAATATATTCAGGAAAAAACGCGTACGCCCTTTTTGGCCAAGGGCATCATTGTCGACGTTTTGCGACTTTTCATGTGCTTTAAAGGCGATTCGAATCTACCACCTGAAACCTGTTTTCTGCAATTCTGCCTTGCTTTCAAATCCTCTTCGTTGCCTTCCCTCAATATATATGTGGACGAGAGTTATCATTTATAACTCTGCGGGTTTGTGAATGGCAGTGTCCCTGGGCTCCATTTTTCAACTCCCTTTTTTGGGAGCTGGCTGTAAGAGTGCGGGATTGCCTCAGGCCCTATTCTGCTTCTGGGCGGCAGGCTGAGCCTGTGGTTAATTCTTCTTCCTGATGGGAAAATAGAGTGACCTGTGCCTGTCCCAACACCTAGATCTAGTCTCTCATTGGTTGCCCCTCTTCCCGTTCATCCTCAGGACAAATTGCAACCTGTAGGGAACAGGAGGTTAAAGGTGCTGATTCTCCACGTAGGGAGTTTGCTAGTAAAGTAGCTGGAATGGCGAACCCGAGCACAAGGAGATGAGAAATGAGGAGCGTTTTAAAAACCTTTCAAAATCACACGGTGTACCATCTTCTGGGTTTCTCATGCATGTTTTTGATGTAGGAAGATGCCCTTGAACCTGGAGATTTGGGACCCATGGGATGGGTACCACGCAGTATTACTTTAAAGGGTCTGCGTTTGCTCACCCAACCTCTCAGCCCCAAGAGTGTCCACCCTTATGTCTCATCCAGCTGTGGGTCTAGATATGGTCAATCCAGGTTGCATCACAGCCCCTGAACGAATTGTGTAAGAATTTCTCTCTCTTTCACTGTCTTTGTTTTATGTGTTTTTTAAAGTAATTTATTTTTATAATGGGGTTTAGCTCCTTTTCACGGCTGTGTTTATGAGGCTTTGCACCCACTTGACTCACTTCCAAAGAGATATCAATACATAGGTTTTACGATTCTTACTAGTCAGATATATTCTTGTGCGTTGAATAGGGGGTGTTGAGTCCAGTTCACTGAGCAAGGAGTAGGTCTTGTCTATTACATATTGGGTGTATGGATCGGTATCTCTGAGAATTTGAAACCCTTGTTTTATGCATCACCCCACCTCACCTTTCCCGTTAAGCAGCCATAGTGTGTTTTCTAAACGTGTGACTCTGTTCTGTTTCGTAATTCAGTTCAAGTGTAGCGGTTTTTACATTCCCTCTATAAGTGATAGCTTATGATAAGTGTCTTTTTCTGTGTGACTTATTTCACTTAGAATCGTCGTACCTAAATCCACTCATCTTGCTTCTACTAGCCTTATGACATTGATTTCATGTCTGAGTGATATTCCATTGTACATAAGGACCACAACTTCTTTATCCATTTTTCTCTTTCCTGGGATATTTAAGGTGTCATGAAGTGGAGGTTCTTGTCAACAGAGCAGCCCTAAACTTTGGGGTGCCTGTGTCTTGCTGATTTTTAGTTTTCCCAATTTATACGCCCATGAGTGGACGTGCCCAATGCTCCCTAAGCTGTGTTTTTTCGATGTTTCAGGACACACAGTACACTTCTCCAGAGTGGCTGTTTTCAATTTACATCCCGCCCATCAGCGTAGCAAGGCTGCCATTTCTCCATGGCCTGTCCTGCATTTCTGGTTTTGACACTTTTTGCACCATGGCCCTTTTGACCGATGGGAAGCGAGACTTCTTTGTAGCGCTGATTTGCCTTTCCAGGTTGCTTGGTTGGCAAAAAAGGGCGTATGCGTTTTTTCCTGAATATATTCAGGAAAAAACGCATACGCCCTTTATGGCCAAGGGCATCATTGTCGGCGTTTTGCCACTTTTCATGTGCTTTAAAGGCGATTCGAATCTACCTCCTGAAACCTGTTTCCTGCAATTCTGCCTTGCTTTCAAATCCTCTTCGTTGCCTTCCCTCAATATATTTGTGGACGAGAGTTATCATTTATAACTCAGCGGGTTTGTGAAAGGCAGTGCCCCCGAGCTCCATTTTTCAACTGTCTTTTTTGGGAGCTGGCCGCAAAAGCACGGGATTGCCTCAGACCCTATTCTGGTTCCGGGGGGCAGGCTGAGCCTGTGGTTAATTCTTCTTCCTGATGGGAAAATAGAGTGACCTGTGCCTGTCCCAACACCTAGATCTAGTCTCTCATTGGTTGCCCCTCTTCCCGTTCATCCTCATGACAAATTGCAACCTGTAGGGAACAGGAGGTTAAAGGTGCTGATTCTCCAAGTAGGGAGATTGCTAGTTAAGTACCTGGAATGGTGAACCCGAGCACAAGGAGATGAGAAATGAGGTGCGTTTTAGAAACCTTTCAAAATCACACGGTGTACCATCTTCTGGGTTTCTCATGCATGTTTTCGATGTAGGAAGATGCCCTTGAACCTGGAGATTTGGGACCCATGGGATGGGTACCAGGCAGTATTACTTTAAATGTTCTGCGTTTGCTCACCCAACCTCACCCAACCTCTCAGCCCCAAGAGTGTCCACCCTTATGTCTCATCCAGCTGTGGGTCTAGATATGGTCAATCCAGGTTGCATCACAGCCCCTGAACGAATTTTGGAAGAATTTCTCTCTCTTTCACTGTCTTTGTTTAACGGGTTTTTAAAAGTAATTTATTTTTATAATGGGGTTTAGCTGCTTTTCATGGCTGTGTTTATGCGGCTTTACACCCACTTGACTCACTTCCAGAGAGATATCAATACATAGGTTTTAAGATTCTTACTAGTCAGATATATTCTTGTGCGGTGAATAGGGGGTGTTGAGTCCAGTTCACTGAGCAAGGAGTAGGCCTTGTCTATTACATATTGGGTGTATGGAACTGTATCTGAGCGAATTTGAAACCCTTGTTTTATGCATCACCCCACCTCACCTTCCCCGTTAAGCAGCCATAGTGTGTTTTCTAAACGTATGACTATATTCTCTTTTGTAATTCAGTTCAAGTGTAGCGGTTTTTACATTCCCTCTATAAGTGATATCTTATGATAAGTGTCTTTTTCTGTGTGACTTATTTCACTTAGAATCGTTGTACCTAAATCTACTCATCTTGCTTCTACTAGCCTTATGACATTGATTTCATGTCTGAGTGATATTCCATTGTACATAAGGACCATGACTTCTTTATCCATTTTTCTCTTTCCTGGGATATTTAAGGTGTCATGAAGTGGAGGTTCTTGTCAACAGAGCAGCCCTAAACTTTGGGGTGCCTGTGTCTTGCTGATTTTTAGTTTTCCCAATTTATACGCCCATGAGTGGACGTGCCCTATGCTCCCTAAGCTGTGTTTTTTCGATGTTTCAGGACACACCGTACACTTCTCCAGAGTGGCTGTTGGCAATTTACATCCCGCCCATCAGTGTAGCAAGGCTGCCATTTCTCCATGGCCTGTCCTGCATTTCTGGTTTTGACACTTTCTGCAGCATGGCCCTTTTGACCGATGGGAAGCGAGACTTCTTTGTAGCACTGATTTGCCTCTCAGGTTGCTTGGTTGGCCAAAAAGGGCGTATGCGTTTTTTCCTGAATATATTCAGGAAAAAACTCATACGCCCTTTTTGGCCAAGGGCATCATTGTCGACGTTTTGCCACTTTTCATGTGCTTTAAAGGCGATTCGAATCTACCTCCTGAAACCGGTTTCCTGCAATTCTGCCTTGCTTTCAAATCCTCTTCGTTGCCTTCCCTCAATATATTTGTGGACGAGAGTTATCATTTATAACTCAGCGGGTTTGTGAAAGGCAGTGCCCCTTAGCTCCATTTTTCAACTGTCTTTTTTGGGAGCTGGCCACAAAAGCACGGGATTGCCTCAGGCCCTATTCTGGTTACGGGGGGCAGGCTGAGCCTCTGGTTAATTCTTCTTCCTGATGGGAAAATAGAGTGACCTGTGCCTGTCCCAACACCTAGATCTAGTCTCTCATTGGTTGCCCCTCTTCCCTTTCACCCTCAGGACAAATTGCAACCTGTACGGAACAGGAGGTTAAAGGTGCTGATTCTCCAAGTAGGGAGATTGGTAGTAAAGTAGCTGGAATGGCGAACCCGAGCACAAGGAGTTGAGAAATGAGGTGCCTTTTAGAAACCTTTCAAAATCACAAGGTTTACCATCTGCTGGGTTTGTCATGCATGTTTTCGATGTAGGAAGATGCCCTTGAACCTGGATATTTGGGACCCATGGGATGGGTACCACGCAGTATTACTTTAAAGGTTCTGCGTTTGCTCACCCAACCTCACCCAACCTCTCATCCCCAAGAGTGTCCACCGTTATGTCTCATCCAGCTGTGTGTCTAGATATGGTCAATCCAGGATGCATCACAACCCCTGAACGAATTTTGGAAGAATTTCTCTCTCTTTCACTGTCTTTGTTTAACGGGTTTTTAAAAGTAATTTATTTTTATAATGGGGTTTAGCTGCTTTTCATGGCTGTGTTTATGCGGCTTTACACCCACTTGACTCACTTCCAGAGAGATATCAATACATAGGTTTTAAGATTCTTACTAGTCAGATATATTCTTGTGCGGTGAATAGGGGGTGTTGAGTCCAGTTCACTGAGCAAGGAGTATGTCTTGCCTATTACATATTGGGTGTATGGAACGGTACCTGAGCGAATTTGAAACCCTTGTTTTATGCATCACCCCACCTCACCTTTCCCGTTAAGCAGCCATAGTGTGTTTTCTAAACGTATGACTATTCTCTTTTGTAATTCAGTTCAAGTGTAGCGGTTTTTACATTCCCTCTATAAGTGATAGCTTATGATAAGTGTCTTTTTCTGTGTGACTTATTTCACTTAGAATCGTTGTACCTAAATCTACTCATCTTGCTTCTACTAGCCTTATGACATTGATTTCATGTCTGAGTGATATTCCTTTGTACATAAGGACCACGACTTCTTTATCCATTTTTCTCTTTCCTGGGATATTTAAGGTGTCATGAAGTGGAGGTTCTTGTCAACAGAGCAGCCCTAAACTTTGGGGTGCCTGTGTCTTGCTGATTTTTAGTTTTCCCAATTTATACGCCCATGAGTGGACGTGACCTATGCTCCCTAAACTGTGTTTTTTCGATGTTTCAGGACACACCGTACACTTCTCCAGAGTGGCTGTTGGCAATTTACATCCCGCCCATCAGCGTAGCAAGGCTGCCATTTCTCCATGGCCTGTCCTGCATTTCTGGTTTTGACACTTTTTGCAGCATGGACCTTTTGACCGATGGGAAGCGAGACTTCTTTGTAGCGCTGATTTGCCTTTCCAGGTTGCTTGGTTGGATAAAAAGGGCGTATGCGTTTTTTCCTGAATATATTCAGGAAAAAACGCATACGCCCTTTTTGGCCAAGGGCATCATTGTGGACGTTTTGCCACTTTTCATGTGCTTTAAAGGCGATTCGAATCTACCTCCTGAAACCTGTTTCCTGCAATTCTGCCTTGCTTTCAAATCCTCTTCGTTGCCTTCCGTCAATATATTTGTGGACGAGAGTTATCATTTATAGCTCTGCGGGTTTGTGAATTGCAGTGTCCCTGAGCTCCATTTTTCAACTGGCTTTTTTGGGACCTGGCCGCAAAAGCACGGGATTGCCTCAGGCCCTATTCTGCTTCTGGGTGGCAGGCTGAGCCTGTGGTTAATTCTTCTTCCTGATGGGAAAATAGAGTGACCTGTGCCTGTCCCAAAACCTAGATCTAGAGTCTCATTGGTTGCCCCTCTTCCCGTTCATCCTCAGGACAAAGTGCAACCTCTAGGGAACAGGAGCTTAAAGGTGCTGATTCTCCAAGTAGGGAGATTGCTAGTAAAGTAGCTGGAAAGGCGAACCCGAGCACAAGGAGATGAGAAATGAGGTGCGTATTAGAAACCTTTCAAAATCACACGGTGTACCATCATCTGGGTTTCTCATGCATGTTTTCGATGTAGGAAGATGCCCTTGAACCTGGAGATTTGGGACCCATGGGATGGGTACCACGCAGTATTACTTTAAAGGGTCTGCGTTTGCTCACCCAACCTCACCCAACCTCTCAACCCCAAGAGTGTCCACCCTTATGTCTCATCCAACTGTGTGTCTAGATATGGTCAATCCAGGTTGCATCACAGCCTCTGAACGAATTTTGTAAGAATTTCTCTCTTTCACTGTCTTTGTTTTATGGGTTTTTAAAAGTAATTTATTTTTATAATGGGGATTAGCTGCTTTTCATGGCTGTGTTTATGCGGCTTTACACCCACTTGACTCACTTCCAGACAGATATCAATACATAGGTTTTAAGATTCTTACTAGTCACATATATTCTTGTGCGGTGAATAGGGGGTGTTGAGTCCAGTTCACTGAGCAAGGAGTAGGACTTATCTATTACATATTGGGTGTATGGAACGGTATCTGAGTGAATTTGAAACCCTTGTTTTATGCCTCACCCCACCTCACTTTTCCCGTTAAGCAGCCATAGTGTGTTTTCTAAACGTGTGACTCTGTTCTGTTTTGTAATTCAGTTCAAGTGTAGCGGTTTTTACATTCCCTCTATAAGTGATAGCTTATGATAAGTGTCTTTTTCTGTGTGACTTATTTCACTTAGAATCGTCGTACCTAAATCCACTCATCTTGCTTCTACTAGCCTTATGACATTGATTTCATGTCTGAGTGATATTCCTTTGTACATAAGGACCACAACTTCTTTATCCATTTTTCTCTTTCCTGGGATATTTAAGGTGTCATGAAGTGGAGGTTCTTGTCAACAGAGCAGCCCTAAACTTTGGGGTGCCTGTGTCTTGCTGATTTTTAGTTTTCCCAATTTATACGCCCATGAGTGGACGTGCCCTATGCTCCCTAAGCTGTGTTTTTTCGATGTTTCAGGACACACAGTACACTTCTCCAGAGTGGCTGTTTTCAATTTACATCCCGCCCATCAGCGTAGCAAGGCTGCCATTTCTCCATGGCCTGTCCTGCATTTCTGGTTTTGACACTTTTTGCACCATGGCCCTTTTGACCGATGGGAAGCGAGACTTCTTTGTAGCGCTGATTTGCCTTTCCAGGTTGCTTGGTTGGCAAAAAAGGGCGTATGCGTTTTTTCCTGAATATATTCAGGAAAAAACGCATACGCCCTTTTTGGCCAAGGGCATCATTGTCGGCGTTTTGCCACTTTTCATGTGCTTTAAAGGCGATTCGAATCTACCTCCTGAAACCTGTTTCCTGCAATTCTGCCTTGCTTTCAAATCCTCTTCGTTGCCTTCCCTCAATATATTTGTGGACGAGAGTTATCATTTATAACTCAGCGGGTTTGTGAAAGGCAGTGCCCCCGAGCTCCATTTTTCAACTGTCTTTTTTGGGAGCTGGCCGCAAAAGCACGGGATTGCCTCAGTCCCTATTCTGGTTCCGGGGGGCAGGCTGAGCCTGTGGTTAATTCTTCTTCCTGATGGGAAAATAGAGTGACCTGTGCCTGTCCCAACACCTAGATCTAGTCTCTCATTGGTTGCCCCTCTTCCCTTTCACCCTCAGGACAAATTGCAACCTGTATGGAACAGGAGGTTAAAGGTGCTGATTCTCCAAGTAAGGAGATTGCTAGTAAAGTAGCTGGAAAGGCGAACCCGAGCACAAGGAGATGAGAAATGAGGTGCGTATTAGAAACCTTTCAAAATCACACGGTGTACCATCATCTGGGTTTCTCATGCATGTTTTCGATGTAGGAAGATGCCCTTGAACCTGGAGATTTGGGACCCATGGGATGGGTACCACACAGTATTACTTTAAAGGGTCTGTGTTTGCTCACCCAACCTCACCCAACCTCTCAGCCCCAAGAGTGTCCACCCTTAGGTCTCATCCAGCTGTGGGTCTAGATATGGTCAATCCAGGTTGCATCACAGCCCCTGAACGAATTTTGTAAGAATTTCTCTCTCTTTCACTGTCTTTGTTTTACGGGTTTTTAAAAGTAATTTATTTTTATAATGTCGTTTAGCTGCTTTTCACGGCTGTGTTTATGCGGCTTTACACCCACTGGACTCACTTCCAGACAGATATCAATACATAGGTTTTAAGATTCTTACTAGTCACATATATTCTTGTGCGGTGAATAGGGGGTGTTGAGTCCAGTTCACTGAGCAAGGAGTAGGTCTTATCTATTACATATTGGGTTATGGAACGGTATCTGAGCGAATTTGAAACCCTTGTTTTATGCATCACCCCACCTCACCTTTCCCGTTAAGCAGCCGTAGTGTGTTTTCTAAACGTGAGACTCTGTTCTGTTTTGTAATTCAGTTCAAGTGTAGCGGTTTTTACATTCCCTCTATAAGTGATAGCTTATGATAAGTGTTTTCTTCTATGTGACTTATTTCACTTAGAATCGTCGTACCTAAATCCACTCATCTTGCTTCTACTAGCCTTATGACATTGATTTCATGTCTGAGTGATATTCCATTGTACATAAGGACCACAACTTCTTTATCCATTTTTCTCTTTCCTGGGATATTTAAGGTGTCATGAAGTGGAGGTTTTTGTCAACAGAGCAGCCCTAAACTTTGGGGTGCCTGTGTCTTGCTGATTTTTAGTTTTCCCAATTTATACGCCCATGAGTGGACGTGCCCTATGCTCCCTAAGCTGTGTTTTTTCGATGTTTCAGGACACACCGTACACTTCTCCAGAGTGGCTGTTGGCAATTTACATCCCGCCCATCAGCGTAGCAAGGCTGCCATTTCTCCATGGCCTGTCCTGCATTTCTGGTTTTGACACTTTCTGCAGCATGGCCCTTTTGACCGATGGGAAGCGAGACTACTTTGTAGCGCTGATTTGCCTTTCCAGGTTGCTTGGTTGGCAAAAAAGGGCGTATGCGTTTTTTCCTGAATATATTCAGGAAAAAACGCATACGCCCTTTTTGGCCAAGGGCATCATTGTCGGCGTTTTGCCACTTTTCATGTGCTTTAAAGGCGATTCGAATCTACCTCCTGAAACCTGTTTCCTGCAATTCTGCCTTGCTTTCAAATCCTCTTCGTTGCCTTCCCTCAATATATTTGTGGACGAGAGTTATCATTTATAACTCAGCGGGTTTGTGAAAGGCAGTGCCCCCGAGCTCCATTTTTCAACTGTCTTTTTTGGGAGCTGGCCGCAAAAGCACGGGATTGCCTCAGTCCCTATTCTGGTTCCGGGGGGCAGGCTGAGCCTGTGGTTAATTCTTCTTCCTGATGGGAAAATAGAGTGACCTGTGCCTGTCCCAACACCTAGATCTAGTCTCTCATTGGTTGCCCCTCTTCCCTTTCACCCTCAGGACAAATTGCAACCTGTATGGAACAGGAGGTTAAAGGTGCTGATTCTCCAAGTAAGGAGATTGCTAGTAAAGTAGCTGGAAAGGCGAACCCGAGCACAAGGAGATGAGAAATGAGGTGCGTATTAGAAACCTTTCAAAATCACACGGTGTACCATCATCTGGGTTTCTCATGCATGTTTTCGATGTAGGAAGATGCCCTTGAACCTGGAGATTTGGGACCCATGGGATGGGTACCACACAGTATTACTTTAAAGGGTCTGCGTTTGCTCACCCAACCTCACCCAACCTCTCAGCCCCAAGAGTGTCCACCCTTAGGTCTCATCCAGCTGTGGGTCTAGATATGGTCAATCCAGGTTGCATCACAGCCCCTGAACGAATTTTGTAAGAATTTCTCTCTCTTTCACTGTCTTTGTTTTACGGGTTTTTAAAAGTAATTTATTTTTATAATGTCGTTTAGCTGCTTTTCACGGCTGTGTTTATGCGGCTTTACACCCACTGGACTCACTTCCAGACAGATATCAATACATAGGTTTTAAGATTCTTACTAGTCACATATATTCTTGTGCGGTGAATAGGGGGTGTTGAGTCCAGTTCACTGAGCAAGGAGTAGGTCTTATCTATTACATATTGGGTTATGGAACGGTATCTGAGCGAATTTGAAACCCTTGTTTTATGCATCACCCCACCTCACCTTTCCCGTTAAGCAGCCGTAGTGTGTTTTCTAAACGTGAGACTCTGTTCTGTTTTGTAATTCAGTTCAAGTGTAGCGGTTTTTACATTCCCTCTATAAGTGATAGCTTATGATAAGTGTTTTCTTCTATGTGACTTATTTCACTTAGAATCGTCGTACCTAAATCCACTCATCTTGCTTCTACTAGCCTTATGACATTGATTTCATGTCTGAGTGATATTCCATTGTACATAAGGACCACAACTTCTTTATCCATTTTTCTCTTTCCTGGGATATTTAAGGTGTCATGAAGTGGAGGTTTTTGTCAACAGAGCAGCCCTAAACTTTGGGGTGCCTGTGTCTTGCTGATTTTTAGTTTTCCCAATTTATACGCCCATGAGTGGACGTGCCCTATGCTCCCTAAGCTGTGTTTTTTCGATGTTTCAGGACACACCGTACACTTCTCCAGAGTGGCTGTTGGCAATTTACATCCCGCCCATCAGCGTAGCAAGGCTGCCATTTCTCCATGGCCTGTCCTGCATTTCTGGTTTTGACACTTTCTGCAGCATGGCCCTTTTGACCGATGGGAAGCGAGACTACTTTGTAGCGCTGATTTGCCTTTCCAGGTTGCTTGGTTGGCAAAAAAGGGCGTATGCGTTTTTTCCTGAATATATTCAGGAAAAAACGCATACGCCCTTTTTGGCCAAGGGCATCATTGTCGGCGTTTTGCCACTTTTCATGTGCTTTAAAGGCGATTCGAATCTACCTCCTGAAACCTGTTTCCTGCAATTCTGCCTTGCTTTCAAATCCTCTTCGTTGCCTTCCCTCAATATATTTGTGGACGAGAGTTATCATTTATAACTCAGCGGGTTTGTGAAAGGCAGTGCCCCCGAGCTCCATTTTTCAACTGTCTTTTTTGGGAGCTGGCCGCAAAAGCACGGGATTGCCTCAGTCCCTATTCTGGTTCCGGGGGGCAGGCTGAGCCTGTGGTTAATTCTTCTTCCTGATGGGAAAATAGAGTGACCTGTGCCTGTCCCAACACCTAGATCTAGTCTCTCATTGGTTGCCCCTCTTCCCTTTCACCCTCAGGACAAATTGCAACCTGTATGGAACAGGAGGTTAAAGGTGCTGATTCTCCAAGTAAGGAGATTGCTAGTAAAGTAGCTGGAAAGGCGAACCCGAGCACAAGGAGATGAGAAATGAGGTGCGTATTAGAAACCTTTCAAAATCACACGGTGTACCATCATCTGGGTTTCTCATGCATGTTTTCGATGTAGGAAGATGCCCTTGAACCTGGAGATTTGGGACCCATGGGATGGGTACCACACAGTATTACTTTAAAGGGTCTGCGTTTGCTCACCCAACCTCACCCAACCTCTCAGCCCCAAGAGTGTCCACCCTTAGGTCTCATCCAGCTGTGGGTCTAGATATGGTCAATCCAGGTTGCATCACAGCCCCTGAACGAATTTTGTAAGAATTTCTCTCTCTTTCACTGTCTTTGTTTTACGGGTTTTTAAAAGTAATTTATTTTTATAATGTCGTTTAGCTGCTTTTCACGGCTGTGTTTATGCGGCTTTACACCCACTGGACTCACTTCCAGACAGATATCAATACATAGGTTTTAAGATTCTTACTAGTCACATATATTCTTGTGCGGTGAATAGGGGGTGTTGAGTCCAGTTCACTGAGCAAGGAGTAGGTCTTATCTATTACATATTGGGTTATGGAACGGTATCTGAGCGAATTTGAAACCCTTGTTTTATGCATCACCCCACCTCACCTTTCCCGTTAAGCAGCCGTAGTGTGTTTTCTAAACGTGAGACTCTGTTCTGTTTTGTAATTCAGTTCAAGTGTAGCGGTTTTTACATTCCCTCTATAAGTGATAGCTTATGATAAGTGTTTTCTTCTATGTGACTTATTTCACTTAGAATCGTCGTACCTAAATCCACTCATCTTGCTCCTAATAGCCTTATGACATTGATTTCATGTCTGAGTGATATTCCATTGTACATAAGGACCACAACTTCTTTATCCATTTTTCTCTTTCCTGGGATATTTAAGGTGTCATGAAGTGGAGGTTTTTGTCAACAGAGCAGCCCTAAACTTTGGGGTGCCTGTGTCTTGCTGATTTTTAGTTTTCCCAATTTATACGCCCATGAGTGGAAGTGCCCTATGCTCCCTAAGCTGTGTTTTTTCGATGTTTCAGGACACACGGTACACTTCTCCAGAGTGGCTGTTGGCAATTTACATCCCGCCCATCAGCGTAGCAAGGCTGCCATTTCTCCATGGCCTGTCCTGCATTTCTGGTTTTGACACTTTCTGCAGCATGGCCCTTTTGACCGATGGGAAGCGAGACTACTTTGTAGCGCTGATTTGCCTTTCCAGGTTGCTTGGTTGGCCAAAAAGGGCGTATGCGTTTTTTCCTGAATATATTCAGGAAAAAACACATACGCCCTTTTTGGCCAAGGGCATCATTGTCGACATTTTGCGACTTTTCATGTGCTTTAAAGGCGATTCGAATCTACCTCCTGAAACCTGTTTCCTGCAATTCTGCCTTGCTTTCAAATCCTCTTCATTGCCTTCCCTCAATATATTTGTGGACGAGAGTTATCATTTATAACTCTGCGGGTTTGTGAATGGCAGTGTCCCTGGGCTCCATTTTTCAACTCGCTTTTTTGGGAGCTGGCCGCAAGTGCGCGGGATTGCCTCAGGCCCTATTCTGCTTCTGGGCGGCAGGCTGAGCCTGTGGTTAATTCTTCTTCCTGATGGGAAAATAGAGTGACCTGTGCCTGTCCCAACACCTAGATCTAGTCTCTCATTGGTTGCCCCTCTTCCCGTTCATCCTCAGGACAAATTGCAACCTGTAGGGAACAGGAGGTTAAAGGTGCTGATTCTCCAAGTAGGGAGATTGCTAGTTAAGTACCTGGAATGGTGAACCCGAGCACAAGGAGATGAGAAATGAGGTGCTTTTTAGAAACCTTTCAAAATCACACGGTGTACCATCTTCTGGGTTTCTCATGCATGTTTTCGATGTAGGAAGATGCCCTTGAACCTGGAGATTTGGGACCCATGGGATGGGTACCAGGCAGTATTACTTTAAAGGTTCTGCGTTTGCTCACCCAACCTCACCCAACCTCTCAGCCCCAAGAGTGTCCACCCTTATGTCTCATCCAGCTGTGGGTCTAGATATGGTCAATCCAGGTTGCATCACAGCCCCTGAACGAATTTTGGAAGAATTTCTCTCTCTTTCACTGTCTTTGTTTAACGGGTTTTTAAAAGTAATTTATTTTTATAATGGGGTTTAGCTGCTTTTCATGGCTGTGTTTATGCGGCTTTACACCCACTTGACTCACTTCCAGAGAGATATCAATACATAGGTTTTAAGATTCTTACTAGTCAGATATATTCTTGTGTGGTGAATAGGGGGTGTTGAGTCCAGTTCACTGAGCAAGGAGTAGGCCTTGTCTATTACATATTGGGTGTATGGAACTGTATCTGAGCGAATTTGAAACCCTTGTTTTATGCATCACCCCACCTCACCTTTCCCGTTAAGCAGCCATAGTGTGTTTTCTAAACGTATGACTATATTCTCTTTTGTAATTCAGTTCAAGTGTAGCGGTTTTTACATACCCTCTATAAGTGATATCTTATGATAAGTGTCTTTTTCTGTGTGACTTATTTCACTTAGAATCGTTGTACCTAAATCTACTCATCTTGCTTCTACCAGCCTTATGACATTGATTTCATGTCTGAGTGATATTCCATTGTACATAAGGACCATGAATTCTTTATCCATTTTTCTCTTTCCTGGGATATTTAAGGTGTCATGAAGTGGAGGTTCTTGTCAACAGAGCAGCCCTAAACTTTGGGGTGCCTGTGTCTTGCTGATTTTTAGTTTTCCCAATTTATACGCCCATGAGTGGACGTGCCCTATGTTCCCTAAGCTGTGTTTTTTCGATGTTTCAGGACACACCGTACACTTCTCCAGAGTGGCTGTTGGCAATTTACATCCCGCCCATCAGTGTAGCAAGGCTGCCATTTCTCCATGGCCTGTCCTGCATTTCTGGTTTTGACACTTTCTGCAGCATGGCCCTTTTGACCGATGGGAAGCGAGACTTCTTTGTAGCACTGATTTGCCTCTCAGGTTGCTTGGTTGGCCAAAAAGGGCGTATGCGTTTTTTCCTGAATATATTCAGGAAAAAACGCATACGCCCTTTTTGGCCAAGGGCATCATTGTCGACGTTTTGCCACTTTTCATGTGCTTTAAAGGCGATTCGAATCTACCTCCTGAAACAGGTTTCCTGCAATTCTGCCTTGCTTTCAAATCCTCTTCGTTGCCTTCCCTCAATATATTTGTGGACGAGAGTTATCATTTATAACTCAGCGGGTTTGTGAAAGGCAGTGCCCCTTAGCTCCATTTTTCAACTGTCTTTTTTGGGAGCCGGCCACAAAAGCACGGGATTGCCTCAGGCCCTATTCTGGTTACGGGGGGCAGGCTGAGCCTCTGGTTAATTCTTCTTCCTGATGGGAAAATAGAGTGACCTGTGCCTGTCCCAACACCTAGATCTAGTCTCTCATTGGTTGCCCCTCTTCCCTTTCATCCTCAGGACAAATTGCAACCTGTACGGAACAGGAGGTTAAAGGTGCTGATTCTCCAAGTAGGGAGATTGGTAGTAAAGTAGCTGGAATGGCGAACCCGAGCACAAGGAGTTGAGAAATGAGGTGCCTTTTAGAAACCTTTCAAAATCACAAGGTGTACCATCTGCTGGGTTTGTCATGCATGTTTTCGATGTAGGAAGATGCCCTTGAACCTGGATATTTGGGACCCATGGGATGGGTACCACGCAGTATTACTTTAAAGGTTCTGCGTTTGCTCACCCAACCTCACCCAACCTCTCATCCCCAAGAGTGTCCACCGTTATGTCTCATCCAGCTGTGGGTCTAGATATGGTCAATCAAGGATGCATCACAACCCCTGAACGAATTTTGGAAGAATTTCTCTCTCTTTCACTGTCTTTGTTTAACGGGTTTTTAAAAGTAATTTATTTTTATAATGGGGTTTAGCTGCTTTTCATGGCTGTGTTTATGCGGCTTTACACCCACTTGACTCACTTCCAGAGAGATATCAATACATAGGTTTTAAGATTCTTACTAGTCAGATATATTCTTGTGCGGTGAATAGGGGGTGTTGAGTCCAGTTCACTGAGCAAGGAGTATGTCTTGTCTATTACATATTGGGTGTATGGAACGGTACCTGAGCGAATTTGAAACCCTTGTTTTATGCATCACCCCACCTCACCTTTCCCGTTAAGCAGCCATAGTGTGTTTTCTAAACGTGTGACTCAGTTCTGTTTTGTAATTCAGTTCAAGTGTAGCGGTTTTTACATTCCCTCTATAAGTGATAGCTTATGATAAGAGTCTTTTTCTGTGTGACTTATTTCACTTAGAATCGTTGTACCTAAATCTACTCATCTTGCTTCTACTAGCCTTATGACATTGATTTCATGTCTGAGTGATATTCCTTTGTACATAAGGACCACGACTTCTTTATCCATTTTTCTCTTTCCTGGGATATTTAAGGTGTCATGAAGTGGAGGTTCTTGTCAACAGAGCAGCCCTAAACTTTGGGGTGCCTGTGTCTTGCTGATTTTTAGTTTTCCCAATTTATACGCCCATGAGTGGACGTGACCTATGCTCCCTAAACTGTGTTTTTTCGATCTTTCAGGACACACCGTACACTTCTCCAGAGTGGCTGTTGGCAATTTACATCCCGCCCATCAGCGTAGCAAGGCTGCCATTTCTCCATGGCCTGTCCTGCATTTCTGGTTTTGACACTTTTTGCAGCATGGCCCTTTTGACCGATGGGAAGCGAGACTTCTTTGTAGCGCTGATTTGCCTTTCCAGGTTGCTTGGTTGGCCAAAAAGAGCGTATGCGTTTTTTCCTGAATATATTCAGGAAAAAACGCATACGCCCTTTTTGGCCAAGGGCATCATTGTGGACGTTTTGCCACTTTTCATGTGCTTTAAAGGCGATTCGAATCTACCTCCTGAAACCTGTTTCCTGCAATTCTGCCTTGCTTTCAAATCCTCTTCGTTGCCTTCCGTCAATATATTTGTGGACGAGAGTTATCATTTATAGCTCTGCGGGTTTGTGAATTGCAGTGTCCCTGAGCTCCATTTTTCAACTGGCTTTTTGGGAGCTGGCCGCAAAAGCACGGGATTGCCTCAGGCCCTATTCTGCTTCTGGGTGGCAGGCTGAGCCTGTGGTTAATTCTTCTTCCTGATGGGAAAATAGAGTGACCTGTGCCTGTCCCAAAACCTAGATCTAGTGTCTCATTGGTTGCCCCTCTTCCCGTTCATCCTCAGGACAAAGTGCAACCTCTAGGGAACAGGAGCTTAAAGGTGCTGATTCTCCAAGTAGGGAGATTGCTAGTAAAGTAGCTGGAAAGGCGAACCCGAGCACAAGGAGATGAGAAATGAGGTGCGTATTAGAAACCTTTCAAAATCACACGGTGTACCATCATCTGGGTTTCTCATGCATGTTTTCGATGTAGGAAGATGCCCTTGAACCTGGAGATTTGGGACCCATGGGATGGGTACCACGCAGTATTACTTTAAAGGGTCTGCGTTTGCTCACCCAACCTCACCCAACCTCTCAACCCCAAGAGTGTCCACCCTTATGTCTCATCCAACTGTGTGTCTAGATATGGTCAATCCAGGTTGCATCACAGCCTCTGAACGAATTTTGTAAGAATTTCTCTCTTTCACTGTCTTTGTTTTACGGGTTTTTAAAAGTAATTTATTTTTATAATGGGGATTAGCTGCTTTTCATGGCTGTGTTTATGCGGCTTTACACCCACTTGACTCACTTCCAGACAGATATCAATACATAGGTTTTAAGATTCTTACTAGTCACATATATTCTTGTGCGGTGAATAGGGGGTGTTGAGTCCAGTTCACTGAGCAAGGAGTAGGACTTATCTATTACATATTGGGTGTATGGAACGGTATCTGAGTGAATTTGAAACCCTTGTTTTATGCCTCACCCCACCTCACCTTTCCCGTTAAGCAGCCATAGTGTGTTTTCTAAACGTGTGACTCTGTTCTGTTTTGTAATTCAGTTCAAGTGTAGCGGTTTTTACATTCCCTCTATAAGTGATAGCTTATGATAAGTGTCTTTTTCTGTGTGACTTATTTCACTTAGAATCGTCGTACCTAAATCCACTCATCTTGCTTCTACTAGCCTTATGACATTGATTTCATGTCTGAGTGATATTCCATTGTACATAAGGACCACAACTTCTTTATCCATTTTTCTCTTTCCTGGGATATTTAAGGTGTCATGAAGTGGAGGTTCTTGTCAACAGAGCAGCCCTAAACTTTGGGGTGCCTGTGTCTTGCTGATTTTTAGTTTTCCCAATTTATACGCCCATGAGTGGACGTGCCCTATGCTCCCTAAGCTGTGTTTTTTCGATGTTTCAGGACACACAGTACACTTCTCCAGAGTGGCTGTTTTCAATTTACATCCCGCCCATCAGCGTAGCAAGGCTGCCATTTCTCCATGGCCTGTCCTGCATTTCTGGTTTTGACACTTTTTGCACCATGGCCCTTTTGACCGATGGGAAGCGAGACTTCTTTGTAGCGCTGATTTGCCTTTCCAGGTTGCTTGGTTGGCAAAAAAGGGCGTATGCGTTTTTTCCTGAATATATTCAGGAAAAAACGCATACGCCCTTTTTGGCCAAGGGCATCATTGTCGGCGTTTTGCCACTTTTCATGTGCTTTAAAGGCGATTCGAATCTACCTCCTGAAACCTGTTTCCTGCAATTCTGCCTTGCTTTCAAATCCTCTTCGTTGCCTTCCCTCAATATATTTGTGGACGAGAGTTATCATTTATAACTCAGCGGGTTTGTGAAAGGCAGTGCCCCCGAGCTCCATTTTTCAACTGTCTTTTTTGGGAGCTGGCCGCAAAAGCACGGGATTGCCTCAGACCCTATTCTGGTTCCGGGGGGCAGGCTGAGCCTGTGGTTAATTCTTCTTCCTGATGGGAAAATAGAGTGACCTGTGCCTGTCCCAACACCTAGACCTAGTCTCTCATTGGTTGCCCCTATTCCCTTTCACCCTCAGGACAAATTGCAACCTGTATGGAACAGGAGGTTAAAGGTGCTGATTCTCCAAGTAAGGAGATTGCTAGTAAAGTAGCTGGAAAGGCGAACCCGAGCACAAGGAGATGAGAAATGAGGTGCGTATTAGAAACCTTTCAAAATCACACGGTGTACCATCATCTGGGTTTCTCATGCATGTTTTCGATGTAGGAAGATGCCCTTGAACCTGGAGATTTGGGACCCATGGGATGGGTACCACGCAGTATTACTTTAAAGGGTCTGCGTTTGCTCACTCAACCTCACCCAACCTCTCAACCCCAAGACTGTCCACCCTTATGTCTCATCCAGCTGTGTGTTTAGATATGGCCAATCCAGGTTGCATCACAGCCTCTGAACGAATTTTATAAGAATTTCTCTCTTTCACTGTCTTTGTTTTACGGGTTTTTAAAAGGAATTTATTTTTATAATGGGGTTTAGCTGCTTTTCACGGCTGTGTTTATGCGGCTTTACACCCACTTGACTCACTTCCAGACAGATATCAATACATAGGTTTTAAGATTCTTACTAGTCACATATATTCTTGTGCGGTGAATAGGGGGTGTTGAGTCCAGTTCACTGAGCAAGGAGTCGGTCTTTTCTATTACATATTGGGTGTATGGAACGGTATCTGAGCGAATTTGAAACCCTTGTTTTATGCATCACCCCACCTCACCTTTCCCGTTAAGCAGCTGTAGTGTGTTTTCTAAACGTGCGACTCTGTTCTGTTTTGTAATTCAGTTCAAGTTTAGCGGTTTTTACATTCCCTCTATAAGTGATAGCTTATGATAAGTGTCTTTTTCTGTGTGACTTATTTCACTTAGAATCGTCGTACCTGAATCCACTCATCTTGCTTTTACTAGCCTTATGTCATTGATTTCATGTCTGAGTGATATTCCATTGTACATAAAGACCACAACTTCTTTATCCATTTTTCTCTTTCCTGGGATATTTATGGTGTCATGAAGTGGAGGTTCTTGTCAACAGAGCAGCCCTAAACATTGGGGTGCCTGTGTCTTGCTGATTTTTAGTTTTCCCTATTTATACACCCATGAGTGGACGTGCCCTATGCTACCTAAGCTGTGTTTTTTCGATGTTTCAGGACACACCGTACACTTCTCCAGGGTGGCTGTTGGCAATTTACATCCCGCCCATCAGCGTAGCAAGGCTGCCATTTCTCCATGGCCTGTCCTGCATTTCTGGTTTTGACACTTTTTTCAGCATGGCCCATTTGACCGATGGGAAGCGAGATTTCTTTGTAGCGCTGATTTGCCTTTCCAGGTTGCTTGGTTGGCCAAAAACGGCGTATGCGTTTTTTCCTGAATATATTCAGGAAAAAACGCATACACACTTTTTGTCCAAGGGCATCATTGTTGACGTTTTGCCACTTTTCATGTGCTTTAAAGGCGATTCGAATCTACCTCCTGAAAGCTGTTTCCTCCAATTCTGCCTTGCTTTCAAATCCTCTTCGTTGCCTTCCCTCAATATATTTGTGGACGAGAGTTATCATTTATAACTCAGCAGGTTTGTGAATGGCAGTGCCCCTGAGCTCCATTTTTCAACTGTCTTTTTGGGAGCTGGCCGCAAAAACACGGGATTGCCTCAGGCCCTATTCTGGTTCCCGGTGGCAGGCTGAGCCTGTGGTTAATTCTTCTTCCTGATGGGAAAATAGAGTGACCTGTGCCTGTCCCAACACCTAGATCTAGTCTCTCATTGGTTGCCCCTCATCCCTTTCATCCTCAGGACAAATTGCAACCTGTACGGAACAGGAGGTTAAAGGTGCTGCTTCTCCAAGTAGAGAGATTGTTAGTAAAGTAGCTGGAATATCGAACCCGAACACAAGGAGATGAGAAATGAGGTGCGTTTTAGAAACCTTTCAAAATCACACGGTGTACCATCGTCTGGGTTTCTCATGCATGTTTTCGATGTAGGAAGATGCCCTTGAACCTGGATATTTCGGACCAATGGGATGGGTACCACGCAGTATTACTTTAAAGGGTATGCGTTTGCTCACCCACCCTCACCCAACCTCTCAACCCCAAGAGTGTCCACCCTTATGTATCATCCAGCTGTGTGTCTAGATATGGTCAATCCAGGTTGCATCACATCCTCTGAACGAATTTTGTAAGAATTTCTCTATTTCACTGTCTTTATTTTAAGGGTTTTTAAAAGTAATTTATTTTTATAATGGAGTTTAGCTGCTTTTCACGGCTGGTTTATGCGGCTTTACACCCACTTGACTCACTTCCAGACAGATATCAATACATAGGTTTTAAGATGTTACTACTAACATATATTCTTGTGCGGTGAATAGGGCGTGTTGAATCCAGTTCACTGAGCAAGGAGTAGGTCTTGTGTATTACATATTGGGTGTATGGAAAGGTATCTGATCGAATTTGAAACCCTTGTTTTATGCATCACCCCACCTCACCTTTCCCGTTAAGCAGCCATAGTGTGTTTTCTAAACGTGTGACTCTGTTCTTTTGTAATTCAGTTCAATTGTAGCGGTTTTTACATTCCCTCTATAAGTGATAGCTTATGATAAGTGTCTTTTTCTGTGTGACTTATTTCACTTAGAATCGTCGTACCTAAAGCCACTCATCTTGCTTCTACTAGCCTTATGACATTGATTTCATGTCTGAGTGATATTCCATTGTACATAAGGACCACAACTTCTTTATCCATTTTTCTCTTTCCTGGGATATTTAAGGTGTCATGAAGTGGAGGTTCTTGTCAACAGAGCAGCCCTAAACTTTGGGGTGCCTGTGTCTTGCTGATTTTTAGTTTTCCCAATTTATACGCCCATGAGTGGACGTGCCCTATGCTCCCTAAGCTGTGTTTTTTCGATGTTTCAGGACACACCGTACACTTCTCCAGAGTGGCTGTTGGCAATTTACATCCCGCCCATCAGCGTAGCAAGGCTGCCATTTCTCCATGGCCTGTGCTGCATTTCTGGTTTTGACACTTTTTGCAGCATGGCCCTTTTGACCGATGGGAAGCGAGACTTCCTTGTAGCGCTGATTTGCCTTTCCAGGTGGCTTGGTTGGCCAAAAAGGGCGTATGCGTTTTTTCCTGAATATATTCAGGAAAAAACGCATACGCCCTTTTTGGACAAGGGCATCATTTTCGACGTTTTGCCACTTTTCATGTGCTTTAAAGGCGATTCGAATCTACCTCCTGAAACCTATTTCCTGCAATTCTGCCTTGCTTTCAAATCCTCTTCGTTGCCTTCCTTCAATATATTTGTGGATGCGAGTTATCATTTATAACTCAGCAGGTTTGTGAATGGCTGTGCCCCTGAGCTCCATTTTTCAACTGTCTTTTTGGGAGCTGGCCGAAAAGCACTGGATTCCCTCAGGCCCTATTCTGGTTCCCGGCGGCAGGCTGAGCCTGTGGTTAATTCTTCTTCCTGATGGGAAAATAGAGTGACCTGTGCCTGTCCCAACACCTAGATCTAGTCTCTCATTGGTTGCCCCTATTCCCTTTCATCCTCAGGACAAATTGCAACCTGTACGGAACAGGAGGTTAAAGGTGCTGATTTTCCAAGTAGGGAGATTGTTAGTAAAGTAGCTGGAATGGCGAACCCGAACACAAGGAGATGAGAAATGAGGTGCGTTTTAAAACTTTTCCCGATCACACGGTGTACCATCGTCTGGGTTACTCATGCATGTTTTCGATGTAGGAAGATGCCCTTGAACCTGGAGTTTGGGACCCATGGGATGGGTACCACGCAGTATTACTTTAAAGGGTCTGCGTTTGCTCACCCAACCTCACCCAACCTCTCAGCCCCAAGAGTTTCCGCCCTTATGTCTCATCCAGCTGTGGGTCTAGATATGGTCAATCCAGGTTGCATCACAGCCTCTGAACGAATTTTGTAAGAATTTCTCTATTTCACTGACTTTATTTTAAGGGTTTTTAAAAGTAATTTATTTTTATAATGGGGTTTAGCTGCTTTTCACGGCTGGTTTATGCGGCTTTACACCCACTTGACTCACTTCCAGACAGATATCAATACATAGGTTTTAAGATGCTTACTACTAACATATATTCTTGTGCGGTGAATAGGGCGTGTTGAATCCAGTTCACTGAGCAAAGAGTAGGTCTTGTCTATTACATATTGGGTGTATGGAAAGGTATCTGAGCGAATTTGAAACCCTTGTTTTATGCATCACCCCACCTCACCTTTCCCGTTAAGCAGCCATAGTGTGTTTTCTAAACGTGTGACTCTGTTCTGTTTTGTAATTCAGTTCAAGTGTAGCGGTTTTTACATTCCCTCTATAAGTGATAGCTTATGATAAGTGTCTTTTCCTGTGTGACTTATTTCACTTAGAATCGTCGTACCTAAGTCCACTCATCTTGCTTCTACTAGCCTTATGACATTGATTTCATGTCTGAGTGATATTCCATTGTAAATAAGGACCACAACTTCTTTATCCTTTTTTCTCTTTCCTGGGATATTTAAGGTGTCATGAAGTGGAGGTTCTTGTCAACAGAGAAGCCCTAAACTTTGGGGTGCCTGTGTCTTGCTGAATTTTAGTTTTCCCAATTTATACGCCCATGAGTGGACGTGCCCTATGCTCCCTAAGCTGTGTTTTTTCGATGTTTCAGGACACACCGTACACTTCTCCAGAGTGGCTGTTGGCAATTTACATCCCGCCCATCAGCGTAGCAAGGCTGCCATTTCTCCATGGCCTGTCCTGCATTTCTGGTTTTGACACTTTTTGCAGCATGGCCCTTTTGACCGATGGGAAGCGAGACTTCCTTGTAGCGCTGATTTGCCTTTCCAGGTTGCTTGGTTGGCCAAAAAGGGCGTATGCGTTTTTTCCTGAATATATTCAGGAAAAAACGCATACGCCCTTTTTGGCAAAGGGCATCATTGTCGACGTTTTGCCACTTTTCATGTGTTTAAAGGCGATTCGAATCTACCTCCTGAAACCTGTTTCCTGCAATTCTGCCTTGCTTTCAAATCCTCTTCGTTGCCTTCCTTCAATATATTTGTGGACGAGAGTTATCATTTATAACTCAGCAGGTTTGTGAATGGCAGTGTCCCTGGGCTCCATTTTTCAACTCCCTTTTTTGGGAGCTGGCCGTAAGAGTGCGGGATTGCCTCAGGCCCTATTCTGCTTCTGGGCGGCAGGCTGAGCCTGTGGTTAATTCTTCTTCCTGATGGGAAAATAGAGTGACCTGTGCCTGTCCCAACACCTAGATCTAGTCTCTCATTGGTTGCCCCTCTTCCCGTTCATCCTCAGGACAAATTGCAACCTGTAGGGAACAGGAGGTTAAAGGTGCTGATTCTCCACGTAGGGAGTTTGCTAGTAAAGTAGCTGGAATGGAGAACCCGAGCACAAGGAGATGAGAAATGAGGAGCGTTTTAAAAACCTTTCAAAATCACACGGTGTACCATCTTCTGGGTTTCTCATGCATGTTTTTGATGTAGGAAGATGCCCTTGAACCTGGAGATTTGGGACCCATGGGATGGGTACCACGCAGTATTACTTTAAAGGGTCTGCGTTTGCTCACCCAACCTCTCAGCCCCAAGAGTGTCCACCCTTATGTCTCATCCAGCTGTGGGTCTAGATATGGTCAATCCAGGTTGCATCACAGCCCCTGAACGAATTGTGTAAGAATTTCTCTCTCTTTCACTGTCTTTGTTTTATGTGTTTTTTAAAGTAATTTATTTTTATAATGGGGTTTAGCTCCTTTTCACGGCTGTGTTTATGAGGCTTTGCACCCACTTGACTCACTTCCAAAGAGATATCAATACATAGGTTTTACGATTCTTACTAGTCAGATATATTCTTGTGCGTTGAATAGGGGGTGTTGAGTCCAGTTCACTGAGCAAGGAGTCGGTCTTGTCTATTACATATTGGGTGTATGGAACGGTATCTGAGCCAATTTGAAACCCTTGTTTTATGCATCACCCCACCTCACCTTTCCCGTTAAGCAGCCATAGTGTGTTTTCTAAACGTGTGACTCTGTTCTGTTTTGTAATTCAGTTCAAGTGTAGCGGTTTTTACATTCCCTCTATAAGTGATAGCTTATGATAAGTGTCTTTTTCTGTGTGACTTATTTCACTTAGAATCATCGTACCTAAGTCCACTCATCTTGCTTCTTCTAGCCTTATGACATTGATTTCATGTCTGAGTGATATTCCTTTGTATATAAGGACCACAACTTCTTTATCCATTTTTCTCTTTCCTGGGATATTTAAGGTGTCATGAAGTGGAGGTTCTTGTCAACAGAGCAGCCCTAAACTTTGGGGTGCCTGTGTCTTCCTGATTTTTAGTTTTCCCAATTTATACGCCCATGAGTGGACGTGCCCTATGCTCCCTAAGCTGTGTGTTTTAGATGTTTCAGGACACACCGTACACTTCTCCAGAGTGGCTGTTGGCAATTTACATCCCGCCCATCAGCGTAGCAAGGCTGCCATTTCTCCATGGCCTGTCCTGCGTTTCTGGTTTTGACACTTTTTGCAGCATGGCCCTTTTGACCGATGGGAAGCGAGACTTCTTTGTAGCGCTGATTTGCCTTTCCAGGTTGCTTGGTTGGCCAAAAAGGGCGTACGCGTTTTTTCCTGAATATATTCAGGAAAAAACGCGTACGCCCTTTTTGGCCAAGGGCATCATTGTCGACGTTTTGCGACTTTTCATGTGCTTTAAAGGCGATTCGAATCTACCTCCTGAAACCTGTTTCCTGCAATTCTGCCTTGCTTTCAAATCCTCTTCGTTGCCTTCCTTCAATATATATGTGGACGAGAGTTATCATTTATAACTCTGCGGGTTTGTGAATGGCAGTGTCCCTGGGCTCCATTTTTCAACTCCCTTTTTTGGGAGCTGGCTGTAAGAGTGCGGGATTGCCTCAGGCCCTATTCTGCTTCTGGGCGGCAGGCTGAGCCTGTGGTTAATTCTTCTTCCTGATGGGAAAATAGAGTGACCTGTGCCTGTCCCAACACCTAGATCTAGTCTCTCATTGGTTGCCCCTCTTCCCGTTCATCCTCAGGACAAATTGCAACCTGTAGGGAACAGGAGGTTAAAGGTGCTGATTCTCCACGTAGGGAGTTTGCTAGTAAAGTAGCTGGAATGGCGAACCCGAGCACAAGGAGATGAGAAATGAGGAGCGTTTTAAAAACCTTTCAAAATCACACGGTGTACCATCTTCTGGGTTTCTCATGCATGTTTTTGATGTAGGAAGATGCCCTTGAACCTGGAGATTTGGGACCCATGGGATGGGTACCACGCAGTATTACTTTAAAGGGTCTGCGTTTGCTCACCCAAACTCTCAGCCCCAAGAGTGTCCACCCTTATGTCTCATCCAGCTGTGGGTCTAGATATGGTCAATCCAGGTTGCATCACAGCCCCTGAACGAATTGTGTAAGAATTTCTCTCTCTTTCACTGTCTTTGTTTTATGTGTTTTTTAAAGTAATTTATTTTTATAATGGGGTTTAGCTCCTTTTCACGGCTGTGTTTATGAGGCTTTGCACCCACTTGACTCACTTCCAAAGAGATATCAATACATAGGTTTTACGATTCTTACTAGTCAGATATATTCTTGTGCGTTGAATAGGGGGTGTTGAGTCCAGTTCACTGAGCAAGGAGTAGGTCTTGTCTATTACATATTGGGTGTATGGATCGGTATCTCTGCGAATTTGAAACCCTTGTTTTATGCATCACCCCACATCACCTTTCCCGTTAAGCAGCCATAGTGTGTTTTCTAAGCGTGAGACTCTGTTCTGTTTTGTAATTCAGTGCAAGTGTAGCGGATTTTACATTCCCTCTATAAGTGATAGCTTATGATAAGTGTCTTTTTCTGTGTGACTTATTTCACTTAGAATCGTCGTACCTAAATCCACTCATCTTGCTTCTACTAGCCTTATGACATTGATTTCATGTCTGAGTGTTATTCCATTGTACATAAGGACCACAACTTCTTTATCCATTTTTCTCTTTCCTGGGATATTTAAGGTGTCATGAAGTGGAGGTTCTTGTCAACAGAGCAGCCCTAAACTTTGGGGTGCCTGTGTCTTCCTGATTTTTAGTTTTCCCAATTTATACGCCCATGAGTGGACGTGCCCTATGCTCCCTAAGCTGTGTGTTTTCGATGTTTCAGGACATACAGTACACTTCTCCAGAGTGGCTGTTGGCAATGTACATCCCGCCCATCAGCGTAGCAAGGCTGCCATTTCTCTATGGCCTGTCCTGCATTTCTGGTTTTGACACTTTCTGCAGCATGGCCCTTTTGACCGATGGGAAGCGAGACTTCTTTGTAGCGCTGATTTGCCTTTCCAGGTTGCTTGGTTGGCCAAAAAGGGCGTATGCGTTTTTTCCTGAATATATTCAGGAAAAAACGCATATGCCCTTTTTGGCCAAGGGCATCATTGTCGACGTTTTGCGACTTTTCATGTGCTTTAAAGGCGATTCGAATCTACCTCCTGAAACCTGTTTCCTGCAATTCTGCCTTGCTTTCAAATCCTCTTCGTTGCCTTCCCTCAATATATTTGTGGACGAGAGTTATCATTTATAACTCTGCGGGTTTGTGAATGGCAGTGTCCCTGGGCTCCATTTTTCAACTCGCTTTTTTGGGAGCTGGCTGTAAGAGTGCGGGATTGCCTCAGGCCCTATTCTGCTTCTGGGCGGCAGGCTGAGCCTGTGGTTAATTCTTCTTCCCGATGGGAAAATAGAGTGACCTGTGCCTGTCCCAACACCTAGATCTAGTCTCTCATTGGTTGCCCCTCTTCCGTTCATCCTCAGGACAAATTGCAACCTGTAGGGAACAGGAGGTTAAAGGTGCTGATTCTCCAAGTAGGGAGATTGCTAGTAGTAGCTGGAATGGCGAACCCGAGCACAAGGAGATGAGAAATGAGGTGCGTTTTAGACACCTTTCAAAATCACACGGTGTACCACCTTCTGGGTTTCTCATGCATGTTTTCGATGTAGGAATATGCCCTTGAACCTGGAGATTTGGGTCCCATGCGATGGGTACCAGGCAGTATTACTTTAAAGGGTCTGTGTTTGCTCACCCAACCTCACCCAACCTCTCAGCCCCAAGTGTGTCCACCCTTATGTCTCATCCAGCTGTGGGTCTAGATATGGTCAATCCAGGTTGCATCACAGCCCCTGAATAAATTTTGTAAGAATTTCTCTCTCTTTCACTGTCTTTGTTTTACGCGTTTTTAAAAGTAATTTATTTTTATAATGGGGTATAGCTGCTTTTCACGGCTGTGTTTATGCGGCTTTACACCCACTTGACTCACTTCCAGACAGATATCAATACATAGGTTTTAAGATTCTTACTAGTCACATATATTCTTGTGCGGTGAATAGGGGGTGTTGAGTCCATTTCACTGAGCAAGGAGTCGGTCTTTTCTATTACATATTGGGTGTATGGAACGGTATCTGAGCCAATTTGAAACCCTTGTTTTATGCCTCACCCCACCTCACCTTTCCCGTTAAGCAGCCATAGTGTGTTTTCTAAACGTGTGACTCTGTTCTGTTTTGTAATTCAGTTCAAGTGTAGCGGTTTTTACATTCCCTCTATAAGTGATAGCTTATGATAAGTGTCTTTTTCTGTGTGACTTATTTCACTTAGAATCATCGTACCTAAGTCCACTCATCTTGCTTCTTCTAGCCTTATGACATTGATTTCATGTCTGAGTGATATTCCTTTGTACATAAGGACCACAACTTCTTTATCCATTTTTCTCTTTCCTGGGATATTTAAGGTGTCATGAAGTGGAGGTTCTTGTCAACAGAGCAGCCCTAAACTTTGGGGTGCCTGTGTCTTGCTGATTTTTAGTTTTCCCAATTTATACGCCCATGAGTGGAAGTGCCCTATGCTCCCTAAGCTGTGTGTTTTAGATGTTTCAGGACACACCGTACACTTCTACAGAGTGGCTGTTGGCAATTTACATCCCGCCCATCAGCGTAGCAAGGCTGCCATTTCTCCATGGCCTGTCCCGCATTTCTGGTTTTGACACTTTTTGCAGCATGGCCCTTTTGACCGATGGGAAGCGAGACTTCTTTGTAGCGCTGATTTGCCTTTCCAGGTTGCTTGGTTGGCCAAAAAGGGCGTACGCGTTTTTTCCTGAATATATTCAGGAAAAAACGCGTACGCCCTTTTTGGCCAAGGGCATCATTGTCGACGTTTTGCGACTTTTCATGTGCTTTAAAGGCGATTCGAATCTACCACCTGAAACCTGTTTTCTGCAATTCTGCCTTGCTTTCAAATCCTCTTCGTTGCCTTCCCTCAATATATATGTGGACGAGAGTTATCATTTATAACTCTGCGGGTTTGTGAATGGCAGTGTCCCTGGGCTCCATTTTTCAACTCCCTTTTTTGGGAGCTGGCTGTAAGAGTGCGGGATTGCCTCAGGCCCTATTCTGCTTCTGGGCGGCAGGCTGAGCCTGTGGTTAATTCTTCTTCCTGATGGGAAAATAGAGTGACCTGTGCCTGTCCCAACACCTAGATCTAGTCTCTCATTGGTTGCCCCTCTTCCCGTTCATCCTCAGGACAAATTGCAACCTGTAGGGAACAGGAGGTTAAAGGTGCTGATTCTCCACGTAGGGAGTTTGCTAGTAAAGTAGCTGGAATGGCGAACCCGAGCACAAGGAGATGAGAAATGAGGAGCGTTTTAAAAACCTTTCAAAATCACACGGTGTACCATCTTCTGGGTTTCTCATGCATGTTTTTGATGTAGGAAGATGCCCTTGAACCTGGAGATTTGGGACCCATGGGATGGGTACCACGCAGTATTACTTTAAAGGGTCTGCGTTTGCTCACCCAACCTCTCAGCCCCAAGAGTGTCCACCCTTATGTCTCATCCAGCTGTGGGTCTAGATATGGTCAATCCAGGTTGCATCACAGCCCCTGAACGAATTGTGTAAGAATTTCTCTCTCTTTCACTGTCTTTGTTTTATGTGTTTTTTAAAGTAATTTATTTTTATAATGGGGTTTAGCTCCTTTTCACGGCTGTGTTTATGAGGCTTTGCACCCACTTGACTCACTTCCAAAGAGATATCAATACATAGGTTTTACGATTCTTACTAGTCAGATATATTCTTGTGCGTTGAATAGGGGGTGTTGAGTCCAGTTCACTGAGCAAGGAGTAGGTCTTGTCTATTACATATTGGGTGTATGGATCGGTATCTCTGAGAATTTGAAACCCTTGTTTTATGCATCACCCCACCTCACCTTTCCCGTTAAGCAGCCATAGTGTGTTTTCTAAACGTGTGACTCTGTTCTGTTTTGTAATTCAGTTCAAGTGTAGCGGTTTTTACATTCCCTCTATAAGTGATAGCTTATGATAAGTGTCTTTTTCTGTGTGACTTATTTCACTTAGAATCGTCGTACCTAAATCCACTCATCTTGCTTCTACTAGCCTTATGACATTGATTTCATGTCTGAGTGATATTCCATTGTACATAAGGACCACAACTTCTTTATCCATTTTTCTCTTTCCTGGGATATTTAAGGTGTCATGAAGTGGAGGTTCTTGTCAACAGAGCAGCCCTAAACTTTGGGGTGCCTGTGTCTTGCTGATTTTTAGTTTTCCCAATTTATACGCCCATGAGTGGACGTGCCCAATGCTCCCTAAGCTGTGTTTTTTCGATGTTTCAGGACACACAGTACACTTCTCCAGAGTGGCTGTTTTCAATTTACATCCCGCCCATCAGCGTAGCAAGGCTGCCATTTCTCCATGGCCTGTCCTGCATTTCTGGTTTTGACACTTTTTGCACCATGGCCCTTTTGACCGATGGGAAGCGAGACTTCTTTGTAGCGCTGATTTGCCTTTCCAGGTTGCTTGGTTGGCAAAAAAGGGCGTATGCGTTTTTTCCTGAATATATTCAGGAAAAAACGCATACGCCCTTTATGGCCAAGGGCATCATTGTCGGCGTTTTGCCACTTTTCATGTGCTTTAAAGGCGATTCGAATCTACCTCCTGAAACCTGTTTCCTGCAATTCTGCCTTGCTTTCAAATCCTCTTCGTTGCCTTCCCTCAATATATTTGTGGACGAGAGTTATCATTTATAACTCAGCGGGTTTGTGAAAGGCAGTGCCCCCGAGCTCCATTTTTCAACTGTCTTTTTTGGGAGCTGGCCGCAAAAGCACGGGATTGCCTCAGACCCTATTCTGGTTCCGGGGGGCAGGCTGAGCCTGTGGTTAATTCTTCTTCCTGATGGGAAAATAGAGTGACCTGTGCCTGTCCCAACACCTAGATCTAGTCTCTCATTGGTTGCCCCTCTTCCCGTTCATCCTCATGACAAATTGCAACCTGTAGGGAACAGGAGGTTAAAGGTGCTGATTCTCCAAGTAGGGAGATTGCTAGTTAAGTACCTGGAATGGTGAACCCGAGCACAAGGAGATGAGAAATGAGGTGCGTTTTAGAAACCTTTCAAAATCACACGGTGTACCATCTTCTGGGTTTCTCATGCATGTTTTCGATGTAGGAAGATGCCCTTGAACCTGGAGATTTGGGACCCATGGGATGGGTACCAGGCAGTATTACTTTAAATGTTCTGCGTTTGCTCACCCAACCTCACCCAACCTCTCAGCCCCAAGAGTGTCCACCCTTATGTCTCATCCAGCTGTGGGTCTAGATATGGTCAATCCAGGTTGCATCACAGCCCCTGAACGAATTTTGGAAGAATTTCTCTCTCTTTCACTGTCTTTGTTTAACGGGTTTTTAAAAGTAATTTATTTTTATAATGGGGTTTAGCTGCTTTTCATGGCTGTGTTTATGCGGCTTTACACCCACTTGACTCACTTCCAGAGAGATATCAATACATAGGTTTTAAGATTCTTACTAGTCAGATATATTCTTGTGCGGTGAATAGGGGGTGTTGAGTCCAGTTCACTGAGCAAGGAGTAGGCCTTGTCTATTACATATTGGGTGTATGGAACTGTATCTGAGCGAATTTGAAACCCTTGTTTTATGCATCACCCCACCTCACCTTCCCCGTTAAGCAGCCATAGTGTGTTTTCTAAACGTATGACTATATTCTCTTTTGTAATTCAGTTCAAGTGTAGCGGTTTTTACATTCCCTCTATAAGTGATATCTTATGATAAGTGTCTTTTTCTGTGTGACTTATTTCACTTAGAATCGTTGTACCTAAATCTACTCATCTTGCTTCTACTAGCCTTATGACATTGATTTCATGTCTGAGTGATATTCCATTGTACATAAGGACCATGACTTCTTTATCCATTTTTCTCTTTCCTGGGATATTTAAGGTGTCATGAAGTGGAGGTTCTTGTCAACAGAGCAGCCCTAAACTTTGGGGTGCCTGTGTCTTGCTGATTTTTAGTTTTCCCAATTTATACGCCCATGAGTGGACGTGCCCTATGCTCCCTAAGCTGTGTTTTTTCGATGTTTCAGGACACACCGTACACTTCTCCAGAGTGGCTGTTGGCAATTTACATCCCGCCCATCAGTGTAGCAAGGCTGCCATTTCTCCATGGCCTGTCCTGCATTTCTGGTTTTGACACTTTCTGCAGCATGGCCCTTTTGACCGATGGGAAGCGAGACTTCTTTGTAGCACTGATTTGCCTCTCAGGTTGCTTGGTTGGCCAAAAAGGGCGTATGCGTTTTTTCCTGAATATATTCAGGAAAAAACTCATACGCCCTTTTTGGCCAAGGGCATCATTGTCGACGTTTTGCCACTTTTCATGTGCTTTAAAGGCGATTCGAATCTACCTCCTGAAACCGGTTTCCTGCAATTCTGCCTTGCTTTCAAATCCTCTTCGTTGCCTTCCCTCAATATATTTGTGGACGAGAGTTATCATTTATAACTCAGCGGGTTTGTGAAAGGCAGTGCCCCTTAGCTCCATTTTTCAACTGTCTTTTTTGGGAGCTGGCCACAAAAGCACGGGATTGCCTCAGGCCCTATTCTGGTTACGGGGGGCAGGCTGAGCCTCTGGTTAATTCTTCTTCCTGATGGGAAAATAGAGTGACCTGTGCCTGTCCCAACACCTAGATCTAGTCTCTCATTGGTTGCCCCTCTTCCCTTTCACCCTCAGGACAAATTGCAACCTGTACGGAACAGGAGGTTAAAGGTGCTGATTCTCCAAGTAGGGAGATTGGTAGTAAAGTAGCTGGAATGGCGAACCCGAGCACAAGGAGTTGAGAAATGAGGTGCCTTTTAGAAACCTTTCAAAATCACAAGGTTTACCATCTGCTGGGTTTGTCATGCATGTTTTCGATGTAGGAAGATGCCCTTGAACCTGGATATTTGGGACCCATGGGATGGGTACCACGCAGTATTACTTTAAAGGTTCTGCGTTTGCTCACCCAACCTCACCCAACCTCTCATCCCCAAGAGTGTCCACCGTTATGTCTCATCCAGCTGTGTGTCTAGATATGGTCAATCCAGGATGCATCACAACCCCTGAACGAATTTTGGAAGAATTTCTCTCTCTTTCACTGTCTTTGTTTAACGGGTTTTTAAAAGTAATTTATTTTTATAATGGGGTTTAGCTGCTTTTCATGGCTGTGTTTATGCGGCTTTACACCCACTTGACTCACTTCCAGAGAGATATCAATACATAGGTTTTAAGATTCTTACTAGTCAGATATATTCTTGTGCGGTGAATAGGGGGTGTTGAGTCCAGTTCACTGAGCAAGGAGTATGTCTTGCCTATTACATATTGGGTGTATGGAACGGTACCTGAGCGAATTTGAAACCCTTGTTTTATGCATCACCCCACCTCACCTTTCCCGTTAAGCAGCCATAGTGTGTTTTCTAAACGTATGACTATTCTCTTTTGTAATTCAGTTCAAGTGTAGCGGTTTTTACATTCCCTCTATAAGTGATAGCTTATGATAAGTGTCTTTTTCTGTGTGACTTATTTCACTTAGAATCGTTGTACCTAAATCTACTCATCTTGCTTCTACTAGCCTTATGACATTGATTTCATGTCTGAGTGATATTCCTTTGTACATAAGGACCACGACTTCTTTATCCATTTTTCTCTTTCCTGGGATATTTAAGGTGTCATGAAGTGGAGGTTCTTGTCAACAGAGCAGCCCTAAACTTTGGGGTGCCTGTGTCTTGCTGATTTTTAGTTTTCCCAATTTATACGCCCATGAGTGGACGTGACCTATGCTCCCTAAACTGTGTTTTTTCGATGTTTCAGGACACACCGTACACTTCTCCAGAGTGGCTGTTGGCAATTTACATCCCGCCCATCAGCGTAGCAAGGCTGCCATTTCTCCATGGCCTGTCCTGCATTTCTGGTTTTGACACTTTTTGCAGCATGGACCTTTTGACCGATGGGAAGCGAGACTTCTTTGTAGCGCTGATTTGCCTTTCCAGGTTGCTTGGTTGGATAAAAAGGGCGTATGCGTTTTTTCCTGAATATATTCAGGAAAAAACGCATACGCCCTTTTTGGCCAAGGGCATCATTGTGGACGTTTTGCCACTTTTCATGTGCTTTAAAGGCGATTCGAATCTACCTCCTGAAACCTGTTTCCTGCAATTCTGCCTTGCTTTCAAATCCTCTTCGTTGCCTTCCGTCAATATATTTGTGGACGAGAGTTATCATTTATAGCTCTGCGGGTTTGTGAATTGCAGTGTCCCTGAGCTCCATTTTTCAACTGGCTTTTTTGGGACCTGGCCGCAAAAGCACGGGATTGCCTCAGGCCCTATTCTGCTTCTGGGTGGCAGGCTGAGCCTGTGGTTAATTCTTCTTCCTGATGGGAAAATAGAGTGACCTGTGCCTGTCCCAAAACCTAGATCTAGAGTCTCATTGGTTGCCCCTCTTCCCGTTCATCCTCAGGACAAAGTGCAACCTCTAGGGAACAGGAGCTTAAAGGTGCTGATTCTCCAAGTAGGGAGATTGCTAGTAAAGTAGCTGGAAAGGCGAACCCGAGCACAAGGAGATGAGAAATGAGGTGCGTATTAGAAACCTTTCAAAATCACACGGTGTACCATCATCTGGGTTTCTCATGCATGTTTTCGATGTAGGAAGATGCCCTTGAACCTGGAGATTTGGGACCCATGGGATGGGTACCACGCAGTATTACTTTAAAGGGTCTGCGTTTGCTCACCCAACCTCACCCAACCTCTCAACCCCAAGAGTGTCCACCCTTATGTCTCATCCAACTGTGTGTCTAGATATGGTCAATCCAGGTTGCATCACAGCCTCTGAACGAATTTTGTAAGAATTTCTCTCTTTCACTGTCTTTGTTTTATGGGTTTTTAAAAGTAATTTATTTTTATAATGGGGATTAGCTGCTTTTCATGGCTGTGTTTATGCGGCTTTACACCCACTTGACTCACTTCCAGACAGATATCAATACATAGGTTTTAAGATTCTTACTAGTCACATATATTCTTGTGCGGTGAATAGGGGGTGTTGAGTCCAGTTCACTGAGCAAGGAGTAGGACTTATCTATTACATATTGGGTGTATGGAACGGTATCTGAGTGAATTTGAAACCCTTGTTTTATGCCTCACCCCACCTCACTTTTCCCGTTAAGCAGCCATAGTGTGTTTTCTAAACGTGTGACTCTGTTCTGTTTTGTAATTCAGTTCAAGTGTAGCGGTTTTTACATTCCCTCTATAAGTGATAGCTTATGATAAGTGTCTTTTTCTGTGTGACTTATTTCACTTAGAATCGTCGTACCTAAATCCACTCATCTTGCTTCTACTAGCCTTATGACATTGATTTCATGTCTGAGTGATATTCCTTTGTACATAAGGACCACAACTTCTTTATCCATTTTTCTCTTTCCTGGGATATTTAAGGTGTCATGAAGTGGAGGTTCTTGTCAACAGAGCAGCCCTAAACTTTGGGGTGCCTGTGTCTTGCTGATTTTTAGTTTTCCCAATTTATACGCCCATGAGTGGACGTGCCCTATGCTCCCTAAGCTGTGTTTTTTCGATGTTTCAGGACACACAGTACACTTCTCCAGAGTGGCTGTTTTCAATTTACATCCCGCCCATCAGCGTAGCAAGGCTGCCATTTCTCCATGGCCTGTCCTGCATTTCTGGTTTTGACACTTTTTGCACCATGGCCCTTTTGACCGATGGGAAGCGAGACTTCTTTGTAGCGCTGATTTGCCTTTCCAGGTTGCTTGGTTGGCAAAAAAGGGCGTATGCGTTTTTTCCTGAATATATTCAGGAAAAAACGCATACGCCCTTTTTGGCCAAGGGCATCATTGTCGGCGTTTTGCCACTTTTCATGTGCTTTAAAGGCGATTCGAATCTACCTCCTGAAACCTGTTTCCTGCAATTCTGCCTTGCTTTCAAATCCTCTTCGTTGCCTTCCCTCAATATATTTGTGGACGAGAGTTATCATTTATAACTCAGCGGGTTTGTGAAAGGCAGTGCCCCCGAGCTCCATTTTTCAACTGTCTTTTTTGGGAGCTGGCCGCAAAAGCACGGGATTGCCTCAGTCCCTATTCTGGTTCCGGGGGGCAGGCTGAGCCTGTGGTTAATTCTTCTTCCTGATGGGAAAATAGAGTGACCTGTGCCTGTCCCAACACCTAGATCTAGTCTCTCATTGGTTGCCCCTCTTCCCTTTCACCCTCAGGACAAATTGCAACCTGTATGGAACAGGAGGTTAAAGGTGCTGATTCTCCAAGTAAGGAGATTGCTAGTAAAGTAGCTGGAAAGGCGAACCCGAGCACAAGGAGATGAGAAATGAGGTGCGTATTAGAAACCTTTCAAAATCACACGGTGTACCATCATCTGGGTTTCTCATGCATGTTTTCGATGTAGGAAGATGCCCTTGAACCTGGAGATTTGGGACCCATGGGATGGGTACCACACAGTATTACTTTAAAGGGTCTGTGTTTGCTCACCCAACCTCACCCAACCTCTCAGCCCCAAGAGTGTCCACCCTTAGGTCTCATCCAGCTGTGGGTCTAGATATGGTCAATCCAGGTTGCATCACAGCCCCTGAACGAATTTTGTAAGAATTTCTCTCTCTTTCACTGTCTTTGTTTTACGGGTTTTTAAAAGTAATTTATTTTTATAATGTCGTTTAGCTGCTTTTCACGGCTGTGTTTATGCGGCTTTACACCCACTGGACTCACTTCCAGACAGATATCAATACATAGGTTTTAAGATTCTTACTAGTCACATATATTCTTGTGCGGTGAATAGGGGGTGTTGAGTCCAGTTCACTGAGCAAGGAGTAGGTCTTATCTATTACATATTGGGTTATGGAACGGTATCTGAGCGAATTTGAAACCCTTGTTTTATGCATCACCCCACCTCACCTTTCCCGTTAAGCAGCCGTAGTGTGTTTTCTAAACGTGAGACTCTGTTCTGTTTTGTAATTCAGTTCAAGTGTAGCGGTTTTTACATTCCCTCTATAAGTGATAGCTTATGATAAGTGTTTTCTTCTATGTGACTTATTTCACTTAGAATCGTCGTACCTAAATCCACTCATCTTGCTTCTACTAGCCTTATGACATTGATTTCATGTCTGAGTGATATTCCATTGTACATAAGGACCACAACTTCTTTATCCATTTTTCTCTTTCCTGGGATATTTAAGGTGTCATGAAGTGGAGGTTTTTGTCAACAGAGCAGCCCTAAACTTTGGGGTGCCTGTGTCTTGCTGATTTTTAGTTTTCCCAATTTATACGCCCATGAGTGGACGTGCCCTATGCTCCCTAAGCTGTGTTTTTTCGATGTTTCAGGACACACCGTACACTTCTCCAGAGTGGCTGTTGGCAATTTACATCCCGCCCATCAGCGTAGCAAGGCTGCCATTTCTCCATGGCCTGTCCTGCATTTCTGGTTTTGACACTTTCTGCAGCATGGCCCTTTTGACCGATGGGAAGCGAGACTACTTTGTAGCGCTGATTTGCCTTTCCAGGTTGCTTGGTTGGCAAAAAAGGGCGTATGCGTTTTTTCCTGAATATATTCAGGAAAAAACGCATACGCCCTTTTTGGCCAAGGGCATCATTGTCGGCGTTTTGCCACTTTTCATGTGCTTTAAAGGCGATTCGAATCTACCTCCTGAAACCTGTTTCCTGCAATTCTGCCTTGCTTTCAAATCCTCTTCGTTGCCTTCCCTCAATATATTTGTGGACGAGAGTTATCATTTATAACTCAGCGGGTTTGTGAAAGGCAGTGCCCCCGAGCTCCATTTTTCAACTGTCTTTTTTGGGAGCTGGCCGCAAAAGCACGGGATTGCCTCAGTCCCTATTCTGGTTCCGGGGGGCAGGCTGAGCCTGTGGTTAATTCTTCTTCCTGATGGGAAAATAGAGTGACCTGTGCCTGTCCCAACACCTAGATCTAGTCTCTCATTGGTTGCCCCTCTTCCCTTTCACCCTCAGGACAAATTGCAACCTGTATGGAACAGGAGGTTAAAGGTGCTGATTCTCCAAGTAAGGAGATTGCTAGTAAAGTAGCTGGAAAGGCGAACCCGAGCACAAGGAGATGAGAAATGAGGTGCGTATTAGAAACCTTTCAAAATCACACGGTGTACCATCATCTGGGTTTCTCATGCATGTTTTCGATGTAGGAAGATGCCCTTGAACCTGGAGATTTGGGACCCATGGGATGGGTACCACACAGTATTACTTTAAAGGGTCTGCGTTTGCTCACCCAACCTCACCCAACCTCTCAGCCCCAAGAGTGTCCACCCTTAGGTCTCATCCAGCTGTGGGTCTAGATATGGTCAATCCAGGTTGCATCACAGCCCCTGAACGAATTTTGTAAGAATTTCTCTCTCTTTCACTGTCTTTGTTTTACGGGTTTTTAAAAGTAATTTATTTTTATAATGTCGTTTAGCTGCTTTTCACGGCTGTGTTTATGCGGCTTTACACCCACTGGACTCACTTCCAGACAGATATCAATACATAGGTTTTAAGATTCTTACTAGTCACATATATTCTTGTGCGGTGAATAGGGGGTGTTGAGTCCAGTTCACTGAGCAAGGAGTAGGTCTTATCTATTACATATTGGGTTATGGAACGGTATCTGAGCGAATTTGAAACCCTTGTTTTATGCATCACCCCACCTCACCTTTCCCGTTAAGCAGCCGTAGTGTGTTTTCTAAACGTGAGACTCTGTTCTGTTTTGTAATTCAGTTCAAGTGTAGCGGTTTTTACATTCCCTCTATAAGTGATAGCTTATGATAAGTGTTTTCTTCTATGTGACTTATTTCACTTAGAATCGTCGTACCTAAATCCACTCATCTTGCTTCTACTAGCCTTATGACATTGATTTCATGTCTGAGTGATATTCCATTGTACATAAGGACCACAACTTCTTTATCCATTTTTCTCTTTCCTGGGATATTTAAGGTGTCATGAAGTGGAGGTTTTTGTCAACAGAGCAGCCCTAAACTTTGGGGTGCCTGTGTCTTGCTGATTTTTAGTTTTCCCAATTTATACGCCCATGAGTGGACGTGCCCTATGCTCCCTAAGCTGTGTTTTTTCGATGTTTCAGGACACACCGTACACTTCTCCAGAGTGGCTGTTGGCAATTTACATCCCGCCCATCAGCGTAGCAAGGCTGCCATTTCTCCATGGCCTGTCCTGCATTTCTGGTTTTGACACTTTCTGCAGCATGGCCCTTTTGACCGATGGGAAGCGAGACTACTTTGTAGCGCTGATTTGCCTTTCCAGGTTGCTTGGTTGGCAAAAAAGGGCGTATGCGTTTTTTCCTGAATATATTCAGGAAAAAACGCATACGCCCTTTTTGGCCAAGGGCATCATTGTCGGCGTTTTGCCACTTTTCATGTGCTTTAAAGGCGATTCGAATCTACCTCCTGAAACCTGTTTCCTGCAATTCTGCCTTGCTTTCAAATCCTCTTCGTTGCCTTCCCTCAATATATTTGTGGACGAGAGTTATCATTTATAACTCAGCGGGTTTGTGAAAGGCAGTGCCCCCGAGCTCCATTTTTCAACTGTCTTTTTTGGGAGCTGGCCGCAAAAGCACGGGATTGCCTCAGTCCCTATTCTGGTTCCGGGGGGCAGGCTGAGCCTGTGGATAATTCTTCTTCCTGATGGGAAAATAGAGTGACCTGTGCCTGTCCCAACACCTAGATCTAGTCTCTCATTGGTTGCCCCTCTTCCCTTTCACCCTCAGGACAAATTGCAACCTGTATGGAACAGGAGGTTAAAGGTGCTGATTCTCCAAGTAAGGAGATTGCTAGTAAAGTAGCTGGAAAGGCGAACCCGAGCACAAGGAGATGAGAAATGAGGTGCGTATTAGAAACCTTTCAAAATCACACGGTGTACCATCATCTGGGTTTCTCATGCATGTTTTCGATGTAGGAAGATGCCCTTGAACCTGGAGATTTGGGACCCATGGGATGGGTACCACACAGTATTACTTTAAAGGGTCTGCGTTTGCTCACCCAACCTCACCCAACCTCTCAGCCCCAAGAGTGTCCACCCTTAGGTCTCATCCAGCTGTGGGTCTAGATATGGTCAATCCAGGTTGCATCACAGCCCCTGAACGAATTTTGTAAGAATTTCTCTCTCTTTCACTGTCTTTGTTTTACGGGTTTTTAAAAGTAATTTATTTTTATAATGTCGTTTAGCTGCTTTTCACGGCTGTGTTTATGCGGCTTTACACCCACTGGACTCACTTCCAGACAGATATCAATACATAGGTTTTAAGATTCTTACTAGTCACATATATTCTTGTGCGGTGAATAGGGGGTGTTGAGTCCAGTTCACTGAGCAAGGAGTAGGTCTTATCTATTACATATTGGGTTATGGAACGGTATCTGAGCGAATTTGAAACCCTTGTTTTATGCATCACCCCACCTCACCTTTCCCGTTAAGCAGCCGTAGTGTGTTTTCTAAACGTGAGACTCTGTTCTGTTTTGTAATTCAGTTCAAGTGTAGCGGTTTTTACATTCCCTCTATAAGTGATAGCTTATGATAAGTGTTTTCTTCTATGTGACTTATTTCACTTAGAATCGTCGTACCTAAATCCACTCATCTTGCTCCTACTAGCCTTATGACATTGATTTCATGTCTGAGTGATATTCCATTGTACATAAGGACCACAACTTCTTTATCCATTTTTCTCTTTCCTGGGATATTTAAGGTGTCATGAAGTGGAGGTTTTTGTCAACAGAGCAGCCCTAAACTTTGGGGTGCCTGTGTCTTGCTGATTTTTAGTTTTCCCAATTTATACGCCCATGAGTGGAAGTGCCCTATGCTCCCTAAGCTGTGTTTTTTCGATGTTTCAGGACACACGGTACACTTCTCCAGAGTGGCTGTTGGCAATTTACATCCCGCCCATCAGCGTAGCAAGGCTGCCATTTCTCCATGGCCTGTCCTGCATTTCTGGTTTTGACACTTTCTGCAGCATGGCCCTTTTGACCGATGGGAAGCGAGACTACTTTGTAGCGCTGATTTGCCTTTCCAGGTTGCTTGGTTGGCCAAAAAGGGCGTATGCGTTTTTTCCTGAATATATTCAGGAAAAAACACATACGCCCTTTTTGGCCAAGGGCATCATTGTCGACATTTTGCGACTTTTCATGTGCTTTAAAGGCGATTCGAATCTACCTCCTGAAACCTGTTTCCTGCAATTCTGCCTTGCTTTCAAATCCTCTTCATTGCCTTCCCTCAATATATTTGTGGACGAGAGTTATCATTTATAACTCTGCGGGTTTGTGAATGGCAGTGTCCCTGGGCTCCATTTTTCAACTCGCTTTTTTGGGAGCTGGCCGCAAGTGCGCGGGATTGCCTCAGGCCCTATTCTGCTTCTGGGCGGCAGGCTGAGCCTGTGGTTAATTCTTCTTCCTGATGGGAAAATAGAGTGACCTGTGCCTGTCCCAACACCTAGATCTAGTCTCTCATTGGTTGCCCCTCTTCCCGTTCATCCTCAGGACAAATTGCAACCTGTAGGGAACAGGAGGTTAAAGGTGCTGATTCTCCAAGTAGGGAGATTGCTAGTTAAGTACCTGGAATGGTGAACCCGAGCACAAGGAGATGAGAAATGAGGTGCTTTTTAGAAACCTTTCAAAATCACACGGTGTACCATCTTCTGGGTTTCTCATGCATGTTTTCGATGTAGGAAGATGCCCTTGAACCTGGAGATTTGGGACCCATGGGATGGGTACCAGGCAGTATTACTTTAAAGGTTCTGCGTTTGCTCACCCAACCTCACCCAACCTCTCAGCCCCAAGAGTGTCCACCCTTATGTCTCATCCAGCTGTGGGTCTAGATATGGTCAATCCAGGTTGCATCACAGCCCCTGAACGAATTTTGGAAGAATTTCTCTCTCTTTCACTGTCTTTGTTTAACGGGTTTTTAAAAGTAATTTATTTTTATAATGGGGTTTAGCTGCTTTTCATGGCTGTGTTTATGCGGCTTTACACCCACTTGACTCACTTCCAGAGAGATATCAATACATAGGTTTTAAGATTCTTACTAGTCAGATATATTCTTGTGTGGTGAATAGGGGGTGTTGAGTCCAGTTCACTGAGCAAGGAGTAGGCCTTGTCTATTACATATTGGGTGTATGGAACTGTATCTGAGCGAATTTGAAACCCTTGTTTTATGCATCACCCCACCTCACCTTTCCCGTTAAGCAGCCATAGTGTGTTTTCTAAACGTATGACTATATTCTCTTTTGTAATTCAGTTCAAGTGTAGCGGTTTTTACATACCCTCTATAAGTGATATCTTATGATAAGTGTCTTTTTCTGTGTGACTTATTTCACTTAGAATCGTTGTACCTAAATCTACTCATCTTGCTTCTACCAGCCTTATGACATTGATTTCATGTCTGAGTGATATTCCATTGTACATAAGGACCATGAATTCTTTATCCATTTTTCTCTTTCCTGGGATATTTAAGGTGTCATGAAGTGGAGGTTCTTGTCAACAGAGCAGCCCTAAACTTTGGGGTGCCTGTGTCTTGCTGATTTTTAGTTTTCCCAATTTATACGCCCATGAGTGGACGTGCCCTATGTTCCCTAAGCTGTGTTTTTTCGATGTTTCAGGACACACCGTACACTTCTCCAGAGTGGCTGTTGGCAATTTACATCCCGCCCATCAGTGTAGCAAGGCTGCCATTTCTCCATGGCCTGTCCTGCATTTCTGGTTTTGACACTTTCTGCAGCATGGCCCTTTTGACCGATGGGAAGCGAGACTTCTTTGTAGCACTGATTTGCCTCTCAGGTTGCTTGGTTGGCCAAAAAGGGCGTATGCGTTTTTTCCTGAATATATTCAGGAAAAAACGCATACGCCCTTTTTGGCCAAGGGCATCATTGTCGACGTTTTGCCACTTTTCATGTGCTTTAAAGGCGATTCGAATCTACCTCCTGAAACAGGTTTCCTGCAATTCTGCCTTGCTTTCAAATCCTCTTCGTTGCCTTCCCTCAATATATTTGTGGACGAGAGTTATCATTTATAACTCAGCGGGTTTGTGAAAGGCAGTGCCCCTTAGCTCCATTTTTCAACTGTCTTTTTTGGGAGCCGGCCACAAAAGCACGGGATTGCCTCAGGCCCTATTCTGGTTACGGGGGGCAGGCTGAGCCTCTGGTTAATTCTTCTTCCTGATGGGAAAATAGAGTGACCTGTGCCTGTCCCAACACCTAGATCTAGTCTCTCATTGGTTGCCCCTCTTCCCTTTCATCCTCAGGACAAATTGCAACCTGTACGGAACAGGAGGTTAAAGGTGCTGATTCTCCAAGTAGGGAGATTGGTAGTAAAGTAGCTGGAATGGCGAACCCGAGCACAAGGAGTTGAGAAATGAGGTGCCTTTTAGAAACCTTTCAAAATCACAAGGTGTACCATCTGCTGGGTTTGTCATGCATGTTTTCGATGTAGGAAGATGCCCTTGAACCTGGATATTTGGGACCCATGGGATGGGTACCACGCAGTATTACTTTAAAGGTTCTGCGTTTGCTCACCCAACCTCACCCAACCTCTCATCCCCAAGAGTGTCCACCGTTATGTCTCATCCAGCTGTGGGTCTAGATATGGTCAATCAAGGATGCATCACAACCCCTGAACGAATTTTGGAAGAATTTCTCTCTCTTTCACTGTCTTTGTTTAACGGGTTTTTAAAAGTAATTTATTTTTATAATGGGGTTTAGCTGCTTTTCATGGCTGTGTTTATGCGGCTTTACACCCACTTGACTCACTTCCAGAGAGATATCAATACATAGGTTTTAAGATTCTTACTAGTCAGATATATTCTTGTGCGGTGAATAGGGGGTGTTGAGTCCAGTTCACTGAGCAAGGAGTATGTCTTGTCTATTACATATTGGGTGTATGGAACGGTACCTGAGCGAATTTGAAACCCTTGTTTTATGCATCACCCCACCTCACCTTTCCCGTTAAGCAGCCATAGTGTGTTTTCTAAACGTGTGACTCAGTTCTGTTTTGTAATTCAGTTCAAGTGTAGCGGTTTTTACATTCCCTCTATAAGTGATAGCTTATGATAAGAGTCTTTTTCTGTGTGACTTATTTCACTTAGAATCGTTGTACCTAAATCTACTCATCTTGCTTCTACTAGCCTTATGACATTGATTTCATGTCTGAGTGATATTCCTTTGTACATAAGGACCACGACTTCTTTATCCATTTTTCTCTTTCCTGGGATATTTAAGGTGTCATGAAGTGGAGGTTCTTGTCAACAGAGCAGCCCTAAACTTTGGGGTGCCTGTGTCTTGCTGATTTTTAGTTTTCCCAATTTATACGCCCATGAGTGGACGTGACCTATGCTCCCTAAACTGTGTTTTTTCGATCTTTCAGGACACACCGTACACTTCTCCAGAGTGGCTGTTGGCAATTTACATCCCGCCCATCAGCGTAGCAAGGCTGCCATTTCTCCATGGCCTGTCCTGCATTTCTGGTTTTGACACTTTTTGCAGCATGGCCCTTTTGACCGATGGGAAGCGAGACTTCTTTGTAGCGCTGATTTGCCTTTCCAGGTTGCTTGGTTGGCCAAAAAGAGCGTATGCGTTTTTTCCTGAATATATTCAGGAAAAAACGCATACGCCCTTTTTGGCCAAGGGCATCATTGTGGACGTTTTGCCACTTTTCATGTGCTTTAAAGGCGATTCGAATCTACCTCCTGAAACCTGTTTCCTGCAATTCTGCCTTGCTTTCAAATCCTCTTCGTTGCCTTCCGTCAATATATTTGTGGACGAGAGTTATCATTTATAGCTCTGCGGGTTTGTGAATTGCAGTGTCCCTGAGCTCCATTTTTCAACTGGCTTTTTGGGAGCTGGCCGCAAAAGCACGGGATTGCCTCAGGCCCTATTCTGCTTCTGGGTGGCAGGCTGAGCCTGTGGTTAATTCTTCTTCCTGATGGGAAAATAGAGTGACCTGTGCCTGTCCCAAAACCTAGATCTAGTGTCTCATTGGTTGCCCCTCTTCCCGTTCATCCTCAGGACAAAGTGCAACCTCTAGGGAACAGGAGCTTAAAGGTGCTGATTCTCCAAGTAGGGAGATTGCTAGTAAAGTAGCTGGAAAGGCGAACCCGAGCACAAGGAGATGAGAAATGAGGTGCGTATTAGAAACCTTTCAAAATCACACGGTGTACCATCATCTGGGTTTCTCATGCATGTTTTCGATGTAGGAAGATGCCCTTGAACCTGGAGATTTGGGACCCATGGGATGGGTACCACGCAGTATTACTTTAAAGGGTCTGCGTTTGCTCACCCAACCTCACCCAACCTCTCAACCCCAAGAGTGTCCACCCTTATGTCTCATCCAACTGTGTGTCTAGATATGGTCAATCCAGGTTGCATCACAGCCTCTGAACGAATTTTGTAAGAATTTCTCTCTTTCACTGTCTTTGTTTTACGGGTTTTTAAAAGTAATTTATTTTTATAATGGGGATTAGCTGCTTTTCATGGCTGTGTTTATGCGGCTTTACACCCACTTGACTCACTTCCAGACAGATATCAATACATAGGTTTTAAGATTCTTACTAGTCACATATATTCTTGTGCGGTGAATAGGGGGTGTTGAGTCCAGTTCACTGAGCAAGGAGTAGGACTTATCTATTACATATTGGGTGTATGGAACGGTATCTGAGTGAATTTGAAACCCTTGTTTTATGCCTCACCCCACCTCACCTTTCCCGTTAAGCAGCCATAGTGTGTTTTCTAAACGTGTGACTCTGTTCTGTTTTGTAATTCAGTTCAAGTGTAGCGGTTTTTACATTCCCTCTATAAGTGATAGCTTATGATAAGTGTCTTTTTCTGTGTGACTTATTTCACTTAGAATCGTCGTACCTAAATCCACTCATCTTGCTTCTACTAGCCTTATGACATTGATTTCATGTCTGAGTGATATTCCATTGTACATAAGGACCACAACTTCTTTATCCATTTTTCTCTTTCCTGGGATATTTAAGGTGTCATGAAGTGGAGGTTCTTGTCAACAGAGCAGCCCTAAACTTTGGGGTGCCTGTGTCTTGCTGATTTTTAGTTTTCCCAATTTATACGCCCATGAGTGGACGTGCCCTATGCTCCCTAAGCTGTGTTTTTTCGATGTTTCAGGACACACAGTACACTTCTCCAGAGTGGCTGTTTTCAATTTACATCCCGCCCATCAGCGTAGCAAGGCTGCCATTTCTCCATGGCCTGTCCTGCATTTCTGGTTTTGACACTTTTTGCACCATGGCCCTTTTGACCGATGGGAAGCGAGACTTCTTTGTAGCGCTGATTTGCCTTTCCAGGTTGCTTGGTTGGCAAAAAAGGGCGTATGCGTTTTTTCCTGAATATATTCAGGAAAAAACGCATACGCCCTTTTTGGCCAAGGGCATCATTGTCGGCGTTTTGCCACTTTTCATGTGCTTTATAGGCGATTCGAATCTACCTCCTGAAACCTGTTTCCTGCAATTCTGCCTTGCTTTCAAATCCTCTTCGTTGCCTTCCCTCAATATATTTGTGGACGAGAGTTATCATTTATAACTCAGCGGGTTTGTGAAAGGCAGTGCCCCCGAGCTCCATTTTTCAACTGTCTTTTTTGGGAGCTGGCCGCAAAAGCACGGGATTGCCTCAGACCCTATTCTGGTTCCGGGGGGCAGGCTGAGCCTGTGGTTAATTCTTCTTCCTGATGGGAAAATAGAGTGACCTGTGCCTGTCCCAACACCTAGATCTAGTCTCTCATTGGTTGCCCCTCTTCCCTTTCACCCTCAGGACAAATTGCAACCTGTATGGAACAGGAGGTTAAAGGTGCTGATTCTCCAAGTAAGGAGATTGCTAGTAAAGTAGCTGGAAAGGCGAACCCGAGCACAAGGAGATGAGAAATGAGGTGCGTATTAGAAACCTTTCAAAATCACACGGTGTACCATCATCTGGGTTTCTCATGCATGTTTTCGATGTACTAAGATGCCCTTGAACCTGGAGATTTGGGACCCATGGGGTGGGTACCACACAGTATTACTTTAAAGGGTCTGCGTTTGCTCACTCAACCTCACCCAACCTCTCAACCCCAAGACTGTCCACCCTTATGTCTCATCCAGCTGTGTGTTTAGATATGGCCAATCCAGGTTGCATCACAGCCTCTGAACGAATTTTATAAGAATTTCTCTCTTTCACTGTCTTTGTTTTACGGGTTTTTAAAAGGAATTTATTTTTATAATGGGGTTTAGCTGCTTTTCACGGCTGTGTTTATGCGGCTTTACACCCACTTGACTCACTTCCAGACAGATATCAATACATAGGTTTTAAGATACTTACTAGTCACATATATTCTTGTGCGGTGGATAGGGGGTGTTGAGTCCAGTTCACTGAGCAAGGAGTCGGTCTTTTCTATTACATATTGGGTGTATGGAACGGTATCTGAGCGAATTTGAAACCCTTGTTTTATGCATCACCCCACCTCACCTTTCCCGTTAAGCAGCTGTAGTGTGTTTTCTAAACGTGCGACTCTGTTCTGTTTTGTAATTCAGTTCAAGTTTAGCGGTTTTTACATTCCCTCTATAAGTGATAGCTTATGATAAGTGTCTTTTTCTGTGTGACTTATTTCACTTAGAATCGTCGTACCTGAATCCACTCATCTTGCTTCTACTAGCCTTATGACATTGATTTCATGTCTGAGTGATATTCCATTGTACATAAGGACCATGAATTCTTTATCCATTTTTCTCTTTCCTGGGATATTTAAGGTGTCATGAAGTGGAGGTTCTTGTCAACAGAGCAGCCCTAAACTTTGGGGTGCCTGTGTCTTGCTGATTTTTAGTTTTCCCAATTTATACGCCCATGAGTGGACGTGCCCTATGCTCCCTAAGCTGTGTTTTTTCGATGTTTCAGGACACACCGTACACTTCTCCAGAGTGGCTGTTGGCAATTTACATCCCGCCCATCAGTGTAGCAAGGCTGCCATTTCTCCATGGCCTGTCCTGCATTTCTGGTTTTGACACTTTCTGCAGCATGGCCCTTTTGACCGATGGGAAGCGAGACTTCTTTGTAGCACTGATTTGCCTCTCAGGTTGCTTGGTTGGCCAAAAAGGGCGTATGCGTTTTTTCCTGAATATATTCAGGAAAAAACGCATACGCCCTTTTTGGCCAAGGGCATCATTGTCGACGTTTTGCCACTTTTCATGTGCTTTAAAGGCGATTCGAATCTACCTCCTGAAACCTGTTTCCTGCAATTCTGCCTTGCTTTCAAATCCTCTTCGTTGCCTTCCGTCAATATATTTGTGGACGAGAGTTATCATTTATAGCTCTGCGGGTTTGTGAATTGCAGTGTCCCTGAGCTCCATTTTTCAACTGGCTTTTTTGGGAGCTGGCCGCAAAAGCACGGGATTGCCTCAGGCCCTATTCTGCTTCTGGGTGGCAGGCTGAGCCTGCGGTTAATTCTTCTTCCTGATGGGAAAATAGAGTGACCTGTGCCTGTCCCAAAACCTAGATCTAGTGTCTCATTGGTTGCCCCTCTTCCCGTTCATCCTCAGGACAAAGTGCAACCTCTAGGGAACAGGAGCTTAAAGGTGCTGATTCTCCAAGTAGGGAGATTGCTAGTAAAGTAGCTGGAAAGGCGAACCCGAGCACAAGGAGATGAGAAATGAGGTGCGTATTAGAAACCTTTCAAAATCACACGGTGTACCATCATCTGGGTTTCTCATGCATGTTTTCGATGTAGGAAGATGCCCTTGAACCTGGAGATTTGGGACCCATGGGATGGGTACCACGCAGTATTACTTTAAAGGGTCTGCGTTTGCTCACCCAACCTCACCCAACCTCTCAACCCCAAGAGTGTCCACCCTTATGTCTCATCCAACTGTGTGTCTAGATATGGTCAATCCAGGTTGCATCACAGCCTCTGAACGAATTTTGTAAGAATTTCTCTCTTTCACTGTCTTTGTTTTACGGGTTTTTAAAAGTAATTTATTTTTATAATGGGGATTAGCTGCTTTTCATGGCTGTGTTTATGCGGCTTTACACCCACTTGACTCACTTCCAGACAGATATCAATACATAGGTTTTAAGATTCTTACTAGTCACATATATTCTTGTGCGGTGAATAGGGGGTGTTGAGTCCAGTTCACTGAGCAAGGAGTAGGACTTATCTATTACATATTGGGTGTATGGAACGGTATCTGAGTGAATTTGAAACCCTTGTTTTATGCCTCACCCCACCTCACCTTTCCCGTTAAGCAGCCATAGTGTGTTTTCTAAACGTGTGACTCTGTTCTGTTTTGTAATTCAGTTCAAGTGTAGCGGTTTTTACATTCCCTCTATAAGTGATAGCTTATGATAAGTGTCTTTTTCTGTGTGACTTATTTCACTTAGAATCGTCGTACCTAAATCCACTCATCTTGCTTCTACTAGCCTTATGACATTGATTTCATGTCTGAGTGATATTCCATTGTACATAAGGACCACAACTTCTTTATCCATTTTTCTCTTTCCTGGGATATTTAAGGTGTCATGAAGTGGAGGTTCTTGTCAACAGAGCAGCCCTAAACTTTGGGGTGCCTGTGTCTTGCTGATTTTTAGTTTTCCCAATTTATACGCCCATGAGTGGACGTGCCCTATGCTCCCTAAGCTGTGTTTTTTCGATGTTTCAGGACACACAGTACACTTCTCCAGAGTGGCTGTTTTCAATTTACATCCCGCCCATCAGCGTAGCAAGGCTGCCATTTCTCCATGGCCTGTCCTGCATTTCTGGTTTTGACACTTTTTGCACCATGGCCCTTTTGACCGATGGGAAGCGAGACTTCTTTGTAGCGCTGATTTGCCTTTCCAGGTTGCTTGGTTGGCAAAAAAGGGCGTATGCGTTTTTTCCTGAATATATTCAGGAAAAAACGCATACGCCCTTTTTGGCCAAGGGCATCATTGTCGGCGTTTTGCCACTTTTCATGTGCTTTAAAGGCGATTCGAATCTACCTCCTGAAACCTGTTTCCTGCAATTCTGCCTTGCTTTCAAATCCTCTTCGTTGCCTTCCCTCAATATATTTGTGGACGAGAGTTATCATTTATAACTCAGCGGGTTTGTGAAAGGCAGTGCCCCCGAGCTCCATTTTTCAACTGTCTTTTTTGGGAGCTGGCCGCAAAAGCACGGGATTGCCTCAGACCCTATTCTGGTTCCGGGGGGCAGGCTGAGCCTGTGGTTAATTCTTCTTCCTGATGGGAAAATAGAGTGACCTGTGCCTGTCCCAACACCTAGACCTAGTCTCTCATTGGTTGCCCCTATTCCCTTTCACCCTCAGGACAAATTGCAACCTGTATGGAACAGGAGGTTAAAGGTGCTGATTCTCCAAGTAAGGAGATTGCTAGTAAAGTAGCTGGAAAGGCGAACCCGAGCACAAGGAGATGAGAAATGAGGTGCGTATTAGAAACCTTTCAAAATCACACGGTGTACCATCATCTGGGTTTCTCATGCATGTTTTCGATGTAGGAAGATGCCCTTGAACCTGGAGATTTGGGACCCATGGGATGGGTACCACGCAGTATTACTTTAAAGGGTCTGCGTTTGCTCACTCAACCTCACCCAACCTCTCAACCCCAAGACTGTCCACCCTTATGTCTCATCCAGCTGTGTGTTTAGATATGGCCAATCCAGGTTGCATCACAGCCTCTGAACGAATTTTATAAGAATTTCTCTCTTTCACTGTCTTTGTTTTACGGGTTTTTAAAAGGAATTTATTTTTATAATGGGGTTTAGCTGCTTTTCACGGCTGTGTTTATGCGGCTTTACACCCACTTGACTCACTTCCAGACAGATATCAATACATAGGTTTTAAGATTCTTACTAGTCACATATATTCTTGTGCGGTGAATAGGGGGTGTTGAGTCCAGTTCACTGAGCAAGGAGTCGGTCTTTTCTATTACATATTGGGTGTATGGAACGGTATCTGAGCGAATTTGAAACCCTTGTTTTATGCATCACCCCACCTCACCTTTCCCGTTAAGCAGCTGTAGTGTGTTTTCTAAACGTGCGACTCTGTTCTGTTTTGTAATTCAGTTCAAGTTTAGCGGTTTTTACATTCCCTCTATAAGTGATAGCTTATGATAAGTGTCTTTTTCTGTGTGACTTATTTCACTTAGAATCGTCGTACCTGAATCCACTCATCTTGCTTTTACTAGCCTTATGTCATTGATTTCATGTCTGAGTGATATTCCATTGTACATAAAGACCACAACTTCTTTATCCATTTTTCTCTTTCCTGGGATATTTATGGTGTCATGAAGTGGAGGTTCTTGTCAACAGAGCAGCCCTAAACATTGGGGTGCCTGTGTCTTGCTGATTTTTAGTTTTCCCTATTTATACACCCATGAGTGGACGTGCCCTATGCTACCTAAGCTGTGTTTTTTCGATGTTTCAGGACACACCGTACACTTCTCCAGGGTGGCTGTTGGCAATTTACATCCCGCCCATCAGCGTAGCAAGGCTGCCATTTCTCCATGGCCTGTCCTGCATTTCTGGTTTTGACACTTTTTTCAGCATGGCCCATTTGACCGATGGGAAGCGAGATTTCTTTGTAGCGCTGATTTGCCTTTCCAGGTTGCTTGGTTGGCCAAAAACGGCGTATGCGTTTTTTCCTGAATATATTCAGGAAAAAACGCATACACACTTTTTGTCCAAGGGCATCATTGTTGACGTTTTGCCACTTTTCATGTGCTTTAAAGGCGATTCGAATCTACCTCCTGAAAGCTGTTTCCTCCAATTCTGCCTTGCTTTCAAATCCTCTTCGTTGCCTTCCCTCAATATATTTGTGGACGAGAGTTATCATTTATAACTCAGCAGGTTTGTGAATGGCAGTGCCCCTGAGCTCCATTTTTCAACTGTCTTTTTGGGAGCTGGCCGCAAAAACACGGGATTGCCTCAGGCCCTATTCTGGTTCCCGGTGGCAGGCTGAGCCTGTGGTTAATTCTTCTTCCTGATGGGAAAATAGAGTGACCTGTGCCTGTCCCAACACCTAGATCTAGTCTCTCATTGGTTGCCCCTCATCCCTTTCATCCTCAGGACAAATTGCAACCTGTACGGAACAGGAGGTTAAAGGTGCTGCTTCTCCAAGTAGAGAGATTGTTAGTAAAGTAGCTGGAATATCGAACCCGAACACAAGGAGATGAGAAATGAGGTGCGTTTTAGAAACCTTTCAAAATCACACGGTGTACCATCGTCTGGGTTTCTCATGCATGTTTTCGATGTAGGAAGATGCCCTTGAACCTGGATATTTCGGACCAATGGGATGGGTACCACGCAGTATTACTTTAAAGGGTATGCGTTTGCTCACCCACCCTCACCCAACCTCTCAACCCCAAGAGTGTCCACCCTTATGTATCATCCAGCTGTGTGTCTAGATATGGTCAATCCAGGTTGCATCACATCCTCTGAACGAATTTTGTAAGAATTTCTCTATTTCACTGTCTTTATTTTAAGGGTTTTTAAAAGTAATTTATTTTTATAATGGAGTTTAGCTGCTTTTCACGGCTGGTTTATGCGGCTTTACACCCACTTGACTCACTTCCAGACAGATATCAATACATAGGTTTTAAGATGTTACTACTAACATATATTCTTGTGCGGTGAATAGGGCGTGTTGAATCCAGTTCACTGAGCAAGGAGTAGGTCTTGTGTATTACATATTGGGTGTATGGAAAGGTATCTGATCGAATTTGAAACCCTTGTTTTATGCATCACCCCACCTCACCTTTCCCGTTAAGCAGCCATAGTGTGTTTTCTAAACGTGTGACTCTGTTCTTTTGTAATTCAGTTCAATTGTAGCGGTTTTTACATTCCCTCTATAAGTGATAGCTTATGATAAGTGTCTTTTTCTGTGTGACTTATTTCACTTAGAATCGTCGTACCTAAAGCCACTCATCTTGCTTCTACTAGCCTTATGACATTGATTTCATGTCTGAGTGATATTCCATTGTACATAAGGACCACAACTTCTTTATCCATTTTTCTCTTTCCTGGGATATTTAAGGTGTCATGAAGTGGAGGTTCTTGTCAACAGAGCAGCCCTAAACTTTGGGGTGCCTGTGTCTTGCTGATTTTTAGTTTTCCCAATTTATACGCCCATGAGTGGACGTGCCCTATGCTCCCTAAGCTGTGTTTTTTCGATGTTTCAGGACACACCGTACACTTCTCCAGAGTGGCTGTTGGCAATTTACATCCCGCCCATCAGCGTAGCAAGGCTGCCATTTCTCCATGGCCTGTGCTGCATTTCTGGTTTTGACACTTTTTGCAGCATGGCCCTTTTGACCGATGGGAAGCGAGACTTCCTTGTAGCGCTGATTTGCCTTTCCAGGTGGCTTGGTTGGCCAAAAAGGGCGTATGCGTTTTTTCCTGAATATATTCAGGAAAAAACGCATACGCCCTTTTTGGACAAGGGCATCATTTTCGACGTTTTGCCACTTTTCATGTGCTTTAAAGGCGATTCGAATCTACCTCCTGAAACCTATTTCCTGCAATTCTGCCTTGCTTTCAAATCCTCTTCGTTGCCTTCCTTCAATATATTTGTGGATGCGAGTTATCATTTATAACTCAGCAGGTTTGTGAATGGCTGTGCCCCTGAGCTCCATTTTTCAACTGTCTTTTTGGGAGCTGGCCGAAAAGCACTGGATTCCCTCAGGCCCTATTCTGGTTCCCGGCGGCAGGCTGAGCCTGTGGTTAATTCTTCTTCCTGATGGGAAAATAGAGTGACCTGTGCCTGTCCCAACACCTAGATCTAGTCTCTCATTGGTTGCCCCTATTCCCTTTCATCCTCAGGACAAATTGCAACCTGTACGGAACAGGAGGTTAAAGGTGCTGATTTTCCAAGTAGGGAGATTGTTAGTAAAGTAGCTGGAATGGCGAACCCGAACACAAGGAGATGAGAAATGAGGTGCGTTTTAAAACTTTTCCCGATCACACGGTGTACCATCGTCTGGGTTACTCATGCATGTTTTCGATGTAGGAAGATGCCCTTGAACCTGGAGTTTGGGACCCATGGGATGGGTACCACGCAGTATTACTTTAAAGGGTCTGCGTTTGCTCACCCAACCTCACCCAACCTCTCAGCCCCAAGAGTTTCCGCCCTTATGTCTCATCCAGCTGTGGGTCTAGATATGGTCAATCCAGGTTGCATCACAGCCTCTGAACGAATTTTGTAAGAATTTCTCTATTTCACTGACTTTATTTTAAGGGTTTTTAAAAGTAATTTATTTTTATAATGGGGTTTAGCTGCTTTTCACGGCTGGTTTATGCGGCTTTACACCCACTTGACTCACTTCCAGACAGATATCAATACATAGGTTTTAAGATGCTTACTACTAACATATATTCTTGTGCGGTGAATAGGGCGTGTTGAATCCAGTTCACTGAGCAAAGAGTAGGTCTTGTCTATTACATATTGGGTGTATGGAAAGGTATCTGAGCGAATTTGAAACCCTTGTTTTATGCATCACCCCACCTCACCTTTCCCGTTAAGCAGCCATAGTGTGTTTTCTAAACGTGTGACTCTGTTCTGTTTTGTAATTCAGTTCAAGTGTAGCGGTTTTTACATTCCCTCTATAAGTGATAGCTTATGATAAGTGTCTTTTCCTGTGTGACTTATTTCACTTAGAATCGTCGTACCTAAGTCCACTCATCTTGCTTCTACTAGCCTTATGACATTGATTTCATGTCTGAGTGATATTCCATTGTAAATAAGGACCACAACTTCTTTATCCTTTTTTCTCTTTCCTGGGATATTTAAGGTGTCATGAAGTGGAGGTTCTTGTCAACAGAGAAGCCCTAAACTTTGGGGTGCCTGTGTCTTGCTGAATTTTAGTTTTCCCAATTTATACGCCCATGAGTGGACGTGCCCTATGCTCCCTAAGCTGTGTTTTTTCGATGTTTCAGGACACACCGTACACTTCTCCAGAGTGGCTGTTGGCAATTTACATCCCGCCCATCAGCGTAGCAAGGCTGCCATTTCTCCATGGCCTGTCCTGCATTTCTGGTTTTGACACTTTTTGCAGCATGGCCCTTTTGACCGATGGGAAGCGAGACTTCCTTGTAGCGCTGATTTGCCTTTCCAGGTTGCTTGGTTGGCCAAAAAGGGCGTATGCGTTTTTTCCTGAATATATTCAGGAAAAAACGCATACGCCCTTTTTGGCAAAGGGCATCATTGTCGACGTTTTGCCACTTTTCATGTGTTTAAAGGCGATTCGAATCTACCTCCTGAAACCTGTTTCCTGCAATTCTGCCTTGCTTTCAAATCCTCTTCGTTGCCTTCCTTCAATATATTTGTGGACGAGAGTTATCATTTATAACTCAGCAGGTTTGTGAATGGCAGTGCCCCTGAGCTCCATTTTTCAACTGTCTTTTTGGGAGCTGGCCGCAAAAGCACGGGATTCCCTCAGGCCCTATTCTGGTTCCCGGCGGCAGGCTGAGCCTGTGGTTAATTCTTCTTCCTGATGGGAAAATAGAGTGACCTGTGCCTTTCCCAACACCTAGATCTAGTCTCTCATTGGTTGCCCCTCTTCCCTTTCATCCTCAGGACAAATTGCAACCAGTACGGAACAGGAGGTTAAAGGTGCTGATTCTCCAAGTAGGGAGATTGTTAGTAAAGTAGCTGGAATGGCGAACCAGAACACAAGGAGATGAGAAATGAGGTGCGTTTTAAAACCTTTCCCGATCACACGGTGTACCATCGTCTGGGTTACTCATGCATGTTTTCGATGTAGGAAGATGCCCTTGAACCTGGAGATTTGGGACCCATGGGATGGGTACCACGCAGTATTACTTTAAAGGGTCTGCGTTTGCTCACCCAACCACACCCAACCTCTCAGCCCCAAGAGTTTCCGCCCTTATGTCTCATCCAGCTGTGTGTCTAGATATGGTCAATCCAGGTTGTATCACAGCCTCTGAACGAATTTTGTAAGAATTTCTCTATTTCACTGTCTTTATTTTAAGGGTTTTTAAAAGTAATTTATTTTTATAATGGGGTTTAGCTGCTTTTCACGGCTGGTTTATGCGGCTTTACACCCACTTGACTCACTTCCAGACAGATATCAATACATAGGTTTTAAGATGCTTACTACTAACATATATTCTTGTGCGGTGAATAGGGCGTGTTGAATCCAGTTCACTGAGCAAGGAGTAGGTCTTGTCTATTACATATTGGGTGTATGGAAAGGTATCTGAGCGAATTTGAAACCCTTGTTTTATGCATCACCCCACCTCACCTTTCCCGTTAAGCAGCCATAGTGTGTTTTCTAAACGTGTGACTCTGTTCTGTTTTGTAATTCAGTTCAATTGTAGCGGTTTTTACATTCCCTCTATAAGTGATAGCTTATGATAAGTGTCTTTTTCTGTGTGACTTATTTCACTTAGAATCGTCGTACCTAAGTCCACTCATCTTGCTTCTACTAGCCTTATGACATTGATTTCATGTCTGAGTGATATTCCATTGTAAATAAGGACCACAACTTCTTTATCCTTTTTTCTCTTTCCTGGGATATTTAAGGTGTCATGAAGTGGAGGTTCTTGTCAACAGAGAAGCCCTAAACTTTGGGGTGCCTTTGTCTTGCTGAATTTTAGTTTTCCCAATTTATACGCCCATGAGTGGACGTGCCCTATGCTCCCTAAGCTGTGTTTTTTCGATGTTTCAGGACACACCGTACACTTCTCCAGAGTGGCTGTTGGCAATTTACATCCCGCCCATCAGCGTAGCAAGGCTGCCATTTCTCCATGGGCTGTCCTGCATTTCTGGTTTTGACACTTTTTGCAGCATGGCCCTTTTGACCGATGGGAAGTGAGACTTCTTTGTAGCGCTGATTTGACTTTCCAGGTTGCTTGGTTGGCCAAAAAGGGCGTATGCGTTTTTTCCTGAATATATTCAGGAAAAAACGCATACGCTCTTTTTGGCCAAGGTCATCATCGTCGACGTTTTGACACCTTTCATGTGCTTTAAATGCGATTCGGATCTACCTCCTGAAATCTGTTTCCTGCAATTCTGCCTTGCTTTCAAATCCTCTTCGTTGCCTTCCCTCAATATATTTTTGGACGAGAGTTATCATTTATAACTCAGCAGGTTTGTGAATTGCAGTGCCCCTGAGCTCCATTTTTCAACTGTCTTTTTTGGGAGCTGGCCGCAAACGCACGGGATTGCCTAAGGCCCTATTCTGGTTCCCGGCGGTAGGCTGAGCCTGCGGTTAATTCTTCTTCCTGATGGGAAAATAGAGTGACCTGTGCCTGTCCCAAAACCTAGATCTAGTCTCTCATTGGTTGCCCCTCTTCCCTTTCATCCTCAGGACAAATTGCAACCTGTACGGAACAGGAGGTTAAAGGTGCTGATTCTCCATGTAGGGAGATTGCTAGTAAAGTAGCTGGAATGGCGAACCCGAACACAAGGAGATGAGAAATGAGGTGCGTTTTAGAAACCTTTCAAAATCACACGGTGTACCATCTTCTGGGTTTCTCATGCATGTTTTCGATGTAGGAATATGCCCTTGAACCTGGAGATTTGGGACCCATGGGATGGGTACCACGCAGTATTACTTTAAAGGGTCTGTGTTTGCTCACCCAACCTCACCCAACCTCTCAGCCCCAAGTGTGTCCACCCTTATGTCTCATCCAGCTGTGGGTCTAGATATGGTCAATCCAGGTTGCATCACAGCCTCTGAACGAATTTTGTAAGAATTTCTCTCTCTTTCACTGTCTTTGTTTTACGGGTTTTTAAAAGTAATTTATTTTTATAATGGGGTTTAGCTGCTTTTCACGGCTGTGTTTATGCGGCTTTACACCCACTTGACTCACTTCCAGACAGATATCAATACATAGGTTTTAAGATTCTTACTAGTCACATATATTCTTGTGCGGTGAATAGGGGGTGTTGAGTCCAGTTCACTGAGCAATGAGTCGGTGTTGTCTATTACATATTGGGTGTATGGAACGGTATCTGAGAGAATTTGAAACCCTTGTTTTATGCATCACCCCACCTCACCTTTCCCGTTAAGCAGCCATAGTGTGTTTTCTAAACGTGTGACTCTGTTCTGTTTTGTAACTCAGTTCAAGTGTAGCGGTTTTTACATTCCCTCTATAAGTGATAGCTTATGATAAGTGTCTTTTTCTGTGTGACTTATTTCACTTAGAATCATCGTACCTAATTCCACTCATCTTGCTTCTTCTAGCCTTATGATATTGATTTCATGTCTGCGTGATATTCCATTGTACATAAGGACCACAACTTCTTTATCCATTTTTCTCTTTCCTGGGATATTTAAGGTGTCATGAAGTGGAGGTTCTTGTCAACAGAGCAGCCCTAAACTTTGGGGTGCCTGTGTCTTGCTGATTTTTAGTTTTCCCAATTTATACGCCCATGAGTGGACGTGCCCTATGCTCCCTAAGCTGTGTGTTTTAGATGTTTCAGGACACACCGTACACTTCTCCAGAGTGGCTGTTGGCAATTTACATCCCGCCCCTCATTGTAGCAAGGCTGCCATTTCTCCATGGCCTGTCCTGCATTTCTGGTTTTGACACTTTTTGCAGCATGGCCCTTTTGACCGATGGGAAGCGAGACTACTTTGTAGCGCTGATTTGCCTTTCCAGGTTGCTTGGTTGGCCAAAAAGGGCGTATGCGTTTTTTCCTGAATATATTCAGGAAAATACGCATACGCCCTTTTTGGCCAAGGGCATCATTGTCGACGTTTTGCGACTTTTCATGTGCTTTAAAGGCGATTCGAATCTACCTCCTGAAACCTGTTTCCTGCAATTCTGCCTTGCTTTCAAATCCTCTTCGTTGCCTTCCCTCAATATATTTGTGGACGAGAGTTATCATTTATAACTCTGCGGGTTTGTGAATGGCAGTGTCCCTGGGCTCCATTTTTCAACTCGCTTTTTTGGGAGCTGGCCTTAAGAGCGCGGGATTGCCTCAGGCCCTATTCTGCTTCTGGGCGGCAGGCTGAGCCTGTGGTTAATTCTTCTTCCTGATGGGAAAATAGAGTGACCTGTGCCTGTTCCAACACCTAGATCTAGTCTCTCATTGGTTGCCCCTCTTCCCGTTCATCCTCAGGACAAATTGCAACCTGTAGGGAACAGGAGGTTAAAGGTGCTGATTCTCCAAGTAGGGAGATTGCTAGTAACGTACCTGGAATGGCGAGCCCGAGCACAAGGAGATGAGATATGAGGTGCGTTTTAGAAACCTTTCAAAATCACACGGTGTACCATCTTCTGGGTTTCTCATGCATGTTTTCGATGTAGGAAGATGCCCTTGAACCTGGAGATTTGCGACCCATGGGATGGGTACCACGCAGTATTACTTCAAAGGGTCTGTGTTTGCTCACCCAACCTCACCCAACCTCTCAGCCCCAAGTGTGTCCACCCTTATGTCTCATCCAGCTGTGGGTCTAGATATGGTCAATCCAGGTTGCATCACAGCCTCTGAACGAATTTTGTAAGAATTTCTCTCTTTCACTGTCTTTGTTTTACGGGTTTTTAAAAGTAATTTATTTTTATAATGGGGTTTAGCTGCTTTTCACGGCTGTGTTTATGCGGCTTTACACCCACTTGACTCACTTCCAGACAGATATCAATACATAGGTTTTAAGATTCTTACTAGTCACATATATTCTTGTGCGGTGAATAGGGGGTGTTGAGTCCAGTTCACTGAGCAAGGAGTTGGTCTTGTCTATTACATATTGGGTGTATGGAACGGTATCTGAGCGAATTTGAAACCCTTGTTTTATGCATCACCCCACCTCACCTTTCCCATTAAGCAGCCATAGTGTGTTTTCTAAACGTGTGACTCTGTTCTGTTTTGTAATTCAGTTCAAGTGTAGCGGTTTTTACATTCCCTCTATAAGTGATAGCTTATGATAAGTGTCTTTTTCTGTGTGACTTATTTCACTTAGAATCATCGTACTTAAATCCACTCATCTTGCTTCTACTTGCCTTATGACATTGATTTCATGTCTGAGTGATATTCCATTGTACATAAGGACCACAACTTCTTTATCCATTTTTCTCTTTCCTGGGATATTTAAGGTGTCATGAAGTGGAGGTTCTTGTCAACAGAGCAGCCCTAAACTTTGGGGTGCCTGTGTCTTGCTGATTTTTAGTTTTCCCAATTTATACGCCCATGAGTGGACGTGCCCTATGCTCCCTAAGCTGTGTGTTTTAGATATTTCAGGACACACCGTACACTTCTCCAGAGTGGCTGTTGGCAATTTACATCCCTCCCATCAGCGTAGCAAGGCTGCCATTTCTCCATGTCCTGTCCTGCATTTTTGGTTTTGACACTTTTTGCAGCATGACCCTTTTGACCGATGGGAAGCGAGACTACTTTGTAGCGATGATTTGCCTTTCCAGGTTGCTTGGTTGGCCAAAAAGGGCGTATGCCTTTTTTCCTGAATATATTCAGGAAAAAACGCATTCGCTCTTTTTGGGCAAGGTCATCATTGTCGACGTTTTGCCACCTTTCATGTGCTTTAAAGGCGATTCGAATCTACCTCCTGAAATCTGTTTCGTGCAATTCTGCCTTGCTTTGAAATCCTCTTCGTTGCCTTCCCTCAATATATTTTTGGACGAGAGTTATCATTTATAACTCAGCAGGTTTGTGAATTGCAGTGCCCCTGAGCTCCATTTTTCAACTGTCTATTTTGGGAGCTGGCCGCAAACGCACGGGATTGCCTAAGGCCCTATTCTGGTTACCGGCGGTAGGCTGAGCCTGTGGTTAATTCTTCTTCCTGATGGGAAAATAGAGTGACCTGTGCCTGTCCCAACACCTAGATCTAGTCTCTCATTGGTTGCCCCTCTTCCCTTTCATCCTCAGGACAAATTGCAACCTGTACGGAACAGGAGGTTAAAGGTGTTGATTCTCCAAGTAGGGAGATTGCTAGTAAAGTAGCTGGAATGGCGAACCCGAACACAAGGAGATGAGAAATGAGGTGCGTTTTAGAAACCTTTCAAAATCACATGGTGTACCATCTTCTGGGTTTCTCATGCATGTTTTCGATGTAGGAAGATGCCCTTGAACCTGGAGATTTGGGACCCATGGGATGGGTACCACGCAGTATTACTTTAAAGGGTCTGTGTTTGCTCACCCAACCTCACCCAAACTCGCAGCCCCAAGTGTGTCCACCCTTATGTCTCATCCAGCTGTGGGTCTAGATATGGTCAATCCAGGTTGCATCACAGCCTCTGAACGAATTTTGTAAGAATTTCTCTCTCTTTCACTGTCTTTGTTTTACGGGTTTTTAAAAGTAACTTATTTTTATAATGGGGTTTAGCTGCTTTTCATGGCTGTGTTTATGGGGCTTTACACCCACTTGACTCACTTCCAGACAGATATCAATACATAGGTTTTAAGATTCTTACTAGTCACATATATTCTTGTGCGGTGAATAGGGGGTGTTGAGTCCAGTTCACTGAGCAATGAGTCGGTCTTTTCTATTACATATTGGGTGTATGGAACGGTATCTGAGCGAATTTGAAACCCTTGTTTTATGCATCACCCCACCTCACCTTTCCCGTTAAGCAGCCATAGTGTGTTTTCTAAACGTGTGACTCTGTTCTGTTTTGTAACTCAGTTCAAGTGTAGCGGTTTTTACATTCCCTCTATAAGTGATAGCTTATGATAAGTGTCTTTTTCTGTGTGACTTATTTCACTTAGAATCATCGTACCTAAGTCCACTCATCTTGCTTCTTCTAGCCTTATGATATTGATTTCATGTCTGCGTGATATTCCATTGTACATTAGGACCACAACTTCTTTATCCATTTTTCTCTTTCCTGGGATATTTAAGGTGTCATGAAGTGGAGGTTCTTGTCAACAGAGCAGCCCTAAACTTTGGGGTGCCTGTGTCTTGCTGATTTTTAGTTTTCCCAATTTATACGCCCATGAGTGGACGTGCCCTTTGCTCCCTAAGCTGTATGTTTTAGATGTTTCAGGACACACCGTACACTTCTCCAGAGTGGCTGTTGGCAATTTACATCCCGCCCATCAGCGTAGCAAGGCTGCCATTTCTCCATGGTCTGTACTGCATGTCTGGTTTTGACAATTTTTGCAGCATGGCCCTTTTGACCGATGGGAAGCGAGACTACTTTGTAGCGCTGATTTGCCTTTCCAGGTTGCTTGGTTGGCCAAAAAGGGCGTATGCGTTTTTTCCTGAATATATTCAGGAAAAAACGCATACGCCCTTTTTGGCCAAGGGCATCATTGTCGACATTTTTCGACTTTTCATGTGCTTTAAAGGCGATTCGAATCTACCTCCTGAAACCTGTTTCCTGCAATTCTGCCTTGCTTTCAAATCCTCTTCATTGCCTTCCCTCAATATATTTGTGGACGAGAGTTATCATTTATAACTCTGCGGGTTTGTGAATGGCAGTGTCCCTGATCTCCATTTTTCAACTCGCTTTTTTGGGAGCTGGCCACAAGAGCGCGGGATTGCCTCAGGCCCTATTCTGCTTCTGGGCGGCAGGCTGAGCCTGTGGTTAATTCTTCTTCCTGATGGGAAAATAGAGTGACCAGTGCCTGTCCCAACACCTAGATCTAGTCTCTCATTGGTTGCCCCTCTTCCCGTTCATCCTCAGGACAAATTGCAACCTGTAGGGAACAGGAGGTTAAAGGTGCTGATTCTCCAAGTAGGGAGATTGCTAGTAAAGTACCTGGAATGGCGAACCCGAACACAAGGAGATGAGAAATAAGGTGCCTTTTAGAAACCTTTCAAAATCACAAGGTGTACAATCTGCTGGGTTTCTCATACATGTTTTCGATGTAGGAAGATGCCCTTGAACCTGGATATTTGGGACCCATGGGATGGGTACCACGCAGTATTACTTTAAAGGTTCTGCGTTTGCTCACCCACCCTCACCAAACCTATCAGCCCCAAGAGTGTCCACCGTTATGTCTCATCCAGCTGTGGGTCTAGATATGGTCAATCCAGGTTGCATCACAGCCCCTGAACGAATTTTGGAAGAATTTCTCTCTCTTTCACTGTCTTTGTTTAACGGGTTTTTAAAAGTAATTTATTTTTATAATGGGGTTTAGCTGCTTTTCATGGCTGTGTTTATGCGGCTTTACACCCACTTGACTCACTTCGAGAGAGATATCAATACATAAGTTTTAAGATTCTTACTAGTCACATATATTCTTGTGCGGTGAATAGGGGGTGTTGAGTCCAGTTCACTGAGCAAGGAGTAGGTCTTGTCTATTACATATTGGGTGTATGGAACGGTATCTGAGCGAATTTGAAACCCTTGTTTTATGCCTCACCCCACCTCACTTTTCCCGTTAAGCAGCCATAGTGTGTTTTCTAAACGTGTGACTCTGTTCTGTTTTGTAATTCAGTTCAAGTGTAGCGGTTTTTACATTCCCTCTATAAGTGATAGCTTATGATAAGTGTCTTTTTCTGTGTGACTTATTTCACTTAGAATCGTCGTACCTAACTCCACTCATCTTGCTTCTACTAGCCTTATTGCATTCATTTCATGTCTGAGTGATATTCCATTTTACATAAGGACCACAGCTTCTTTATCCATTTTTCTCTTTTCTGGGATATTTAAGGTGTCATGAAGTGGAGGTTCCTGTCAACAGAGCAGCGCTAAACTTTGGGTTGCCTGTGTCTTGCTGATTTTTAGTTTTCCCAATTTATACGCCCATGAGTGGACGTGCCCTATGCTCCCTAAGCTGTGTTTTTTCAATGTTTCAGGACACACAGTACACTTCTCCAGAGCGGCTGTTGGCAATTTACATCCCGCCCATCAGCGTAGCAAGGCTGCCATTTCTCTATGGCCTGTCCTGCATTTCTGGTTTTGACACTTTCTGCAGCATGGCCCTTTTGACCGATGGGAAGCGAGACTTCTTTGTAGCGCTGATTTGCCTTTCCAGGTTGCTTGGTTGGCCAAACAGGGCGTATGCGTTTTTTCCTGAATATATTCAGGAAAAAACACATACGCCCTGTTTGCCCAAGGGCATCATTGTCGGCGTTTTGCCACTTTTCATGTGCTTTAAAGGCGATTCGAATCTACTTCCTGAAACCGGTTTCCTGCAATTCTGCCTTGCTTTCAAATCCTCTTCGTTGTCTTCCCTCAATATATTTGTGGATGAGAGTTATCATTTATAACTCAGCGGGTTTGTGAAAGGCAGTGCCCCCGAGCTCCATTTTTCAACTGTCTTTTTTGGGAGCTGGCCGCAAAAGCACGGGATTGCCTCAGGCCCTATTCTGGTTCCGGGGGGCAGGCTGAGCCTGTGGTTAATTCTTCTTCCTGATGGGAAAATAGAGTGACCTGTGCCTGTCCCAACACCTAGATCTAGTCTCTCATTGGTTGCCCCTCTTCCCTTTCACCCTCAGGACAAATTGCAACCTGTATGGAACAGGAGGTTAAAGGTGCGGATTCTCCAAGTAAGGAGATTGCTAGTAAAGTAGCTGGAAAGGCGAACCCGAGCACAAGGAGATGAGAAATGATGTGCGTATTAGAAACCTTTCAAAATCACACGGTGTACCATCTTCTGGGTTTCTCATGCATATTTTCGATGTAGGAATATGCCCTTGAACCTGGAGATTTGGGACCCATGGGATGCGTACCACACAGTATTACTTTAAATGTCTGTGTTTGCTCACCCAACCTCACCCAACCTCTCAGCCCCAAGTGTGTCTACCCTTTTGTCTCATCCACTTGTGGGTCTAGATTTGGTCAATCCAGGTGGCATCACAGCCCCTGAACGAATTTTGTAAGAATTTCTCTCTCTTTCACTGTCTTTGTTTTACGGGTTTTTAAAAGTAATTTATTTTTATAATGGGGTTTAGCTGCTTTTCACGGCTGTGTTTATGCGGCTTTATACCCACTTGACTCACTTCCAGACAGATATCAATACATAAGTTTTAAGATTCTTACTAGTCACATATATTCTTGTGTGGTGAATAGGGGGTGTTGAGTCCAGTTCACTGAGCAAGGAGTCGTTCATTTCTATTACATATAGGGTGTATGGAACGGTATCTGAGCCAATTTGAAACCCTTGTTTTATGCATCACCCCACCTCACCTTTCCCGTTAAGCAGCCATAGTGTGTTTTCTAAACGTGTGACTCTGTTCTGTTTTGTAATTCAGTTCAAGTGTAGCGGTTTTTACATTCCCTCTATAAGTGATAGCTTATGATAAGTGTCTTTTTCTGTGTGACTTATTTCACTTAGAATCGTCGTACCTAAGTCCACTCATCTTGCTTCTTCTAGCCTTATGATATTGATTTCATGTCTGAGTGATATTCCATTGTACATAAGGACCACAACTTCTTTATCCATTTTTCTCTTTCCTGGGATATTTAAGGTGTCATGAAGTGGAGGTTCTTTTCAACAGAGCAGCCCTAAACTTTGGGGTGCCTGTGTCTTGCTGATTTTTAGTTTTCCCAATTTATACGCCCATGAGTGGACGTGCCTTATGCTCCCTAAGCTGTGTGCTTTAGATGTTTCAGGACACACCGTACACTTCTCCAGAGTGGCTGTTGGCAATTTACATCCCGCCCATCAGCGTAGCAAGGCTGCCATTTCTCCATGGCCTGTCCTGCATTTCTGGTTTTGACACTTTTTGCAGCATGGCCCTTTTGACCGATGGGAAGCGAGACTACTTTGTAGCGCTGATCTGCCTTTCCAGGTTGCTTGGTTGGCCAAAAAGGGCGTATGCGTTTTTTCCTGAATATATTCAGGAAAAAACGCATACGCCCTTTTTGGCCAAGGGCATCATTGTCGACGTTTTGCGACTTTTCATGTGCTTTAAAGGCGATTCGAATCTACCTCCTGAAACCTGTTTCCTGCAATTCTGCCTTGCTTTCAAATCCTCTTCGTTGCCTTCCCTCAATATATTTGTGGACGAGAGTTATCATTTATAACTCTGCGGGTTTGTGAATGGCAGTGTCCCTGGGCTCCATTTTTCAACTCGCTTTTTTGGGAGCTGGCGGCAGGAGCGCGGGATTGCCTCAGGCCCTATTCTGCTTCTGGGCGGCAGGCTGAGCCTGTGGTTAATTCTTCTTCCTGATGGGAAAATAGAGTGACCTGTGCCTGTCCCAACACCTAGATCTAGTCTCTCATTGCTTGACCCTCTTCCGTTCATCCTCAGGACAAATTGCAACCTGTAGGGAACAGGAGGTTAAAGGTGCTGATTCTCCAAGTAGGGAGATTGCTAGTAAAGTAGCTGGAATGGCGAACCCGAGCACAAGGAGATGAGAAATGAGGTGCGTTTTAGAAACCTTTCAAAATCACACGGTGTTTCTGGGTTTCTCATGCATGTTTTCGATGTAGGAATATGCCCTTGAACCTGGAGATTTGGGACCCATGGGATGGGTACCAGGCAGTATTACTTTAAAGGGTCTGTGTTTGCTCACCCTACCTCACCCAACCTATCAGCCCCAAGTGTGTCTACCCTTATGTCTCATCCAGCTGTGGGTCTAGATATGGTCAATCCAGGTTGCATCACAGCCCCTGAACGAATTTTGTAAGAATTTCTCTCTCTTTCACTGTCTTTGTTTTACGGGTTTTTAAAAGTAATTTATTTTTATAATGGGGTTTAGCTGCTTTTCACGGCTGTGTTTATGCGGCTTTACACCCACTTGACTCACTTCCAGACAGATATCAATACATAGGTTTTAAGATTCTTACTAGTCACATATATTCTTGTGCGGTGAATAGGGGGTGTTGAGTCCAGTTCACTGAGCAAGGAGTCGGTCTTTTCTATTACATATTGGGTGTATGGAACGGTATCTGAGCCAATTTGAAACCCTTGTTTTATGCATCACCCCACCTCACCTTTCCCGTTAAGCAGCCATAGTGTGTTTTCTAAACGTGTGACTCTGTTCTGTTTTGTAATTCAATTCAAGTGTAGCGGTTTTTACATTCCCTCTATAAGTGATAGCTTATGATAAGTGTCTTTTTCTGTGTGACTTATTTCACTTAGAATCGTCGTACCTAAGTCCACTCATCTTGCTTCTACTAGCCTTATGACATTGATTTCATGTCTGAGTGATATTCCATTGTACATAAGGACCACAACTTCTTTATCCATTTTTCTCTTTCCTGGGATATTTAAGGTGTCATGAAGTGGAGGTTCTTGTCAACAGAGCAGCCCTCAACTTTGGGGTGCTTGTGTCTTGCTGATTTTTAGTTTTCCCAATTTATACGCCCATGAGTGGACGTGCCCTATGCTCCCTAAGCTGTGTGTTTTAGATGTTTCAGGACACACCGTACACTTCTCCAGAGTGGCTGTTGGCAATTTACATCCCGCCCATCAGCATAGCAAGGCTGCCATTTCTCCATGGCCTGTCCTGCATTTCTGGTTTTGACACTTTTTGTAGCATGGCCCTTTTGACCGATGGGAAGCGAGACTACTTTGTAGCGCTGATTTGCCTTTCCAGGTTGCTTAGTTGGCCAAAAAGGGCGTATGCGTTTTTTCCTGAATATATTCAGGAAAAAACGCATACGCCCTTTTTGGCCAAGGGCATCATTGTCGACGTTTTGCGACTTTTCATGTGCTTTAAAGGCGATTCGAATCTACCTCCTGAAACCTGTTTCCTGCAATTCTGCCTTGCTTTCAAATCCTCTTCGTTGCCTTCCCTCAATATATTTGTGGACGGGAGTTATCATTTATAACTCTGCGGGTTTGTGAATGGCAGTGTCCCTGGGCTCCATTTTTCAACTCGCTTTTTTGGGAGCTGGCCGCAGGAGCGCGGGATTGCCTCAGGCCCTATTCTGCTTCTGGGCGGCAGGCTGAGCCTGTTTTTAATTCTTCTTCCTGATGGGAAAATAGAGTGACCTGTGCCTGTCCCAACACCTAGATCTAGTCTCTCATTGGTTGCCCCTCTTCCGTTCATCCTCAGGACAAATTGCAACCTGTAGGGAACAGGAGGTTAAAGGTGCTGATTCTCCAAGTAGGGAGATTGCTAGTAAAGTACCTGGAATGGCGAACCCGAACACAAGGAGATGAGAAATGAGGTGCGTTTTAGAAACCTTTCAAAATCACACGGTGTACCATCTTCTGGGTTTTTCATGTATGTTTTCGATGTACGAAGATGCCCTTGAACCTGGAGATTTGGGACCCATGGGATGCGTACCACGCAGTATTACTTTAAAGGTTCTGCGTTTGCTCACCCAACCTCTCAGCCCCAAGAGTGTCCACCCTTATGTCTCATCCAGCTGTGTGTCTAGATATGGTCAATCCAGGTTGCATCACAGCCACAGACCGAATTTTGGAAGAATTTCTCTCTCTTTCACAGTCTTTGTTTTACGGGTTTTTAAAAGTAATTTATTTTTATAATGGGGTTTAGCTGCTTTTCACGGCTGTGTTTATGCGGCTTTACACCCACTTGACTCACTTCCAGAGAGATATCAATTCATAGGTTTTAAGATTCTTACTAGTCAGATATATTCTTGTGTGGTGAATAGGGGGTGTTGAGTCCAGTTCACTGAGCAAGGAGTTGGTCTTGTCTATTACATATTGGGTGTATGGAACGGTATCTGAGCGAATTTGAAACCCTTGTTTTATGCATCACCCCACCTCACCTTTCCCGTTAAGCAGCCATAGTGTGTTTTCTAAACGTGTGACTCTGTTCTGTTTTGTAATTCAGTTCAAGTGTAGCGGTTTTTACATTCCCTCTATAAGTGATAGCTTATGATAAGTGTCTTTTTCTGTGTGACTTATTTCACTTAGAATCATCGTACTTAAATCCACTCATCTTGCTTCTACTTGCCTTATGACATTGATTTCATGTCTGAGTGATATTCCATTGTACATAAGGACCACAACTTCTTTATCCATTTTTCTCTTTCCTGGGATATTTAAGGTGTCATGAAGTGGAGGTTCTTGTCAACAGAGCAGCCCTAAACTTTGGGGTGCCTGTGTCTTGCTGATTTTTAGTTTTCCCAATTTATACGCCCATGAGTGGACGTGCCCTATGCTCCCTAAGCTGTGTTTTTTCGATGTTTCAGGACACACCGTACACTTCTCCAGAGTGGCTGTTGGCAATTTACATCCCTCCCATCAGCGTAGCAAGGCTGCCATTTCTCCATGTCCTGTCCTGCATTTTTGGTTTTGACACTTTTTGCAGCATGACCCTTTTGACCGATGGGAAGCGAGACTACTTTGTAGCGATGATTTGCCTTTCCAGGTTGCTTGGTTGGCCAAAAAGGGCGTATGCCTTTTTTCCTGAATATATTCAGGAAAAAACGCATTCGCTCTTTTTGGGCAAGGTCATCATTGTCGACGATTTGCCACCTTTCATGTGCTTTAAAGGCGATTCGAATCTACCTCCTGAAATCTGTTTCGTGCAATTCTGTCTTGCTTTGAAATCCTCTTCGTTGCCTTCCCTCAATATATTTTTGGACGAGAGTTATCATTTATAACTCAGCAGGTTTGTGAATTGAAGTGCCCCTGAGCTCCATTTTTCAACTGTCTATTTTGGGAGCTGGCCGCAAACGCACGGGATTGCCTAAGGCCCTATTCTGGTTACCGGCGGTAGGCTGAGCCTGTGGTTAATTCTTCTTCCTGATGGGAAAATAGAGTGACCTGTGCCTGTCCCAACACCTAGATCTAGTCTCTCATTGGTTGCCCCTCTTCCCATTCATCCTCAGGACAAATTGCAACCTGTACGGAACAGGAGGTTAAAGGTGTTGATTCTCCAAGTAGGGAGATTGCTAGTAAAGTAGCTGGAATGGCGAACCCGAACACAAGGAGATGAGAAATGAGGTGCGTTTTAGAAACCTTTCAAAATCACATGGTGTACCATCTTCTGGGTTTCTCATGCATGTTTTCGATGTAGGAAGATGCCCTTGAACCTGGAGATTTGGGACCCATGGGATGGGTACCACGCAGTATTACTTTAAAGGGTCTGTGTTTGCTCACCCAACCTCACCCAAACTCGCAGCCCCAAGTGTGTCCACCCTTATGTCTCATCCAGCTGTGGGTCTAGATATGGTCAATCCAGGTTGCATCACAGCCTCTGAACGAATTTTGTAAGAATTTCTCTCTCTTTCACTGTCTTTGTTTTACGGGTTTTTAAAAGTAACTTATTTTTATAATGGGGTTTAGCTGCTTTTCATGGCTGTGTTTATGGGGCTTTACACCCACTTGACTCACTTCCAGACAGATATCAATACATAGGTTTTAAGATTCTTACTAGTCACATATATTCTTGTGTGGTGAATAGGGGGTGTTGAGTCCAGTTCACTGAGCAATGAGTCGGTCTTTTCTATTACATATTGGGTGTATGGAACGGTATCTGAGCGAATTTGAAACCCTTGTTTTATGCATCACCCCACCTCACCTTTCCCGTTAAGCAGCCATAGTGTGTTTTCTAAACGTGTGACTCTGTTCTGTTTTGTAACTCAGTTCAAGTGTAGCGGTGTTTACATTCCCTCTATAAGTGATAGCTTATGATAAGTGTCTTTTTCTGTGTGACTTATTTCACTTAGAATCATCGTACCTAAGTCGACTCATCTTGCTTCTTCTAGCCTTATGATATTGATTTCATGTCTGCGTGATATTCCATTGTACATTAGGACCACAACTTCTTTATCCATTTTTCTCTTTCCTGGGATATTTAAGGTGTCATGAAGTGGAGGTTCTTGTCAACAGAGCAGCCCTAAACTTTGGGGTGCCTGTGTCTTGCTGATTTTTAGTTTTCCCAATTTATACGCCCATGAGTGGACGTGCCCTTTGCTCCCTAAGCTGTATGTTTTAGATGTTTCAGGACACACCGTACACTTCTCCAGAGTGGCTGTTGGCAATTTACATCCCGCCCATCAGCGTAGCAAGGCTGCCATTTCTCCATGGTCTGTACTGCATGTCTGGTTTTGACAATTTTTGCAGCATGGCCCTTTTGACCGATGGGAAGCGAGACTACTTTGTAGCGCTGATTTGCCTTTCCAGGTTGCTTGGTTGGCCAAAAAGGGCGTATGCGTTTTTTCCTGAATATATTCAGGAAAAAACGCATACGCCCTTTTTGGCCAAGGGCATCATTGTCGACATTTTTCGACTTTTCATGTGCATTAAAGGCGATTCGAATCTACCTCCTGAAACCTGTTTCCTGCAATTCTGCCTTGCTTTCAAATCCTCTTCATTGCCTTCCCTCAATATATTTGTGGACGAGAGTTATCATTTATAACTCTGCGGGTTTGTGAATGGCAGTGTCCCTGATCTCCATTTTTCAACTCGCTTTTTTGGGAGCTGGCCGCAAGAGCGCGGGATTGCCTCAGGCCCTATTCTGCTTCTGGGCGGCAGGCTGAGCCTGTGGTTAATTCTTCTTCCTGATGGGAAAATAGAGTGACCAGTGCCTGTCCCAACACCTAGATCTAGTCTCTCATTGGTTGCCCCTCTTCCCGTTCATCCTCAGGACAAATTGCAACCTGTAGGGAACAGGAGGTTAAAGGTGCTGATTCTCCAAGTAGGGAGATTGCTAGTAAAGTAGCTGGAATGGCGAACCCGAACACAAGGAGATGAGAAATAAGGTGCCTTTTAGAAACCTTTCAAAATCACAAGGTGTACAATCTGCTGGGTTTCTCATACATGTTTTCGATGTAGGAAGATGCCCTTGAACCTGGATATTTGGGACCCATGGGATGGGTACCACGCAGTATTACTTTAAAGGTTCTGCGTTTGCTCACCCACCCTCACCAAACCTCTCAGCCCCAAGAGTGTCCACCGTTATGTCTCATCCAGCTGTGGGTCTAGATATGGTCAATCCAGGTTGCATCACAGCCCCTGAACGAATTTTGGAAGAATTTCTCTCTCTTTCACTGTCTTTGTTTAACGGGTTTTTAAAAGTAATTTATTTTTATAATGGGGTTTAGCTGCTTTTCATGGCTGTGTTTATGCGGCTTTACACCCACTTGACTCACTTCGAGAGAGATATCAATACATAAGTTTTAAGATTCTTACTAGTCAGATATATTCTTGTGCGGTGAATAGGGGGTGTTGAGTCCAGTTCACTGAGCAAGGAGTAGGTCTTGTCTATTACATATTGGGTGTATGGAACGGTATCTGAGCGAATTTGAAACCCTTGTTTTATGCCTCACCCCACCTCACTTTTCTCGTTAAGCAGCCATAGTGTGTTTTCTAAACGTGTGACTCTGTTCTGTTTTGTAATTCAGTTCAAGTGTAGCGGTTTTTACATTCCCTCTATAAGTGATAGCTTATGATAAGTGTCTTTTTCTGTGTGACTTATTTCACTTAGAATCGTCGTACCTAACTCCACTCATCTTGCTTCTACTAGCCTTATTGCATTCATTTCATGTCTGAGTGATATTCCATTGTACATAAGGACCACAGCTTCTTTATCAATTTTTCTCTTTTCTGGGATATTTAAGGTGTCATGAAGTGGAGGTTCCTGTCAACAGAGCAGCGCTAAACTTTGGGGTGCCTGTGTCTTGCTGATTTTTAGTTTTCCCAATTTATACGCCCATGAGTGGACGTGCCCTATGCTCCCTAAGCTGTGTTTTTTCAATGTTTCAGGACACACAGTACACTTCTCCAGAGCGGCTGTTGGCAATTTACATCCCGCCCATCAGCGTAGCAAGGCTGCCATTTCTCTATGGCCTGTCCTGCATTTCTGGTTTTGACACTTTCTGCAGCATGGCCCTTTTGACCGATGGGAAGCGAGACTTCTTTGTAGCGCTGATTTGCCTTTCCAGGTTGCTTGGTTGGCCAAACAGGGCGTATGCGTTTTTTCCTGAATATATTCAGGAAAAAACGCATACGCCCTGTTTGGCCAAGGGCATCATTGTCGGCGTTTTGCCACTTTTCATGTGCTTTAAAGGCGATTCGAATCTACTTCCTGAAACCGGTTTCCTGCAATTCTGCCTTGCTTTCAAATCCTCTTCGTTGTCTTCCCTCAATATATTTGTGGACGAGAGTTATCATTTATAACTCAGCGGGTTTGTGAAAGGCAGTGCCCCCGAGCTCCATTTTTCAACTGTCTTTTTTGGGAGCTGGCCGCAAAAGCACGGGATTGCCTCAGGCCCTATTCTGGTTCCGGGGGGCAGGCTGAGCCTGTGGTTAATTCTTCTTCCTGATGGGAAAATAGAGTGACCTGTGCCTGTCCCAACACCTAGATCTAGTCTCTCATTGGTTGCCCCTCTTCCCTTTCACCCTCAGGACAAATTGCAACCTGTATGGAACAGGAGGTTAAAGGTGCGGATTCTCCAAGTAAGGAGATTGCTAGTAAAGTAGCTGGAAAGGCGAACCCGAGCACAAGGAGATGAGAAATGATGTGCGTATTAGAAACCTTTCAAAATCACACGGTGTACCATCTTCTGGGTTTCTCCTGCATGTTTTCGATGTAGGAATATGCCCTTGAACCTGGAGATTTGGGACCCATGGGATGCGTACCACACAGTATTACTTTAAATGTCTGTGTTTGCTCACCCAACCTCACCCAACCTCTCAGCCCCAAGTGTGTCTACCCTTTTGTCTCATCCACTTGTGGGTCTAGATTTGTTCAATCCAGGTGGCATCACAGCCCCTGAACGAATTTTGTAAGAATTTCTCTCTCTTTCACTGTCTTTGTTTTACGGGTTTTTAAAAGTAATTTATTTTTATAATGGGGTTTAGCTGCTTTTCACGGCTGTGTTTATGCGGCTTTATACCCACTTGACTCACTTCCAGACAGATATCAATACATAAGTTTTAAGATTCTTACTAGTCACATATATTCTTGTGTGGTGAATAGGGGGTGTTGAGTCCAGTTCACTGAGCAAGGAGTCGTTCTTTTCTATTACATATAGGGTGTATGGAACGGTATCTGAGCCAATTTGAAACCCTTGTTTTATGCATCACCCCACCTCACCTTTCCCGTTAAGCAGCCATAGTGTGTTTTCTAAACGTGTGACTCTGTTCTGTTTTGTAATTCAGTTCAAGTGTAGCGGTTTTTACATTCCCTCTATAAGTGATAGCTTATGATAAGTGTCTTTTTCTGTGTGACTTATTTCACTTAGAATCGTCGTACCTAAGTCCACTCATCTTGCTTCTTCTAGCCTTATGATATTGATTTCATGTCTGAGTGATATTCCATTGTACATAAGGACCACAACTTCTTTATCCATTTTTCTCTTTCCTGGGATATTTAAGGTGTCATGAAGTGGAGGTTCTTTTCAACAGAGCAGCCCTAAACTTTGGGGTGCCTGTGTCTTGCTGATTTTTAGTTTTCCCAATTTATACGCCCATGAGTGGACGTGCCCTATGCTCCCTGAGCTGTGTGCTTTAGATGTTTCAGGACACACCGTACACTTCTCCAGAGTGGCTGTTTGCAATTTACATCCCGCCCATCAGCGTAGCAAGGCTGCCATTTCTCCATGGCCTGTCCTGCATTTCTGGTTTTGACACTTTTTGCAGCATGGCCCTTTTGACCGATGGGAAGCGAGACTACTTTGTAGCGCTGATCTGCCTTTCCAGGTTGCTTGGTTGGCCAAAAAGGGCGTATGCGTTTTTTCCTGAATATATTCAGGAAAAAACGCATACGCCCTTTTTGGCCAAGGGCATCATTGTCGACGTTTTGCGACTTTTCATGTGCTTTAAAGGCGATTCGAATCTACCTCCTGAAACCTGTTTCCTGCAATTCTGCCTTGCTTTCAAATCCTCTTCGTTGCCTTCCCTCAATATATTTGTGGACGAGAGTTATCATTTATAACTCTGCGGGTTTGTGAATGGCAGTGTCCCTGGGCTCCATTTTTCAACTCGCTTTTTTGGGAGCTGGCGGCAGGAGCGCGGGATTGCCTCAGGCCCTATTCTGCTTCTGGGCGGCAGGCTGAGCCTGTGGTTAATTCTTCTTCCTGATGGGAAAATAGAGTGACCTGTGCCTGTCCCAACACCTAGATCTAGTCTCTCATTGCTTGACCCTCTTCCGTTCATCCTCAGGACAAATTGCAACCTGTAGGGAACAGGAGGTTAAAGGTGCTGATTCTCCAAGTAGGGAGATTGCTAGTAAAGTAGCTGGAATGGCGAACCCGAGCACAAGGAGATGAGAAATGAGGTGCGTTTTAGAAACCTTTCAAAATCACACGGTGTTTCTGGGTTTCTCATGCATGTTTTCGATGTAGGAATATGCCCTTGAACCTGGAGATTTGGGACCCATGGGATGGGTACCAGGCAGTATTACTTTAATGGGTCTGTGTTTGCTCACCCTACCTCACCCAACCTATCAGCCCCAAGTGTGTCTACCCTTATGTCTCATCCAGCTGTGGGTCTAGATATGGTCAATCCAGGTTGCATCACAGCCCCTGAACGAATTTTGTAAGAATTTCTCTCTCTTTCACTGTCTTTGTTTTACGGGTTTTTAAAAGTAATTTATTTTTATAATGGGGTTTAGCTGCTTTTCACGGCTGTGTTTAAGCGGCTTTACACCCACTTGACTCACTTCCAGACAGATATCAATACATAGGTTTTACGATTCTTACTAGTCACATATATTCTTGTGCGGTGAATAGGGGGTGTTGAGTCCAGTTCACTGAGCAAGGAGTCGGTCTTTTCTATTACATATTGGGTGTATGGAACGGTATCTGAGCCAATTTGAAACCCTTGTTTTATGCATCACCCCACCTCACCTTTCCCGTTAAGCAGCCATAGTGTGTTTTCTAAACGTGTGACTCTGTTCTGTTTTGTAATTCAATTCAAGTGTAGCGGTTTTTACATTCCCTCTATAAGTGATAGCTTATGATAAGTGTCTTTTTCTGTGTGACTTATTTCACTTAGAATCGTCGTACCTAAGTCCACTCATCTTGCTTCTACTAGCCTTATGACATTGATTTCATGTCTGAGTGATATTCCATTGTACATAAGGACCACAACTTCTTTATCCATTTTTCTCTTTCCTGGGATATTTAAGGTGTCATGAAGTGGAGGTTCTTGTCAACAGAGCAGCCCTAAACTTTGGGGTGCTTGTGTCTTGCTGATTTTTAGTTTTCCCAATTTATACGCCCATGAGTGGACGTGCCCTATGCTCCCTAAGCTGTGTGTTTTAGATGTTTCAGGACACACCGTACACTTCTCCAGAGTGGCTGTTGGCAATTTACATCCCGCCCATCAGCATAGCAAGGCTGCCATTTCTCCATGGCCTGTCCTGCATTTCTGGTTTTGACACTTTTTGTAGCATGGCCCTTTTGACCGATGGGAAGCGAGACTACTTTGTAGCGCTGATTTGCCTTTCCAGGTTGCTTAGTTGGCCAAAAAGGGCGTATGCGTTTTTTCCTGAATATATTCAGGAAAAAACGCATACGCCCTTTTTGGCCAAGGGCATCATTGTCGACGTTTTGCGACTTTTCATGTGCTTTAAAGGCGATTCGAATCTACCTCCTGAAACCTGTTTCCTGCAATTCTGCCTTGCTTTCAAATCCTCTTCGTTGCCTTCCCTCAATATATTTGTGGACGGGAGTTATCATTTATAACTCTGCGGGTTTGTGAATGGCAGTGTCCCTGGGCTCCATTTTTCAACTCGCTTTTTTGGGAGCTGGCCGCAGGAGCGCGGGATTGCCTCAGGCCCTATTCTGCTTCTGGGCGGCAGGCTGAGCCTGTTTTTAATTCTTCTTCCTGATGGGAAAATAGAGTGACCTGTGCCTGTCCCAACACCTAGATCTAGTCTCTCATTGGTTGCCCCTCTTCCGTTCATCCTCAGGACAAATTGCAACCTGTAGGGAACAGGAGGTTAAAGGTGCTGATTCTCCAAGTAGGGAGATTGCTAGTAAAGTACCTGGAATGGCGAACCCGAACACAAGGAGATGAGAAATGAGGTGCGTTTTAGAAACCTTTCAAAATCACACGGTGTACCATCTTCTGGGTTTTTCATGTATGTTTTCGATGTACGAAGATGCCCTTGAACCTGGAGATTTGGGACCCATGGGATGCGTACCACGCAGTATTACTTTAAAGGTTCTGCGTTTGCTCACCCAACCTCTCAGCCCCAAGAGTGTCCACCCTTATGTCTCATCCAGCTGTGTGTCTAGATATGGTCAATCCAGGTTGCATCACAGCCGCAGACCGAATTTTGGAAGAATTTCTCTCTCTTTCACAGTCTTTGTTTTACGGGTTTTTAAAAGTAATTTATTTTTATAATGGGGTTTAGCTGCTTTTCACGGCTGTGTTTATGCGGCTTTACACCCACTTGACTCACTTCCAGAGAGATATCAATTCATAGGTTTTAAGATTCTTACTAGTCAGATATATTCTTGTGTGGTGAATAGGGGGTGTTGAGTCCAGTTCACTGAGCAAGGAGTTGGTCTTGTCTATTACATATTGGGTGTATGGAACGGTATCTGAGCGAATTTGAAACCCTTGTTTTATGCATCACCCCACCTCACCTTTCCCGTTAAGCAGCCATAGTGTGTTTTCTAAACGTGTGACTCTGTTCTGTTTTGTAATTCAGTTCAAGTGTAGCGGTTTTTACATTCCCTCTATAAGTGATAGCTTATGATAAGTATCTTTTTCTGTGTGACTTATTTCACTTAGAATCATCGTACTTAAATCCACTCATCTTGCTTCTACTTGCCTTATGACATTGATTTCATGTCTGAGTGATATTCCATTGTACATAAGGACCACAACTTCTTTATCCATTTTTCTCTTTCCTGGGATATTTAAGGTGTCATGAAGTGGAGGTTCTTGTCAACAGAGCAGCCCTAAATTTTGGGGTGCCTGTGCCTTGCTGATTTTTCGTTTTCCCAATTTATACGCCCATGAGTGGACGTGCCCTATGCTCCCTAAGCTGTGTGTTTTAGATATTTCAGGACACACCGTACACTTCTCCAGAGTGGCTGTTGGCAATTTACATCCCTCCCATCAGCGTAGCAAGGCTGCCATTTCTCCATGTCCTGTCCTGCATTTTTGGTTTTGACACTTTTTGCAGCATGACCCTTTTGACCGATGGGAAGCGAGACTACTTTGTAGCGATGATTTGCCTTTCCAGGTTGCTTGGTTGGCCAAAAAGGGCGTATGCCTTTTTTCCTGAATATATTCAGGAAAAAACGCATTCGCTCTTTTTGGACAAGGTCATCATTGTCGACGTTTTGCCACCTTTCATGTGCTTTAAAGGCGATTCGAATCTACCTCCTGAAATCTGTTTCGTGCAATTCTGCCTTGCTTTGAAATCCTCTTCGTTGCCTTCCCTCAATATATTTTTGGACGAGAGTTATCATTTATAACTCAGCAGGTTTGTGAATTGCAGTGCCCCTGAGCTCCATTTTTCAACTGTCTATTTTGGGAGCTGGCCGCAAACGCACGGGATTGCCTAAGGCCCTAATCTGGTTACCGGCGGTAGGCTGAGCCTGTGGTTAATTCTTCTTCCTGATGGGAAAATAGAGTGACCTGTGCCTGTCCCAACACCTAGATCTAGTCTCTCATTGGTTGCCCCTCTTCCCTTTCATCCTCAGGACAAATTGCAACCTGTACGGAACAGGAGGTTAAAGGTGTTGATTCTCCAAGTAGGGAGATTGCTAGTAAAGTAGCTGGAATGGCGAACCCGAACACAAGGAGATGAGAAATGAGGTGCGTTTTAGAAACCTTTCAAAATCACATGGTGTACCATCTTCTGGGTTTCTCATGCATGTTTTCGATGTAGGAAGATGCCCTTGAACCTGGAGATTTGGGACCCATGGGATGGGTACCACGCAGTATTACTTTAAAGGGTCTGTGTTTGCTCACCCAACCTCACCCAAACTCGCAGCCCCAAGTGTGTCCACCCTTATGTCTCATCCAGCTGTGGGTCTAGATATGGTCAATCCAGGTTGCATCACAGCCTCTGAACGAATTTTGTAAGAATTTCTCTCTCTTTCACTGTCTTTGTTTTACGGGTTTTTAAAAGTAACTTATTTTTATAATGGGGTTTAGCTGCTTTTCATGGCTGTGTTTATGGGGCTTTACACCCACTTGACTCACTTCCAGACAGATATCAATACATAGGTTTTAAGATTCTTACTAGTCACATATATTCTTGTGCGGTGAATAGGGGGTGTTGAGTCCAGTTCACTGAGCAATGAGTCGGTCTTTTCTATTACATATTGGGTGTATGGAACGGTATCTGAGCGAATTTGAAACCCTTGTTTTATGCATCACCCCACCTCACCTTTCCCGTTAAGCAGCCATAGTGTGTTTTCTAAACGTGTGACTCTGTTCTGTTTTGTAACTCAGTTCAAGTGTAGCGGTTTTTACATTCCCTCTATAAGTGATAGCTTATGATAAGTGTCTTTTTCTGTGTGACTTATTTCACTTAGAATCATCGTACCTAAGTCCACTCATCTTGCTTCTTCTAGCCTTATGATATTGATTTCATGTCTGCGTGATATTCCATTGTACATTAGGACCACAACTTCTTTATCCATTTTTCTCTTTCCTGGGATATTTAAGGTGTCATGAAGTGGAGGTTCTTGTCAACAGAGCAGCCCTAAACTTTGGGGTGCCTGTGTCTTGCTGATTTTTAGTTTTCCCAATTTATACGCCCATGAGTGGACGTGCCCTATGCTCCCTAAGCTGTGTGTTTTAGATGTTTCAGGACACACCGTACACTTCTCCAGAGTGGCTGTTGGCAATTTACATCCCGCCCATCAGCGTAGCAAGGCTGCCATTTCTCCATGGTCTGTACTGCATGTCTGGTTTTGACAATTTTTGCAGCATGGCCCTTTTGACCGATGGGAAGCGAGACTACTTTGTAGCGCTGATTTGCCTTTCCAGGTTGCTTGGTTGGCCAAAAAGGGCGTATGCGTTTTTTCCTGAATATATTCAGGAAAAAACGCATACGCCCTTTTTGGCCAAGGGCATCATTGTCGACATTTTTCGACTTTTCATGTGCTTTAAAGGCGATTCGAATCTACCTCCTGAAACCTGTTTCCTGCAATTCTGCCTTGCTTTCAAATCCTCTTCATTGCCTTCCCTCAATATATTTGTGGACGAGAGTTATCATTTATAACTCTGCGGGTTTGTGAATGGCAGTGTCCCTGATCTCCATTTTTCAACTCGCTTTTTTGGGAGCTGGCCGCAAGCGCGCGGGATTGCCTCAGGCCCTATTCTGCTTCTGGGCGGCAGGCTGAGCCTGTGGTTAATTCTTCTTCCTGATGGGAAAATAGAGTGACCAGTGCCTGTCCCAACACCTAGATCTAGTCTCTCATTGGTTGCCCCTCTTCCCGTTCATCCTCAGGACAAATTGCAACCTGTAGGGAACAGGAGGTTAAAGGTGCTGATTCTCCAAGTAGGGAGATTGCTAGTAAAGTAGCTGGAATGGCGAACCCGAACACAAGGAGATGAGAAATAAGGTGCCTTTTAGAAACCTTTCAAAATCACAAGGTGTACCATCTGCTGGGTTTCTCATACATGTTTTCGATGTAGGAAGATGCCCTTGAACCTGGATATTTGGGACCCATGGGATGGGTACCACGCAGTATTACTTTAAAGGTTCTGCGTTTGCTCACCCACCCTCACCAAACCTCTCAGCCCCAAGAGTGTCCACCGTTATGTCTCATCCAGCTGTGGGTCTAGATATGGTCAATCCAGGTTGCATCACAGCCCCTGAACGAATTTTGGAAGAATTTCTCTCTCTTTCACTGTCTTTGTTTAACGGGTTTTTAAAAGTAATTTATTTCTATAATGGGGTTTAGCTGCTTTTCATGGCTGTGTTTATGCGGCTTTACACCCACTTGACTCACTTCGAGAGAGATATCAATACATAAGTTTTAAGATTCTTACTAGTCAGATATATTCTTGTGCGGTGAATAGGGGGTGTTGAGTCCAGTTCACTGAGCAAGGAGTAGGTCTTGTCTATTACATATTGGGTGTATGGAACGGTATCTGAGCGAATTTGAAACCCTTGTTTTATGCCTCACCCCACCTCACTTTTCCCGTTAAGCAGCCATAGTGTGTTTTCTAAACGTGTGACTCTGTTCTGTTTTGTAATTCAGTTCAAGTGTAGCGGTTTTTACATTCCCTCTATAAGTGATAGCTTATGATATGTGTCTTTTTCTGTGTGACTTATTTCACTTAGAATCGTCGTACCTAACTCCACTCATCTTGCTTCTACTAGCCTTATTGCATTCATTTCATGTCTGAGTGATATTCCATTGTACATAAGGACCACAGCTTCTTTATCCATTTTTCTCTTTTCTGGGATATTTAAGGTGTCATGAAGTGGAGGTTCCTGTCAACAGAGCAGCGCTAAACTTTGGGGTGCCTGTGTCTTGCTGATTTTTAGTTTTCCCAATTTATACGCCCATGAGTGGACGTGCCCTATGCTCCCTAAGCTGTGTTTTTTCAATGTTTCAGGACACACAGTACACTTCTCCAGAGCGGCTGTTGGCAATTTACATCCCGCCCATCAGCGTAGCAAGGCTGCCATTTCTCTATGGCCTGTCCTGCATTTCTGGTTTTGACACTTTCTGCAGCATGGCCCTTTTGACCGATGGGAAGCGAGACTTCTTTGTAGCGCTGATTTGCCTTTCCAGGTTGCTTGGTTGGCCAAACAGGGCGTATGCGTTTTTTCCTGAATATATTCAGGAAAAAACGCATACGCCCTGTTTGGCCAAGGGCATCATTGTCGGCGTTTTGCCACTTTTCATGTGCTTTAAAGGCGATTCGAATCTACTTCCTGAAACCGGTTTCCTGCAATTCTGCCTTGCTTTCAAATCCTCTTCGTTGTCTTCCCTCAATATATTTGTGGACGAGAGTTATCATTTATAACTCAGCGGGTTTGTGAAAGTCAGTGCCCCCGAGCTCCATTTTTCAACTGTCTTTTTTGGGAGCTGGCCGCAAAAGCACGGGATTGCCTCAGGCCCTATTCTGGTTCCGGGGGGCAGGCTGAGCCTGTGGTTAATTCTTCTTCCTGATGGGAAAATAGAGTGACCTGTGCCTGTCCCAACACCTAGATCTAGTCTCTCATTGGTTGCCCCTCTTCCCTTTCACCCTCAGGACAAATTGCAACCTGTATGGAACAGGAGGTTAAAGGTGCGGATTCTCCAAGTAAGGAGATTGCTAGTAAAGTAGCTGGAAAGGCGAACCCGAGCACAAGGAGATGAGAAATGATGTGCGTATTAGAAACCTTTCAAAATCACACGGTGTACCATCTTCTGGGTTTCTCATGCATGTTTTCGATGTAGGAATATGCCCTTGAACCTGGAGATTTGGGACCCATGGGATGTGTACCACACAGTATTACTTTAAATGTCTGTGTTTGCTCACCCAACCTCACCCAACCTCTCAGCCCCAAGTGTGTCTACCCTATTGTCTCATCCACTTGTGGGTCTAGATATGGTCAATCCAGGTGGCATCACAGCCCCTGAACGAATTTTGTAAGAATTTCTCTCTCTTTCACTGTCTTTGTTTTACGGGTTTTTAAAAGTAATTTATTTTTATAATGGGGTTTAGCTGCTTTTCACGGCTGTGTTTATGCGGCTTTATACCCACTTGACTCACTTCCAGACAGATATCAATACATAGGTTTTAAGATTCTTACTAGTCACATATATTCTTGTGTGGTGAATAGGGGGTGTTGAGTCCAGTTCACTGAGCAAGGAGTCGGTCTTTTCTATTACATATAGGGTGTATGGAACGGTATCTGAGCCAATTTGAAACCCTTGTTTTATGCATCACCCCACCTCACCTTTCCCGTTAAGCAGCCATAGTGTGTTTTCTAAACGTGTGACTCTGTTCTGTTTTGTAATTCAGTTCAAGTGTAGCGGTTTTTACATTCCCTCTATAAGTGATAGCTTATGATAAGTGTCTTTTTCTGTGTGACTTATTTCACTTAGAATCGTCGTACCTAAGTCCACTCATCTTGCTTCTTCTAGCCTTATGATATTGATTTCATGTCTGAGTGATATTCCATTGTACATAAGGACCACAACTTCTTTATCCATTTTTCTCTTTCCTGGGATATTTAAGGTGTCATGAAGTGGAGGTTCTTGTCAACAGAGCAGCCCTAAACTTTGGGGTGCCTGTGTCTTGCTGATTTTTAGTTTTCCCAATTTATACGCCCATGAGTGGACGTGCCCTATGCTCCCTAAGCTGTGTGCTTTAGATGTTTCAGGACACACCGTACACTTCTCCAGAGTGGCTGTTGGCAATTTACATCCCGCCCATCAGCGTAGCAAGGCTGCCATTTCTCCATGGCCTGTCCTGCATTTCTGGTTTTGACACTTTTTGCAGCATGGCCCTTTTGACCGATGGGAAGCGAGACTACTTTGTAGCGCTGATCTGCCTTTCCAGGTTGCTTGGTTGGCCAAAAAGGGCGTATGCGTTTTTTCCTGAATATATTCAGGAAAAAACGCATACGCCCTTTTTGGCCAAGGGCATCATTGTCGACGTTTTGCGACTTTTCATGTGCTTTAAAGGCGATTCGAATCTACCTCCTGAAACCTGTTTCCTGCAATTCTGCCTTGCTTTCAAATCCTCTTCGTTGCCTTCCCTCAATATATTTGTGGACGAGAGTTATCATTTATAACTCTGCGGGTTTGTGAATGGCAGTGTCCCTGGGCTCCATTTTTCAACTCGCTTTTTTGGGAGCTGGCGGCAGGAGCGCGGGATTGCCTCAGGCCCTATTCTGCTTCTGGGCGGCAGGCTGAGCCTGTGGTTAATTCTTCTTCCTGATGGGAAAATAGAGTGACCTGTGCCTGTCCCAACACCTAGATCTAGTCTCTCATTGCTTGACCCTCTTCCGTTCATCCTCAGGACAAATTGCAACCTGTAGGGAACAGGAGGTTAAAGGTGCTGATTCTCCAAGTAGGGAGATTGCTAGTAAAGTAGCTGGAATGGCGAACCCGAGCACAAGGAGATGAGAAATGAGGTGCGTTTTAGAAACCTTTCAAAATCACACGGTGTTTCTGGGTTTCTCATGCATGTTTTCGATGTAGGAATATGCCCTTGAACCTGGAGATTTGGGACCCATGGGATGGGTACCAGGCAGTATTACTTTAAAGGGTCTGTGTTTGCTCACCCTACCTCACCCAACCTATCAGCCCCAAGTGTGTCTACCCTTATGTCTCATCCAGCTGTGGGTCTAGATATGGTCAATCCAGGTTGCATCACAGCCCCTGAACGAATTTTGTAAGAATTTCTCTCTCTTTCACTGTCTTTGTTTTACGGGTTTTTAAAAGTATTTTATTTTTATAATGGGGTTTAGCTGCTTTTCACGGCTGTGTTTAAGCGGCTTTACACCCACTTGACTCACTTCCAGACAGATATCAATACATAGGTTTTAAGATTCTTACTAGTCACATATATTCTTGTGCGGTGAATAGGGGGTGTTGAGTCCAGTTCACTGAGCAAGGAGTCGGTCTTTTCTATTACATATTGGGTGTATGGAACGGTATCTGAGCCAATTTGAAACCCTTGTTTTATGCATCACCCCACCTCACCTTTCCCGTTAAGCAGCCATAGTGTGTTTTCTAAACGTGTGACTCTGTTCTGTTTTGTAATTCAATTCAAGTGTAGCGGTTTTTACATTCCCTCTATAAGTGATAGCTTATGATAAGTGTCTTTTTCTGTGTGACTTATTTCACTTAGAATCGTCGTACCTAAGTCCACTCATCTTGCTTCTACTAGCCTTATGACATTGATTTCATGTCTGAGTGATATTCCATTGTACATAAGGACCACAACTTCTTTATCCATTTTTCTCTTTCCTGGGATATTTAAGGTGTCATGAAGTGGAGGTTCTTGTCAACAGAGCAGCCCTAAACTTTGGGGTGCTTGTGTCTTGCTGATTTTTAGTTTTCCCAATTTATACGCCCATGAGTGGACGTGCCCTATGCTCCCTAAGCTGTGTGTTTTAGATGTTTCAGGACACACCGTACACTTCTCCAGAGTGGCTGTTGGCAATTTACATCCCGCCCATCAGCATAGCAAGGCTGCCATTTCTCCATGGCCTGTCCTGCATTTCTGGTTTTGACACTTTTTGTAGCATGGCCCTTTTGACCGATGGGAAGCGAGACTACTTTGTAGCGCTGATTTGCCTTTCCAGGTTGCTTAGTTGGCCAAAAAGGGCGTATGCGTTTTTTCCTGAATATATTCAGGAAAAAACGCATACGCCCTTTTTGGCCAAGGGCATCATTGTCGACGTTTTGCGACTTTTCATGTGCTTTAAAGGCGATTCGAATCTACCTCCTGAAACCTGTTTCCTGCAATTCTGCCTTGCTTTCAAATCCTCTTCGTTGCCTTCCCTCAATATATTTGTGGACGGGAGTTATCATTTATAACTCTGCGGGTTTGTGAATGGCAGTGTCCCTGGGCTCCATTTTTCAACTCGCTTTTTTGGGAGCTGGCCGCAGGAGCGCGGGATTGCCTCAGGCCCTATTCTGCTTCTGGGAGGCAGGCTGAGCCTGTTTTTAATTCTTCTTCCTGATGGGAAAATAGAGTGACCTGTGCCTGTCCCAACACCTAGATCTAGTCTCTCATTGGTTGCCCCTCTTCCGTTCATCCTCAGGACAAATTGCAACCTGTAGGGAACAGGAGGTTAAAGGTGCTGATTCTCCAAGTAGGGAGATTGCTAGTAAAGTACCTGGAATGGCGAACCCGAACACAAGGAGATGAGAAATGAGGTGCGTTTTAGAAACCTTTCAAAATCACACGGTGTACCATCTTCTGGGTTTTTCATGTATGTTTTCGATGTACGAAGATGCCCTTGAACCTGGAGATTTGGGACCCATGGGATGCGTACCACGCAGTATTACTTTAAAGGTTCTGCGTTTGCTCACCCAACCTCTCAGCCCCAAGAGTGTCCACCCTTATGTCTCATCCAGCTGTGTGTCTAGATATGGTCAATCCAGGTTGCATCACAGCCGCAGACCGAATTTTGGAAGAATTTCTCTCTCTTTCACAGTCTTTGTTTTACGGGTTTTTAAAAGTAATTTATTTTTATAATGGGGTTTAGCTGCTTTTCACGGCTGTGTTTATGCGGCTTTACACCCACTTGACTCACTTCCAGAGAGATATCAATTCATAGGTTTTAAGATTCTTACTAGTCAGATATATTCTTGTGTGGTGAATAGGGGGTGTTGAGTCCAGTTCACTGAGCAAGGAGTTGGTCTTGTCTATTACATATTGGGTGTATGGAACGGTATCTGAGCGAATTTGAAACCCTTGTTTTATGCATCACCCCACCTCACCTTTCCCGTTAAGCAGCCATAGTGTGTTTTCTAAACGTGTGACTCTGTTCTGTTTTGTAATTCAGTTCAAGTGTAGCGGTTTTTACATTCCCTCTATAAGTGATAGCTTATGATAAGTATCTTTTTCTGTGTGACTTATTTCACTTAGAATCATCGTACTTAAATCCACTCATCTTGCTTCTACTTGCCTTATGACATTGATTTCATGTCTGAGTGATATTCCATTGTACATAAGGACCACAACTTCTTTATCCATTTTTCTCTTTCCTGGGATATTTAAGGTGTCATGAAGTGGAGGTTCTTGTCAACAGAGCAGCCCTAAATTTTGGGGTGCCTGTGCCTTGCTGATTTTTCGTTTTCCCAATTTATACGCCCATGAGTGGACGTGCCCTATGCTCCCTAAGCTGTGTGTTTTAGATATTTCAGGACACACCGTACACTTCTCCAGAGTGGCTGTTGGCAATTTACATCCCTCCCATCAGCGTAGCAAGGCTGCCATTTCTCCATGTCCTGTCCTGCATTTTTGGTTTTGACACTTTTTGCAGCATGACCCTTTTGACCGATGGGAAGCGAGACTACTTTGTAGCGATGATTTGCCTTTCCAGGTTGCTTGGTTGGCCAAAAAGGGCGTATGCCTTTTTTCCTGAATATATTCAGGAAAAAACGCATTCGCTCTTTTTGGACAAGGTCATCATTGTCGACGTTTTGCCACCTTTCATGTGCTTTAAAGGCGATTCGAATCTACCTCCTGAAATCTGTTTCGTGCAATTCTGCCTTGCTTTGAAATCCTCTTCGTTGCCTTCCCTCAATATATTTTTGGACGAGAGTTATCATTTATAACTCAGCAGGTTTGTGAATTGCAGTGCCCCTGAGCTCCATTTTTCAACTGTCTATTTTGGGAGCTGGCCGCAAACGCACGGGATTGCCTAAGGCCCTATTCTGGTTACCGGCGGTAGGCTGAGCCTGTGGTTAATTCTTCTTCCTGATGGGAAAATAGAGTGACCTGTGCCTGTCCCAACACCTAGATCTAGTCTCTCATTGGTTGCCCCTCTTCCCTTTCATCCTCAGGACAAATTGCAACCTGTACGGAACAGGAGGTTAAAGGTGTTGATTCTCCAAGTAGGGAGATTGCTAGTAAAGTAGCTGGAATGGCGAACCCGAACACAAGGAGATGAGAAATGAGGTGCGTTTTAGAAACCTTTCAAAATCACATGGTGTACCATCTTCTGGGTTTCTCATGCATGTTTTCGATGTAGGAAGATGCCCTTGAACCTGGAGATTTGGGACCCATGGGATGGGTACCACGCAGTATTACTTTAAAGGGTCTGCGTTTGCTCACCCACCCTCACCAAACCTCTCAGCCCCAAGAGTGTCCACCGTTATGTCTCATCCAGCTGTGGGTCTAGATATGGTCAATCCAGGTTGCATCACAGCCCCTGAACGAATTTTGGAAGAATTTCTCTCTCTTTCACTGTCTTTGTTTAACGGGTTTTTAAAAGTAATTTATTTTTATAATGGGGTTTAGCTGCTTTTCATGGCTGTGTTTATGCGGCTTTACACCCACTTGACTCACTTCGAGAGAGATATCAATACATAAGTTTTAAGATTCTTACTAGTCAGATATATTCTTGTGCGGTGAATAGGGGGTGTTGAGTCCAGTTCACTGAGCAAGGAGTAGGTCTTGTCTATTACATATTGGGTGTATGGAACGGTATCTGAGCGAATTTGAAACCCTTGTTTTATGCCTCACCCCACCTCACTTTTCCCGTTAAGCAGCCATAGTGTGTTTTCTAAACGTGTGACTCTGTTCTGTTTTGTAATTCAGTTCAAGTGTAGCGGTTTTTACATTCCCTCTATAAGTGATAGCTTATGATAAGTGTCTTTTTCTGTGTGACTTATTTCACTTAGAATCGTCGTACCTAACTCCACTCATCTTGCTTCTACTAGCCTTATTGCATTCATTTCATGTCTGAGTGATATTCCATTGTACATAAGGACCACAGCTTCTTTATCCATTTTTCTCTTTTCTGGGATATTTAAGGTGTCATGAAGTGGAGGTTCCTGTCAACAGAGCAGCGTTAAACTTTGGGGTGCCTGTGTCTTGCTGATTTTTAGTTTTCCCAATTTATACGCCCATGAGTGGACGTGCCCTATGCTCCCTAAGCTGTGTTTTTTCAATGTTTCAGGACACACAGTACACTTCTCCAGAGCGGCTGTTGGCAATTTACATCCCGCCCATCAGCGTAGCAAGGCTGCCATTTCTCTATGGCCTGTCCTGCATTTCTGGTTTTGACACTTTCTGCAGCATGGCCCTTTTGACCGATGGGAAGCGAGACTTCTTTGTAGCGCTGATTTGCCTTTCCAGGTTGCTTGGTTGGCCAAACAGGGCGTATGCGTTTTTTCCTGAATATATTCAGGAAAAAACGCATACGCCCTGTTTGGCCAAGGGCATCATTGTCGGCGTTTTGCCACTTTTCATGTGCTTTAAAGGCGATTCGAATCTACTTCCTGAAACCGGTTTCCTGCAATTCTGCCTTGCTTTCAAATCCTCTTCGTTGTCTTCCCTCAATATATTTGTGGACGAGAGTTATCATTTATAACTCAGCGGGTTTGTGAAAGTCAGTGCCCCCGAGCTCCATTTTTCAACTGTCTTTTTTGGGAGCTGGCCTCAAAAGCACGGGATTGCCTCAGGCCCTATTCTGGTTCCGGGGGGCAGGCTGAGCCTGTGGTTAATTCTTCTTCCTGATGGGAAAATAGAGTGACCTGTGCCTGTCCCAACACCTAGATCTAGTCTCTCATTGGTTGCCCCTCTTCCCTTTCACCCTCAGGACAAATTGCAACCTGTATGGAACAGGAGGTTAAAGGTGCGGATTCTCCAAGTAAGGAGATTGCTAGTAAAGTAGCTGGAAAGGCGAACCCGAGCACAAGGAGATGAGAAATGATGTGCGTATTAGAAACCTTTCAAAATCACACGGTGTACCATCTTCTCGGTTTCTCATGCATGTTTTCGATGTAGGAATATGCCCTTGAACCTGGAGATTTGGGACCCATGGGATGCGTACCACACAGTATTACTTTAAATGTCTGTGTTTGCTCACCCAACCTCACCCAACCTCTCAGCCCCAAGTGTGTCTACCCTTTTGTCTCATCCACTTGTGGGTCTAGATATGGTCAATCCAGGTGGCATCACAGCCCCTGAACGAATTTTGTAAGAATTTCTCTCTCTTTCACTGTCTTTGTTTTACGGGTTTTTAAAAGTAATTTATTTTTATAATGGGGTTTAGCTGCTTTTCACGGCTGTGTTTATGCGGCTTTATACCCACTTGACTCACTTCCAGACAGATATCAATACATAGGTTTTAAGATTCTTACTAGTCACATATATTCTTGTGTGGTGAATAGGGGGTGTTGAGTCCAGTTCACTGAGCAAGGAGTCGTTCTTTTCTATTACATATAGGGTGTATGGAACGGTATCTGAGCCAATTTGAAACCCTTGTTTTATGCATCACCCCACCTCACCTTTCCCGTTAAGCAGCCATAGTGTGTTTTCTAAACGTGTGACTCTGTTCTGTTTTGTAATTCAGTTCAAGTGTAGCGGTTTTTACATTCCCTCTATAAGTGATAGCTTATGATAAGTGTCTTTTTCTGTGTGACTTATTTCACTTAGAATCGTCGTACCTAAGTCCACTCATCTTGCTTCTTCTAGCCTTATGATATTGATTTCATGTCTGAGTGATATTCCATTGTACATAAGGACCACAACTTCTTTATCCATTTTTCTCTTTCCTGGGATATTTAAGGTGTCATGAAGTGGAGGTTCTTGTCAACAGAGCAGCCCTAAACTTTGGGGTGCCTGTGTCTTGCTGATTTTTAGTTTTCCCAATTTATACGCCCATGAGTGGACGTGCCCTATGCTCCCTAAGCTGTGTGCTTTAGATGTTTCAGGACACACCGTACACTTCTCCAGAGTGGCTGTTGGCAATTTACATCCCGCCCATCAGCGTAGCAAGGCTGCCATTTCTCCATGGCCTGTCCTGCATTTCTGGTTTTGACACTTTTTGCAGCATGGCCCTTTTGACCGATGGGAAGCGAGACTACTTTGTAGCGCTGATCTGCCTTTCCAGGTTGCTTGGTTGGCCAAAAAGGGCGTATGCGTTTTTTCCTGAATATATTCAGGAAAAAACGCATACGCCCTTTTTGGCCAAGGGCATCATTGTCGACGTTTTGCGACTTTTCATGTGCTTTAAAGGCGATTCGAATCTACCTCCTGAAACCTGTTTCCTGCAATTCTGCCTTGCTTTCAAATCCTCTTCGTTGCCTTCCCTCAATATATTTGTGGACGAGAGTTATCATTTATAACTCTGCGGGTTTGTGAATGGCAGTGTCCCTGGGCTCCATTTTTCAACTCGCTTTTTTGGGAGCTGGCGGCAGGAGCGCGGGATTGCCTCAGGCCCTATTCTGCTTCTGGGCGGCAGGCTGAGCCTGTGGTTAATTCTTCTTCCTGATGGGAAAATAGAGTGACCTGTGCCTGTCCCAACACCTAGATCTAGTCTCTCATTGCTTGACCCTCTTCCGTTCATCCTCAGGACAAATTGCAACCTGTAGGGAACAGGAGGTTAAAGGTGCTGATTCTCCAAGTAGGGAGATTGCTAGTAAAGTAGCTGGAATGGCGAACCCGAGCACAAGGAGATGAGAAATGAGGTGCGTTTTATAAACCTTTCAAAATCACACGGTGTTTCTGGGTTTCTCATGCATGTTTTCGATGTAGGAATATGCCCTTGAACCTGGAGATTTGGGACCCATGGGATGGGTACCAGGCAGTATTACTTTAAAGGGTCTGTGTTTGCTCACCCTACCTCACCCAACCTATCAGCCCCAAGTGTGTCTACCCTTATGTCTCATCCAGCTGTGGGTCTAGATATGGTCAATCCAGGTTGCATCACAGCCCCTGAACGAATTTTGTAAGAATTTCTCTCTCTTTCACTGTCTTTGTTTTACGGGTTTTTAAAAGTAATTTATTTTTATAATGGGGTTTAGCTGCTTTTCACGGCTGTGTTTATGCGGCTTTACACCCACTTGACTCACTTCCAGACAGATATCAATACATAGGTTTTAAGATTCTTACTAGTCACATATATTCTTGTGCGGTGAATAGGGGGTGTTGAGTCCAGTTCACTGAGCAAGGAGTCGGTCTTTTCTATTACATATTGGGTGTATGGAACGGTATCTGAGCCAATTTGAAACCCTTGTTTTATGCATCACCCCATCTCACCTTTCCCGTTAAGCAGCCATAGTGTGTTTTCTAAACGTGTGACTCTGTTCTGTTTTGTAATTCAATTCAAGTGTAGCGGTTTTTACATTCCCTCTATAAGTGATAGCTTATGATAAGTGTCTTTTTCTGTGTGACTTATTTCACTTAGAATCGTCGTACCTAAGTCCACTCATCTTGCTTCTACTAGCCTTATGACATTGATTTCATGTCTGAGTGATATTCCATTGTACATAAGGACCACAACTTCTTTATCCATTTTTCTCTTTCCTGGGATATTTAAGGTGTCATGAAGTGGAGGTTCTTGTCAACAGAGCAGCCCTAAACTTTGGGGTGCTTGTGTCTTGCTGATTTTTAGTTTTCCCAATTTATACGCCCATGAGTGGACGTGCCCTATGCTCCCTAAGCTGTGTGTTTTAGATGTTTCAGGACACACCGTACACTTCTCCAGAGTGGCTGTTGGCAATTTACATCCCGCCCATCAGCATAGCAAGGCTGCCATTTCTCCATGGCCTGTCCTGCATTTCTGGTTTTGACACTTTTTGTAGCATGGCCCTTTTGACCGATGGGAAGCGAGACTACTTTGTAGCGCTGATTTGCCTTTCCAGGTTGCTTAGTTGGCCAAAAAGGGCGTATGCGTTTTTTCCTGAATATATTCAGGAAAAAACGCATACGCCCTTTTTGGCCAAGGGCATCATTGTCGATGTTTTGTGACTTTTCATGTGCTTTAAAGGCGATTCGTATCTACCTCCTGAAACCTGTTTCCTGCAATTCTGACTTGCTTTCAAATCCTCTTCGTTGCCTTCCCTCAATATATTTGTGCAGGAGAGTTATCATTTATAACTCTGCGGGTTTGTGAATGGCAGTGTCCCTGGGCTCCATTTTTCAACTGGCTTTTTTGGGAGCTGGCCGCAGGAGCGCGTGATTGCCTCAGGCCCTATTCTGCTTCTGGGCGGCAGGCTGAGCCTGTGGTTAATTCTTCTTCCTGATGGGAAAATAGAGTGACCTGTGCCTGTCCCAACACCTAGATCTAGTCTCTCATTGGTTGCCCCTCTTCCCGTTCATCCTCAGGACAAATTGCAACCTGTAGGGAACAGGAGGTTAAAGGTGCTGATTCTCCAAGTAGGGAGATTGCTAGTAAAGTACCTGGAATGGCGAACCCGAGCACAAGGAGATGAGAAATGAGGTGCGTTTTAGAAACCTTTCAAAATCACACGGTGTACCACCTTCTGGGTTTCTCATGCATGTTTTCGATGTAGGAATATGCCCTTGAACCTGGAGATTTGGGACCCATGGGATGGGTACCAGGCACTATTACTTTAAAGGGTCTCTGTTTGCTCACCCAACCTCACCCAACCTCTCAGCTCCAAGTGTGTCCACCCTTATGTCTCATCCAGCTGTGGGTCTAGATATGGTCAATCCAGGTTGCATCACAGCCCGTGAACGAATTTTGTAAGAATTTCTCTCTCTTTCACTGTCTTTGTTTTACGGGTTTTTAAAAGTAATTTATTTTTATAATGGGGTATAGCTGCTTTTCACGGCTGTGTTTATGCGGCTTTACACCCACTTGACTCACTTCCAGAGAGATATCAATACATAGGTTTTAAGATTCTTACTAGTCAGATATATTCTTGTGCGGTGAATAGGGGGTGTTGAGTCCAGTTCACTGAGCAACGTGTAGGTCTTGTCTATTACATATTGGGTGTATGGAACGGTATCTGAGCCAATTTGAAACCCTTGTTTTATGCATCACCCCACCTCACCTTTCCCGTTAAGCAGCCATAGTGTGTTTTCTAAACGTGTGACTCTGTTCTGTTTTGTAAATCAGTTCAAGCGTAGCGGTTTTTACATTCCCTCTATAAGTGATAGCTTATGATAAGTGTCTTTTTCTGTGTGACTTATTTCACTTAGAATCATCGTACCTAAGTCCACTCATCTTGCTTCTTCTAGCCTTATGACATTGATTTCATGTCTGAGTGATATTCCTTTGTACATAAGGACCACAACTTCTTTATCCATTTTTCTCTTTCCTGGGATATTTAAGGTGTCATGAAGTGGAGGTTCTTGTCAACAGAGCAGCCCTAAACTTTGGGGTGCCTGTGTCTTGCTGATTTTTACTTTTCCCAATTTATACGCCCATGAGTGGACGTGCCCTATGCTCCCTAAGCTGTGTGTTTTAGATGTTTCAGGACACACCGTACACTTATCCAGAGTGGCTGTTGGCAATTTACATCCCGCCCATCAGCGTAGCAAGGCTGCCATTTCTCCATGGCCTGTCCTGCATTTCTGGTTTTGACACTTTTTGCAGCATGGCCCTTTTGACCGATGGGAAGCGAGACTACTTTGTAGCGCTGATTTGCCTTTCCAGGTTGCTTGGTTGGCCAAAAAGGGCGTATGCGTTTTTTCCTGAATATATTCAGGAAAAAACTCATACGCCCTTTTTGGCCAAGGGCATCATTGTCGACGTTTTGCCACTTTTCATGTGCTATAAATGCGATTCGAATCTACCTCCTGAAACCTGTTTCCTGCAATTCTGCCTTGCTTTCAAATCCTCTTCGTTGCCTTCCGTCAATATATTTGTGGACGAGAGTTATCATTTATAACTCTGCGGGTTTGTGAATGGCAGTGTCCCTGGGCTCCATTTTTCAACTCGCTTTTTTGGGAGCTGGCCGTAAGAGCGCGGGATTGCCTCAGGCCCTATTCTGCTTCTGGGCGGCAGGCTGAGCCTGTGGTTAATTCTTCTTCCTGATGGGAAAATAGAGTGACCTGTGCCTGTCCCAACACCTAGATCTAGTCTCTCATTGGTTGCCCCTCTTCCCGTTCATCCTCAGGACAAATTGCAACCTGTAGGGAACAGGAGGTTAAAGGTGCTGATTCTCCAATTAGGGAGATTGCTAGTAAAGTACCTGGAATGGCGAACCCGAGCACAAGGAGATGAGAAATGAGGTGCGTTTTAGAAACCTTTCAAAATCACACGGTGTACCATCTTCTGGGTTTCTCATGTATGTTTTCGATGTAGGAAGATGCCCTTGAACCTGGAGATTTGGGACCCATGGGATGGGTACCAGGCAGTATTACTTTAAAGGTTCTGCGTTTGCTCACCCAACCTCACCCAACCTCTCAGCCCCAAGAGTGTCCACCCTTATGTCTCATCCAGCTGTGGGTCTAGATATGGTCAATCCAGGTGGCATCACAGCCCCAGACCGAATTTTGGAAGAATTTCTCTCTCTTTCACAGTCTTTGTTTTACGGGTTTTTAAAAGTAATTTATTTTTATAATGGGGCATAGCTGCTTTTCACGGCTGTGTTTATGCGGGTTTACACCCACTTGACTCACTTCCAGAGAGATATCAATACATAGGTTTTAAGATTCTTACTAGTCAGATATATTCTTGTGTGGTGAATAGGAGGTGTTGAGTCCAGTTCACTGAGCAAGGAGTAGGTCTTGTCTATTATATATTGGGTGTATGGAACGGTATCTGAACGAATTTGAAACCCTTGTTTTATGCATCACCCCACCTCACCTTTCCCGTTAAGCAGCCATAGTGTGTTTTCTAAACGTGTGACTCTGTTCTGTTTTGTAATTCAGTTGAAGTGTAGCGGTTTTTACATTCCCTCTATAAGTGATAGCTTATGATAAGTGTCTTTTTCTGTGTGACTTATTTCACTTAGAATCATCGTTCCTAAGTCCACTCATCTTGCTTCTTCTAGCCTTATGACATTGATTTCATGTCTGAGTGATATTCCTTTGTACATAAGGACCACAACTTCTTTATCCATTTTTCTCTTTCCTGGGATATTTAAGGTGTCATGAAGTGGAGGTTCTTGTCAACAGAGCAGCCCTAAACTTTGGGGTGCCTGTGTCTTGCTGATTTTTAGTTTTCCCAATTTATACGCCCATGAGTGGACGTGCCCTATGCTCCCTAAGCTGTGTGCTTTAGATGTTTCAGGACACACCGTACACTTCTCCAGAGTGGCTGTTGGCAATTTACATCCCGCCCATCAGCGTAGCAAGGCTGCCATTTCTCCATGGCCTGTCCTGCATTTCTGGTTTTGACACTTTTTGCAGCATGGCCCTTTTGACCGATGGGAAGCGAGACTACTTTGTAGCGCTGATCTGCCTTTCCAGGTTGCTTGGTTGGCCAAAAAGGGCGTATGCGTTTTTTCCTGAATATATTCAGGAAAAAACGCATACGCCCTTTTTGGCCAAGGGCATCATTGTCGACGTTTTGCGACTTTTCATGTGCTTTAAAGGCGATTCGAATCTACCTCCTGAAACCTGTTTCCTGCAATTCTGCCTTGCTTTCAAATCCTCTTCGTTGCCTTCCCTCAATATATTTGTGGACGAGAGTTATCATTTATAACTCTGCGGGTTTGTGAATGGCAGTGTCCCTGGGCTCCATTTTTCAACTCGCTTTTTTGGGAGCTGGCGGCAGGAGCGCGGGATTGCCTCAGGCCCTATTCTGCTTCTGGGCGGCAGGCTGAGCCTGTGGTTAATTCTTCTTCCTGATGGGAAAATAGAGTGACCTGTGCCTGTCCCAACACCTAGATCTAGTCTCTCATTGCTTGACCCTCTTCCGTTCATCCTCAGGACAAATTGCAACCTGTAGGGAACAGGAGGTTAAAGGTGCTGATTCTCCAAGTAGGGAGATTGCTAGTAAAGTAGCTGGAATGGCGAACCCGAGCACAAGGAGATGAGAAATGAGGTGCGTTTTAGAAACCTTTCAAAATCACACGGTGTTTCTGGGTTTCTCATGCATGTTTTCGATGTAGGAATATGCCCTTGAACCTGGAGATTTGGGACCCATGGGATGGGTACCAGGCAGTATTACTTTAAAGGGTCTGTGTTTGCTCACCCTACCTCACCCAACCTATCAGCCCCAAGTGTGTCTACCCTTATGTCTCATCCAGCTGTGGGTCTAGATATGGTCAATCCAGGTTGCATCACAGCCACTGAACGAATTTTGTAAGAATTTCTCTCTCTTTCACTGTCTTTGTTTTACGGGTTTTTAAAAGTAATTTATTTTTATAATGGGGTTTAGCTGCTTTTCACGGCTGTGTTTATGCGGCTTTACACCCACTTGACTCACTTCCAGACAGATATCAATACATAGGTTTTAAGATTCTTACTAGTCACATATATTCTTGTGCGGTGAATAGGGGGTGTTGAGTCCAGTTCACTGAGCAAGGAGTCGGTCTTTTCTATTACATATTGGGTGTATGGAACGGTATCTGAGCCAATTTGAAACCCTTGTTTTATGCATCACCCCACCTCACCTTTCCCGTTAAGCAGCCATAGTGTGTTTTCTAAACGTGTGACTCTGTTCTGTTTTGTAATTCAATTCAAGTGTAGCGGTTTTTACATTCCCTCTATAAGTGATAGCTTATGATAAGTGTCTTTTTCTGTGTGACTTATTTCACTTAGAATCGTCGTACCTAAGTCCACTCATCTTGCTTCTACTAGCCTTATGACATTGATTTCATGTCTGAGTGATATTCCATTGTACATAAGGACCACAACTTCTTTATCCATTTTTCTCTTTCCTGGGATATTTAAGGTGTCATGAAGTGGAGGTTCTTGTCAACAGAGCAGCCCTAAACTTTGGGGTGCTTGTGTCTTGCTGATTTTTAGTTTTCCCAATTTATACGCCCATGAGTGGACGTGCCCTATGCTCCCTAAGCTGTGTGTTTTAGATGTTTCAGGACACACCGTACACTTCTCCAGAGTGGCTGTTGGCAATTTACATCCCGCCCATCAGCATAGCAAGGCTGCCATTTCTCCATGGCCTGTCCTGCATTTCTGGTTTTGACACTTTTTGTAGCATGGCCCTTTTGACCGATGGGAAGCGAGACTACTTTGTAGCGCTGATTTGCCTTTCCAGGTTGCTTAGTTGGCCAAAAAGGGCGTATGCGTTTTTTCCTGAATATATTCAGGAAAAAACGCATACGCCCTTTTTGGCCAAGGGCATCATTGTCGATGTTTTGTGACTTTTCATGTGCTTTAAAGGCGATTCGTATCTACCTCCTGAAACCTGTTTCCTGCAATTCTGACTTGCTTTCAAATCCTCTTCGTTGCCTTCCCTCAATATATTTGTGGATGAGAGTTATCATTTATACATCTGCGGGTTTGTGAATTGCAGTGTCCCTGAGCTCCATTTTTCAACTGGCTTTTTTGGGAGCTGGCCGCAAAAGCGCGGGATTGCCTCAGGCCCTATTCTGCTTCTGGGCGGCAGGCTGAGCCTTTGGTTAATTCTTCTTCCCGATGGGAAAATAGAGTGACCTGTGCGTGTCCCAACACCTAGATCTAGTCTCTCATTGGTTGCCCCTCTTCCCGTTCATCCTCAGGACAAATTGCAACCTGTAGGGAACAGGAGTTTAAAGGTGCTGATTCTCCAAGTAGGGAGATTGCTAGTAAAGTAGCTGGAAGTGCGAACCCGAGCACAAGGAGATGAGAAATGAGGTGCGTATTAGAAACCTTTCAAAATCACACGGTGTACCATCTTCTGGGTTTCTCATGCATGTTTTCGATGTAGGAAGATGCCCTTGAACCTGGAGATTTGGGACCCATGGGATGGGTACCAGGCAGTATTACTTTAAAGGGTCTGGGTTTGCTCACCCAACCTCACCCAACCTTTCAGCCCTAAGAGTGTCCACCCTTATGTCTCATCCAGCTGTGGGTCTAGATATGGTCAATCCAGGTTGCATCACAGCCTCTGAACGAATTGTGTAAGAATTTCTCTCTCTTTCACTGTCTTTGTTTTACGGGTTTTTAAAAGTAATTTATTTTTATAATGGGGTTTAGCTGCTTTTCACGGCTGTGTTTATGCGGCTTTACACCCACTTGACTCACTTCCAGACAGATATCAATACATAGGTTTTAAGATTCTTACTAGTCACATATATTCTTGTGCGGTGAATAGGGGGTGTTGAGTCCAGTTCACTGAGCAATGCGTCGGTCTTTTCTATTACATATTGGGTGTATGGAACGGTATCTGAGCGAATTTGAAAACCTTGTTTTATGCATCACCCCACCTCACCTTTCCCGTTAAGCAGCCATAGTGTGTTTTCTAAACGTGAGACTCTGTTCTGTTTTGTAATTCAGTTCAAGTGTAGCGGTTTTTACATTCCCTCTATAAGTGATAGCTTATGATATGTGTCTTTTTCTGTGTGACTTATTTCACTTAGAATCGTCGTACCTAAATCCACTCATCTTGCTTCTACTAGCCTTATGACATTTATTTCATGTCTGAGTGATATTCCATTGTACATAAGGACCACAACTTCTTTATCCATTTTTCTCTTTCCTGGGATATTTAAGGTGTCATGAAGTGGAGGTTCTTGTCAACAGAGCAGCCCTAAACTTTGGGGTGCCTGTGTCTTGCTGATTTTTAGTTTTCCCTATTTATACGCCCATGAGTGGACGTGCCCTATGCTCCCTAAGCTGTGTTTTTTCGATGTTTCAGGACACACCGTACACTTCTCCAGAGTGGCTGTTGGCAATTTACATCCCGCCCATCAGCGTAGCAAGGCTGCCATTTCTCCATGGCCTGTCCTGCATTTCTGGTTTTGACACTTTCTGCAGCATGGCCCTTTTGACCGATGGGAAGCGAGACTTCTTTGTAGCGCTGATTTGCCTTTCCAGGTTGCTTGGTTGGCCAAAAAGGGCGTATGCGTTTTTTCCTGAATATATTCAGGAAAAAACGCATACGCCCTTTTTGGCCAAGGGCATCATTGTCGACGTTTTGCGACTTTTCATGTGCTTTAAATGCGATTCGAATCTACCTCCTGAAACCTGTTTCCTGCAATTCTGCCTTGCTTTCAAATCCTCTTCGTTGCCTTCCCTCAATATATTTGTGCAGGAGAGTTATCATTTATAACTCTGCGGGTTTGTGAATGGCAGTGTCCCTGGGCTCCATTTTTCAACTCGCTTTTTTGGGAGCTGGCCGCAGGAGCGCGTGATTGCCTCAGGCCCTATTCTGCTTCTGGGCGGCAGGCTGAGCCTGTGGTTAATTCTTCTTCCTGATGGGAAAATAGAGTGACCTGTGCCTGTCCCAACACCTAGATCTAGTCTCTCATTGGTTGCCCCTCTTCCCGTTCATCCTCAGGACAAATTGCAACCTGTAGGGAACAGGAGGTTAAAGGTGCTGATTCTCCAAGTAGGGAGATTGCTAGTAAAGTACCTGGAATGGCGAACCCGAGCACAAGGAGATGAGAAATGAGGTGCGTTTTAGAAACCTTTCAAAATCACACGGTGTACCACCTTCTGGGTTTCTCATGCATGTTTTCGATGTAGGAATATGCCCTTGAACCTGGAGATTTGGGACCCATGGGATGGGTACCAGGCACTATTACTTTAAAGGGTCTCTGTTTGCTCACCCAACCTCACCCAACCTCTCAGCTCCAAGTGTGTCCACCCTTATGTCTCATCCAGCTGTGGGTCTAGATATGGTCAATCCAGGTTGCATCACAGCCCGTGAACGAATTTTGTAAGAATTTCTCTCTCTTTCACTGTCTTTGTTTTACGGGTTTTTAAAAGTAATTTATTTTTATAATGGGGTATAGCTGCTTTTCACGGCTGTGTTTATGCGGCTTTACACCCACTTGACTCACTTCCAGAGAGATATCAATACATAGGTTTTAAGATTCTTACTAGTCAGATATATTCTTGTGCGGTGAATAGGGGGTGTTGAGTCCAGTTCACTGAGCAACGTGTAGGTCTTGTCTATTACATATTGGGTGTATGGAACGGTATCTGAGCCAATTTGAAACCCTTGTTTTATGCATCACCCCACCTCACCTTTCCCGTTAAGCAGCCATAGTGTGTTTTCTAAACGTGTGACTCTGTTCTGTTTTGTAAATCAGTTCAAGCGTAGCGGTTTTTACATTCCCTCTATAAGTGATAGCTTATGATAAGTGTCTTTTTCTGTGTGACTTATTTCACTTAGAATCATCGTACCTAAGTCCACTCATCTTGCTTCTTCTAGCCTTATGACATTGATTTCATGTCTGAGTGATATTCCTTTGTACATAAGGACCACAACTTCTTTATCCATTTTTCTCTTTCCTGGGATATTTAAGGTGTCATGAAGTGGAGGTTCTTGTCAACAGAGCAGCCCTAAACTTTGGGGTGCCTGTGTCTTGCTGATTTTTACTTTTCCCAATTTATACGCCCATGAGTGGACGTGCCCTATGCTCCCTAAGCTGTGTGTTTTAGATGTTTCAGGACACACCGTACACTTATCCAGAGTGGCTGTTGGCAATTTACATCCCGCCCATCAGCGTAGCAAGGCTGCCATTTCTCCATGGCCTGTCCTGCATTTCTGGTTTTGACACTTTTTGCAGCATGGCCCTTTTGACCGATGGGAAGCGAGACTACTTTGTAGCGCTGATTTGCCTTTCCAGGTTGCTTGGTTGGCCAAAAAGGGCGTATGCGTTTTTTCCTGAATATATTCAGGAAAAAACTCATACGCCCTTTTTGGCCAAGGGCATCATTGTCGACGTTTTGCCACTTTTCATGTGCTATAAATGCGATTCGAATCTACCTCCTGAAACCTGTTTCCTGCAATTCTGCCTTGCTTTCAAATCCTCTTCGTTGCCTTCCCTCAATATATTTGTGGACGAGAGTTATCATTTATAACTCTGCGGGTTTGTGAATGGCAGTGTCCCTGGGCTCCATTTTTCAACTCGCTTTTTTGGGAGCTGGCCGTAAGAGCGCGGGATTGCCTCAGGCCCTATTCTGCTTCTGGGCGGCAGGCTGAGCCTGTGGTTAATTCTTCTTCCTGATGGGAAAATAGAGTGACCTGTGCCTGTCCCAACACCTAGATCTAGTCTCTCATTGGTTGCCCCTCTTCCCGTTCATCCTCAGGACAAATTGCAACCTGTAGGGAACAGGAGGTTAAAGGTGCTGATTCTCCAAGTAGGGAGATTGCTAGTAAAGTACCTGGAATGGCGAACCCGAGCACAAGGAGATGAGAAATGAGGTGCGTTTTAGAAACCTTTCAAAATCACACGGTGTACCATCTTCTGGGTTTCTCATGTATGTTTTCGATGTAGGAAGATGCCCTTGAACCTGGAGATTTGGGACCCATGGGATGGGTACCAGGCAGTATTACTTTAAAGGTTCTGCGTTTGCTCACCCAACCTCACCCAACCTCTCAGCCCCAAGAGTGTCCACCCTTATGTCTCATCCAGCTGTGGGTCTAGATATGGTCAATCCAGGTGGCATCACAGCCCCAGACCGAATTTTGGAAGAATTTCTCTCTCTTTCACAGTCTTTGTTTTACGGGTTTTTAAAAGTAATTTATTTTTATAATGGGGCATAGCTGCTTTTCACGGCTGTGTTTATGCGGGTTTACACCCACTTGACTCACTTCCAGAGAGATATCAATACATAGGTTTTAAGATTCTTACTAGTCAGATATATTCTTGTGTGGTGAATAGGAGGTGTTGAGTCCAGTTCACTGAGCAAGGAGTAGGTCTTGTCTATTATATATTGGGTGTATGGAACGGTATCTGAACGAATTTGAAACCATTGTTTTATGCATCACCCCACCTCACCTTTCCCGTTAAGCAGCCATAGTGTGTTTTCTAAACGTGTGACTCTGTTCTGTTTTGTAATTCAGTTGAAGTGTAGCGGTTTTTACATTCCCTCTATAAGTGATAGCTTATGATAAGTGTCTTTTTCTGTGTGACTTATTTCACTTAGAATCATCGTTCCTAAGTCCACTCATCTTGCTTCTTCTAGCCTTATGACATTGATTTCATGTCTGAGTGATATTCCTTTGTACATAAGGACCACAACTTCTTTATCCATTTTTCTCTTTCCTGGGATATTTAAGGTGTCATGAAGTGGAGGTTCTTGTCAACAGAGCAGCCCTAAACTTTGGGGTGCCTGTGTCTTGCTGATTTTTAGTTTTCCCAATTTATACGCCCATGAGTGGACGTGCCCTATGCTCCCTAAGCTGTGTGTTTTAGATGTTTCAGGACACACCGTACACTTCTCCAGAGTGGCTGTTGGCAATTTACATCCCGCCCATCAGCGTAGCAAGGCTGCCATTTCTCCATGGCCTGTCCTGCATTTCTGGTTTTGACACTTTCTGCAGCATGGCCCTTTTGACCGATGGGAAGCGAGACTTCTTTGTAGCGCTGATTTGCCTTTCCAGGTTGCTTGGTTGGCCAAAAAGGGCGTATGCGTTTTTTCCTGAATATATTCAGGAAAATACGCATACGCCCTTTTTGGCCAAGGGCATCATTGTCGACGTTTTGCGACTTTTCATGTGCTTTAAAGGCGATTCGTATCTACCTCCTGAAACCTGTTTCCTGCAATTCTGCCTTGCATTCAAATCCTCTTCGTTGCCTTCCCTCAATATATTTGTGGACGGGAGTTATCATTTATAACTCTGCGGGTTTGTGAATGGCAGTTTCCCTGGGCTCCATTTTTCAACTCGCTTTTTTGGGAGCTGGCCGCAGGAGCGCGGGATTGCCTCAGGCCCTATTCTGCTTCTGGGCGGCAGGCTGAGCCTGTTTTTAATTCTTCTTCCTGATGGGAAAATAGAGTGACCTGTGCCTGTCCCAACACCTAGATCTAGTCTCTCATTGGTTGCCCCTCTTCCGTTCATCCTCAGGACAAATTGCAACCTGTAGGGAACAGGAGGTTAAAGGTGCTGATTCTCCAAGTAGGGAGATTGCTATTAAAGTACCTGGAATGGCGAACCCGAACACAAGGAGATGAGAAATGAGGTGCGTTTTAGAAACCTTTCAAAATCACACGGTGTACCATCTTCTGGGTTTTTCATGTATGTTTTCGATGTACGAAGATGCCCTTGAACCTGGAGATTTGGGACCCATGGGATGCGTACCACGCAGTATTACTTTAAAGGTTCTGCGTTTGCTCACCCAACCTCTCAGCCCCAAGAGTGTCCACCCTTATGTCTCATCCAGCTGTGTGTCTAGATATGGTCAATCCAGGTTGCATCACAGCCGCAGACCGAATTTTGGAAGAATTTCTCTCTCTTTCACAGTCTTTGTTTTACGGGTTTTTAAAAGTAATTTATTTTTATAATGGGGTTTAGCTGCTTTTCACGGCTGTGTTTATGCGGCTTTACACCCACTTGACTCACTTCCAGAGAGATATCAATTCATAGGTTTTAAGATTCTTACTAGTCAGATATATTCTTGTGTGGTGAATAGGGGGTGTTGAGTCCAGTTCACTGAGCAAGGAGTCGGTCTTGTCTATTACATATTGGGTGTATGGAACGGTATCTGAGCGAATTTGAAACCCTTGTTTTATGCATCACCCCACCTCACCTTTCCCGTTAAGCAGCCATAGTGTGTTTTCTAAACGTGTGACTCTGTTCTGTTTTGTAATTCAGTTCAAGTGTAGCGGTTTTTACATTCCCTCTATAAGTGATAGCTTATGATAAGTGTCTTTTTCTGTGTGACTTATTTCACTTAGAATCATTGTACTTAAATCCACTCATCTTGCTTCTACTTGCCTTATGACATTGATTTCATGTCTGAGTGATATTCCATTGTACATAAGGACCACAACTTCTTTATCCATTTTTCTCTTTCCTGGGATATTTAAGGTGTCATGAAGTGGAGGTTCTTGTCAACAGAGCAGCCCTAAACTTTGGGGTGCCTGTGTCTTGCTGATTTTTAGTTTTCCCAATTTATACGCCCATGAGTGGACGTGCCCTATGCTCCCTAAGCTGTGTGTTTTAGATATTTCAGGACACACCGTATACTTCTCCAGAGTGGCTGTTGGCAATTTACATCCCTCCCATCAGCGTAGCAAGGCTGCCATTTCTCCATGTCCTGTCCTGCATTTCTGGTTTTGACACTTTTTGCAGCATGACCCTTTTGACCGATGGGAAGCGAGACTATTTTGTAGCGATGATTTGCCTTTCCAGGTTGCTTGGTTGGCCAAAAAGGGCGTATGCCTTTTTTCCTGAATATATTCAGGAAAAAACGCATTCGCTCTTTTTGGACAAGGTCATCATTGTCGACGTTTTGCCACCTTTCATGTGCTTTAAAGGCGATTCGAATCTACCTCCTGAAATCTGTTTCGTGCAATTCTGCCTTGCTTTGAAATCCTCTTCGTTGCCTTCCCTCAATATATTTTTGGACGAGAGTTATCATTTATAACTCAGCAGGTTTGTGAATTGCAGTGCCCCTGAGCTCCATTTTTCAACTGTCTATTTTGGGAGCTGGCCGCAAACGCACGGGATTGCCTAAGGCCCTATTCTGGTTACCGGCGGTAGGCTGAGCCTGTGGTTAATTCTTCTTCCTGATGGGAAAATAGAGTGACCTGTGCCTGTCCCAACACCTAGATCTAGTCTCTCATTGGTTGCCCCTCTTCCCTTTCATCCTCAGGACAAATTGCAACCTGTACGGAACAGGAGGTTAAAGGTGTTGATTCTCCAAGTAGGGAGATTGCTAGTAAAGTAGCTGGAATGGCGAACCCGAACACAAGGAGATGAGAAATGAGGTGCGTTTTAGAAACCTTTCAAAATCACATGGTGTACCATCTTCTGGGTTTCTCATGCATGTTTTCGATGTAGGAAGATGCCCTTGAACCTGGAGATTTGGGACCCATGGGATGGGTACCACGCAGTATTACTTTAAAGGGTCTGTGTTTGTTCACCCAACCTCACCCAAACTCGCAGCCCCAAGTGTGTCCACCCTTATGTCTCATCCAGCTGTGGGTCTAGATATGGTCAATCCAGGTTGCATCACAGCCTCTGAACGAATTTTGTAAGAATTTCTCTCTCTTTCACTGTCTTTGTTTTACGGGTTTTTAAAAGTAACTTATTTTTATAATGGGGTTTAGCTGCTTTTCATGGCTGTGTTTATGGGGCTTTACACCCACTTGACTCACTTCCAGACAGATATCAATACATAGGTTTTAAGATTCTTACTAGTCACATATATTCTTGTGCGGTGAATAGGGGGTGTTGAGTCCAGTTCACTGAGCAATGAGTCGGTCTTTTCTATTACATATTGGGTGTATGGAACGGTATCTGAGCGAATTTGAAACCCTTGTTTTATGCATCACCCCACCTCACCTTTCCCGTTAAGCAGCCATAGTGTGTTTTCTAAACGTGTGACTCTGTTCTGTTTTGTAACTCAGTTCAAGTGTAGCGGTTTTTACATTCCCTCTATAAGTGATAGCTTATGATAAGTGTCTTTTTCTGTGTGACTTATTTCACTTAGAATCATCGTACCTAAGTCCACTCATCTTGCTTCTTCTAGCCTTATGATATTGATTTCATGTCTGCGTGATATTCCATTGTACATTAGGACCACAACTTCTTTATCCATTTTTCTCTTTCCTGGGATATTTAAGGTGTCATGAAGTGGAGGTTCTTGTCAACAGAGCAGCCCTAAACTTTGGGGTGCCTGTGTCTTGCTGATTTTTAGTTTTCCCAATTTATACGCCCATGAGTGGACGTGCCCTATGCTCCCTAAGCTGTGTGTTTTAGATGTTTCAGGACACACCGTACACTTCTCCAGAGTGGCTGTTGGCAATTTACATCCCGCCCATCAGCGTAGCAAGGCTGCCATTTCTCCATGGTCTGTACTGCATGTCTGGTTTTGACAATTTTTGCACCATGGCCCTTTTGACCGATGGGAAGCGAGACTACTTTGTAGCGCTGATTTGCCTTTCCAGGTTGCTTGGTTGGCCAAAAAGGGCGTATGCGTTTTTTCCTGAATATATTCAGGAAAAAACGCATACGCCCTTTTTGGCCAAGGGCATCATTGTCGACATTTTTCGACTTTTCATGTGCTTTAAAGGCGATTCGAATCTACCTCCTGAAACCTGTTTCCTGCAATTCTGCCTTGCTTTCAAATCCTCTTCAGTGCCTTCCCTCAATATATTTGTGGACGAGAGTTATCATTTATAACTCTGCGGGTTTGTGAATGGCAGTGTCCCTGATCTCCATTTTTCAACTCGCTTTTTTGGGAGCTGGCCGCAAGAGCGCGGGATTGCCTCAGGCCCTATTCTGCTTCTGGGCGGCAGGCTGAGCCTGTGGTTAATTCTTCTTCCTGATGGGAAAATAGAGTGACCAGTGCCTGTCCCAACACCTAGATCTAGTCTCTCATTGGTTGCCCCTCTTCCCGTTCATCCTCAGGACAAATTGCAACCTGTAGGGAACAGGAGGTTAAAGGTGCTGATTCTCCAAGTAGGGAGATTGCTAGTAAAGTAGCTGGAATGGCGAACCCGAACACAAGGAGATGAGAAATAAGGTGCCTTTTAGAAACCTTTCAAAATCACAAGGTGTACCATCTGCTGGGTTTCTCATACATGTTTTCGATGTAGGAAGATGCCCTTGAACCTGGATATTTGGGACCCATGGGATGGGTACCACGCAGTATTACTTTAAAGGTTCTGCGTTTGCTCACCCAACCTCACCAAACCTCTCAGCCCCAAGAGTGTCCACCGTTATGTCTCATCCAGCTGTGGGTCTAGATATGGTCAATCCAGGTTGCATCACAGCCCCTGAACGAATTTTGGAAGAATTTCTCTCTCTTTCACTGTCTTTGTTTAACGGGTTTTTAAAAGTAATTTATTTTTATAATGGGGTTTAGCTGCTTTTCATGGCTGTGTTTATGCGGCTTTACACCCACTTGACTCACTTCGAGAGAGATATCAATACATAAGTTTTAAGATTCTTACTAGTCAGATATATTCTTGTGCGGTGAATAGGGGGTGTTGAGTCCAGTTCACTGAGCAAGGAGTAGGTCTTGTCTATTACATATTGGGTGTATGGAACGGTATCTGAGCGAATTTGAAACCCTTGTTTTATGCCTCACCCCACCTCACTTTTCCCGTTAAGCAGCCATAGTGTGTTTTCTAAACGTGTGACTCTGTTCTGTTTTGTAATTCAATTCAAGTGTAGCGGTTTTTACATTCCCTCTATAAGTGATAGCTTATGATAAGTGTCTTTTTCTGTGTGACTTATTTCACTTAGAATCCTCGTACCTAACTCCACTCATCTTGCTTCTACTAGCCTTATTGCATTCATTTCATGTCTGAGTGATATTCCATTGTACATAAGGACCACAGCTTCTTTATCCATTTTTCTCTTTCCTGGGATATTTAAGGTGTCATGAAGTGGAGGTTCCTGTCAATAGAGCAGCGCTAAACTTTGGGGTGCCTGTGTCTTGCTGATTTTTAGTTTTCCCAATTTATACGCCCATGAGTGGACGTGCCCTATGCTCCGTAAGCTGTGTTTTTTCAATGTTTCAGGACACACAGTACACTTCTCCAGAGCGGCTGTTGGCAATTTACATCCCGCCCATCAGCGTAGCAAGGCTGCCATTTCTCTATGGCCTGTCCTGCATTTCTGGTTTTGACACTTTCTGCAGCATGGCCCTTTTGACCGATGGGAAGCGAGACTTCTTTGTAGCGCTGATTTGCCTTTCCAGGTTGCTTGGTTGGCCAAACGGGGCGTATGCGTTTTTTCCTGAATATATTCAGGAAAAAACGCATACGCCCCGTTTGGCCAAGGGCATCATTGTCGGCGTTTTGCCACTTTTCATGTGCTTTAAAGGCGATTCGAATCTACTTCCTGAAACCGGTTTCCTGCAATTCTGCCTTGCTTTCAAATCCTCTTCGTTGTCTTCCCTCAATATATTTGTGGACGAGAGTTATCATTTATAACTCAGCGGGTTTGTGAAAGGCAGTGCCCCCGAGCTTCATTTTTCAACTGTCTTTTTTGGGAGCTGGCCGCAAAAGCACGGGATTGCCTCAGGCCCTATTCTGGTTCCGGGGGGCAGGCTGAGCCTGTGGTTAATTCTTCTTCCTGATGGGAAAATAGAGTGACCTGTGCCTGTCCCAACACCTAGATCTAGTCTCTCATTGGTTGCCCCTCTTCCCTTTCACCCTCAGGACAAATTGCAACCTGTATGGAACAGGAGGTTAAAGGTGCGGATTCTCCAAGGAAGGAGATTGCTAGTAAAGTAGCTGGAAAGGCGAACCCGAGCACAAGGAGATGAGAAATGATGTGCGTATTAGAAACCTTTCAAAATCACACGGTGTACCATCTTCTGGGTTTCTCATGCATGTTTTCGATGTAGGAATATGCCCTTGAACCTGGAGATTTGGGACCCATGGGATGCGTACCACACAGTATTACTTTACATGTCTGTGTTTGCTCACCCAACCTCACCCAACCTCTCAGCCCCAAGTGTGTCTACCCTTTTGTCTCATCCACTTGTGGGTCTATATATGGTCAATCCAGGTGGCATCACAGCCCCTGAACGAATTTTGTAAGAATTTCTCTCTCTTTCACTGTCTTTGTTTTACGGGTTTTTAAAAGTAATTTATTTTTATAATGGGGTTTAGCTGCTTTTCACGGCTGTGTTTATGCGGCTTTACACCCACTTGACTCACTTCCAGACAGATATCAATACATAGGTTTTAAGATTCTTACTAGTCACATATATTCTTGTGTGGTGAATAGGGGGTGTTGAGTCCAGTTCACTGAGCAAGGAGTCGTTCTTTTCTATTACATATAGGGTGTATGGAACGGTATCTGAGCCAATTTGAAACCCTTGTTTTATGCATCACCCCACCTCACCTTTCCCGTTAAGCAGCCATAGTGTGTTTTCTAAACGTGTGACTCTGTTCTGTTTTGTAATTCAGTTCAAGTGTAGCGGTTTTTACATTCCCTCTATAAGTGATAGCTTATGATAAGTGTCTTTTTCTGTGTGACTTATTTCACTTAGAATCGTCGTACCTAAGTCCACTCATCTTGCTTCTTCTAGCCTTATGATATTGATTTCATGTCTGAGTGATATTCCATTGTACATAAGGACCACAACTTCTTTATCCATTTTTCTCTTTCCTGGGATATTTAAGGTGTCATGAAGTGGAGGTTCTTGTCAACAGAGCAGCCCTAAACTTTGGGGTGCCTGTGTCTTGCTGATTTTTAGTTTTCCCAATTTATACGCCCATGAGTGGACGTGCCCTATGCTCCCTAAGCTGTGTGCTTTAGATGTTTCAGGACACACCGTACACTTCTCCAGAGTGGCTGTTGGCAATTTACATCCCGCCCATCAGCGTAGCAAGGCTGCCATTTCTCCATGGCCTGTCCTGCATTTCTGGTTTTGACACTTTTTGCAGCATGGCCCTTTTGACCGATGGGAAGCGAGACTACTTTGTAGCGCTGATCTGCCTTTCCAGGTTGCTTGGTTGGCCAAAAAGGGCGTATGCGTTTTTTCCTGAATATATTCAGGAAAAAACGCATACGCCCTTTTTGGCCAAGGGCATCATTGTCGACGTTTTGCGACTTTTCATGTGCTTTAAAGGCGATTCGAATCTACCTCCTGAAACCTGTTTCCTGCAATTCTGCCTTGCTTTCAAATCCTCTTCGTTGCCTTCCCTCAATATATTTGTGGACGAGAGTTATCATTTATAACTCTGCGGGTTTGTGAATGGCAGTGTCCCTGGGCTCCATTTTTCAACTCGCTTTTTTGGGAGCTGGCGGCAGGAGCGCGGGATTGCCTCAGGCCCTATTCTGCTTCTGGGCGGCAGGCTGAGCCTGTGGTTAATTCTTCTTCCTGATGGGAAAATAGAGTGACCTGTGCCTGTCCCAACACCTAGATCTAGTCTCTCATTGCTTGACCCTCTTCCGTTCATCCTCAGGACAAATTGCAACCTGTAGGGAACAGGAGGTTAAAGGTGCTGATTCTCCAAGTAGGGAGATTGCTAGTAAAGTAGCTGGAATGGCGAACCCGAGCACAAGGAGATGAGAAATGAGGTGCGTTTTAGAAACCTTTCAAAATCACACGGTGTTTCTGGGTTTCTCATGCATGTTTTCGATGTAGGAATATGCCCTTGAACCTGGAGATTTGGGACCCATGGGATGGGTACCAGGCAGTATTACTTTAAAGGGTCTGTGTTTGCTCACCCTACCTCACCCAACCTATCAGCCCCAAGTGTGTCTACCCTTATGTCTCATCCAGCTGTGGGTCTAGATATGGTCAATCCAGGTTGCATCACAGCCCCTGAACGAATTTTGTAAGAATTTCTCTCTCTTTCACTGTCTTTGTTTTACGGGTTTTTAAAAGTAATTTATTTTTATAATGGGGTTTAGCTGCTTTTCACGGCTGTGTTTATGCGGCTTTACACCCACTTGACTCACTTCCAGACAGATATCAATACATAGGTTTTAAGATTCTTACTAGTCACATATATTCTTGTGCGGTGAATAGGGGGTGTTGAGTCCAGTTCACTGAGCAAGGAGTCGGTCTTTTCTATTACATATTGGGTGTATGGAACGGTATCTGAGCCAATTTGAAACCCTTGTTTTATGCATCACCCCACCTCACCTTTCCCGTTAAGCAGCCATAGTGTGTTTTCTAAACGTGTGACTCTGTTCTGTTTTGTAATTCAATTCAAGTGTAGCGGTTTTTACATTCCCTCTATAAGTGATAGCTTATGATAAGTGTCTTTTTCTGTGTGACTTATTTCACTTAGAATCGTCGTACCTAAGTCCACTCATCTTGCTTCTACTAGCCTTATGACATTGATTTCATGTCTGAGTGATATTCCATTGTACATAAGGACCACAACTTCTTTATCCATTTTTCTCTTTCCTGGGATATTTAAGGTGTCATGAAGTGGAGGTTCTTGTCAACAGAGCAGCCCTAAACTTTGGGGTGCTTGTGTCTTGCTGATTTTTAGTTTTCCCAATTTATACGCCCATGAGTGGACGTGCCCTATGCTCCCTAAGCTGTGTGTTTTAGATGTTTCAGGACACACCGTACACTTCTCCAGAGTGGCTGTTGGCAATTTACATCCCGCCCATCAGCATAGCAAGGCTGCCATTTCTCCATGGCCTGTCCTGCATTTCTGGTTTTGACACTTTTTGCAGCATGGCCCTTTTGACCGATGGGAAGCGAGACTACTTTGTAGCGCTGATTTGCCTTTCCAGGTTGCTTAGTTGGCCAAAAAGGGCGTATGCGTTTTTTCCTGAATATATTCAGGAAAAAACGCATACGCCCTTTTTGGCCAAGGGCATCATTGTCGACGTTTTGTGACTTTTCATGTGCTTTAAAGGCGATTCGTATCTACCTCCTGAAACCTGTTTCCTGCAATTCTGCCTTGCTTTCAAATCCTCTTCGTTGCCTTCCCTCAATATATTTGTGGATGAGAGTTATCATTTATACATCTGCGGGTTTGTGAATTGCAGTGTCCCTGAGCTCCATTTTTCAACTGGCTTTTTTGGGAGCTGGCCGCAAAAGCGCGGGATTGCCTCAGGCCCTATTCTGCTTCTGGGCGGCAGGCTGAGCCTGTGGTTAATTCTTCTTCCCGATGGGAAAATAGAGTGACCTGTGCGTGTCCCAACACCTAGATCTAGTCTCTCATTGGTTGCCCCTCTTCCCTTTCATCCTCAGGACAAATTGCAACCTGTAGGGAACAGGAGTTTAAAGGTGCTGATTCTCCAAGTAGGGAGATTGCTAGTAAAGTAGCTGGAAGTGCGAACCCGAGCACAAGGAGATGAGAAATGAGGTGCGTATTAGAAACCTTTCAAAATCACACGGTGTACCATCTTCTGGGTTTCTCATGCATGTTTTCGATGTAGGAAGATGCCCTTGAACCTGGAGATTTGGGACCCATGGGATGGGTACTAGGCAGTATTACTTTAAAGGGTCTGGGTTTGCTCACCCAACCTCACCCAACCTTTCAGCCCCAAGAGTGTCCACCCTTATGTCTCATCCAGCTGTGGGTCTAGATATGGTCAATCCAGGTTGCATCACAGCCTCTGAACGAATTGTGTAAGAATTTCTCTCTCTTTCACTGTCTTTGTTTTACGGGTTTTTAAAAGTTATTTATTTTTATAATGGGGTTTAGCTGCCTTTCACGGCTGTGTTTATGCGGCTTTACACCCACTGGACTCACTTCCAGACAGATATCAATTCATAGGTTTTAAGATTCTTACTAGTCACATATATTCTTGTGCGGTGAATAGGGGGTGTTGAGTCCAGTTCACTGAGCAAGGAGTCGGTCTTGTCTATTACATATTGGGTGTATGGAACGGTATCTGAGCGAATTTGAAAACCTTGTTTTATGCATCACCCGACCTCACCTTTCCCGTTAAGCAGCCATAGTGTGTTTTCTAAACGTGAGACTCTGTTCTGTTTTGTAATTCAGTTCAAGTGTAGCGGTTTTTACATTCCCTCTATAAGTGATAGCTTATGATAAGTGTCTTTTTCTGTGTGACTTATTTCACTTAGAATCGTCGTACCTAAGTCCACTCATCTTGCTTCTTCTAGCCTTATGATATTGATTTCATGTCTGAGTGATATTCCATTGTACATAAGGACCACAACTTCTTTATCCATTTTTCTCTTTCCTGGGATATTTAAGGTGTCATGAAGTGGAGGTTCTTGTCAACAGAGCAGCCCTAAACTTTGGGGTGCCTGTGTCTTGCTGATTTTTAGTTTTCCCAATTTATACGCCCATGAGTGGACGTGCCCTATGCTCCCTAAGCTGTGTGCTTTAGATGTTTCAGGACACACCGTACACTTCTCCAGAGTGGCTGTTGGCAATTTACATCCCGCCCATCAGCGTAGCAAGGCTGCCATTTCTCCATGGCCTGTCCTGCATTTCTGGTTTTGACACTTTTTGCAGCATGGCCCTTTTGACCGATGGGAAGCGAGACTACTTTGTAGCGCTGATCTGCCTTTCCAGGTTGCTTGGTTGGCCAAAAAGGGCGTATGCGTTTTTTCCTGAATATATTCAGGAAAAAACGCATACGCCCTTTTTGGCCAAGGGCATCATTGTCGACGTTTTGCGACTTTTCATGTGCTTTAAAGGCGATTCGAATCTACCTCCTGAAACCTGTTTCCTGCAATTCTGCCTTGCTTTCAAATCCTCTTCGTTGCCTTCCCTCAATATATTTGTGGACGAGAGTTATCATTTATAACTCTGCGGGTTTGTGAATGGCAGTGTCCCTGGGCTCCATTTTTCAACTCGCTTTTTTGGGAGCTGGCGGCAGGAGCGCGGGATTGCCTCAGGCCCTATTCTGCTTCTGGGCGGCAGGCTGAGCCTGTGGTTAATTCTTCTTCCTGATGGGAAAATAGAGTGACCTGTGCCTGTCCCAACACCTAGATCTAGTCTCTCATTGCTTGACCCTCTTCCGTTCATCCTCAGGACAAATTGCAACCTGTAGGGAACAGGAGGTTAAAGGTGCTGATTCTCCAAGTAGGGAGATTGCTAGTAAAGTAGCTGGAATGGCGAACCCGAGCACAAGGAGATGAGAAATGAGGTGCGTTTTAGAAACCTTTCAAAATCACACGGTGTTTCTGGGTTTCTCATGCATGTTTTCGATGTAGGAATATGCCCTTGAACCTGGAGATTTGGGACCCATGGGATGGGTACCAGGCAGTATTACTTTAAAGGGTCTGTGTTTGCTCACCCTACCTCACCCAACCTATCAGCCCCAAGTGTGTCTACCCTTATGTCTCATCCAGCTGTGGGTCTAGATATGGTCAATCCAGGTTGCATCACAGCCCCTGAACGAATTTTGTAAGAATTTCTCTCTCTTTCACTGTCTTTGTTTTACGGGTTTTTAAAAGTAATTTATTTTTATAATGGGGTTTAGCTGCTTTTCACGGCTGTGTTTATGCGGCTTTACACCCACTTGACTCACTTCCAGACAGATATCAATACATAGGTTTTAAGATTCTTACTAGTCACATATATTCTTGTGCGGTGAATAGGGGGTGTTGAGTCCAGTTCACTGAGCAAGGAGTCGGTCTTTTCTATTACATATTGGGTGTATGGAACGGTATCTGAGCCAATTTGAAACCCTTGTTTTATGCATCACCCCACCTCACCTTTCCCGTTAAGCAGCCATAGTGTGTTTTCTAAACGTGTGACTCTGTTCTGTTTTGTAATTCAATTCAAGTGTAGCGGTTTTTACATTCCCTCTATAAGTGATAGCTTATGATAAGTGTCTTTTTCTGTGTGACTTATTTCACTTAGAATCGTCGTACCTAAGTCCACTCATCTTGCTTCTACTAGCCTTATGACATTGATTTCATGTCTGAGTGATATTCCATTGTACATAAGGACCACAACTTCTTTATCCATTTTTCTCTTTCCTGGGATATTTAAGGTGTCATGAAGTGGAGGTTCTTGTCAACAGAGCAGCCCTAAACTTTGGGGTGCTTGTGTCTTGCTGATTTTTAGTTTTCCCAATTTATACGCCCATGAGTGGACGTGCCCTATGCTCCCTAAGCTGTGTGTTTTAGATGTTTCAGGACACACCGTACACTTCTCCAGAGTGGCTGTTGGCAATTTACATCCCGCCCATCAGCATAGCAAGGCTGCCATTTCTCCATGGCCTGTCCTGCATTTCTGGTTTTGACACTTTTTGCAGCATGGCCCTTTTGACCGATGGGAAGCGAGACTACTTTGTAGCGCTGATTTGCCTTTCCAGGTTGCTTAGTTGGCCAAAAAGGGCGTATGCGTTTTTTCCTGAATATATTCAGGAAAAAACGCATACGCCCTTTTTGGCCAAGGGCATCATTGTCGACGTTTTGTGACTTTTCATGTGCTTTAAAGGCGATTCGTATCTACCTCCTGAAACCTGTTTCCTGCAATTCTGCCTTGCTTTCAAATCCTCTTCGTTGCCTTCCCTCAATATATTTGTGGATGAGAGTTATCATTTATACATCTGCGGGTTTGTGAATTGCAGTGTCCCTGAGCTCCATTATTCAACTGGCTTTTTTGGGAGCTGGCCGCAAAAGCGCGGGATTGCCTCAGGCCCTATTCTGCTTCTGGGCGGCAGGCTGAGCCTGTGGTTAATTCTTCTTCCCGATGGGAAAATAGAGTGACCTGTGCGTGTCCCAACACCTAGATCTAGTCTCTCATTGGTTGCCCCTCTTCCCGTTCATCCTCAGGACAAATTGCAACCTGTAGGGAACAGGAGTTTAAAGGTGCTGATTCTCCAAGTAGGGAGATTGCTAGTAAAGTAGCTGGACGTGCGAACCCGAGCACAAGGAGATGAGAAATGAGGTGCGTATTAGAAACCTTTCAAAATCACACGGTGTACCATCTTCTGGGTTTCTCATGCATGTTTTCGATGTAGGAAGATGCCCTTGAACCTGGAGATTTGGGACCCATGGGATGGGTACTAGGCAGTATTACTTTAAAGGGTCTGGGTTTGCTCACCCAACCTCACCCAACCTTTCAGCCCCAAGAGTGTCCACCCTTATGTCTCATCCAGCTGTGGGTCTAGATATGGTCAATCCAGGTTGCATCACAGCCTCTGAACGAATTGTGTAAGAATTTCTCTCTCTTTCACTGTCTTTGTTTTACGGGTTTTTAAAAGTTATTTATTTTTATAATGGGGTTTAGCTGCCTTTCACGGCTGTGTTTATGCGGCTTTACACCCACTGGACTCACTTCCAGACAGATATCAATTCATAGGTTTTAAGATTCTTACTAGTCACATATATTCTTGTGCGGTGAATAGGGGGTGTTGAGTCCAGTTCACTGAGCAAGGAGTCGGTCTTGTCTATTACATATTGGGTGTATGGAACGGTATCTGAGCGAATTTGAAAACCTTGTTTTATGCATCACCCGACCTCACCTTTCCCGTTAAGCAGCCATAGTGTGTTTTCTAAACGTGAGATTCTGTTCTGTTTTGTAATTCAGTTCAAGTGTAGCGGTTTTTACATTCCCTCTATAAGTGATAGCTTATGATAAGTGTCTTTTTCTGTGTGACTTATTTCACTTAGAATCGTCATACCTAAGTCCACTCATCTTGCTTCTTCTAGCCTTATGATATTGATTTCATGTCTGCGTGATATTCCATTGTACATAAGGACCACAACTTCTTTATCCATTTTTCTCTTTCCTGGGATATTTAAGGTGTCATGAAGTGGAGGTTCTTGTCAACAGAGCAGCCCTAAACTTTGGGGTGCCTGTGTCTTGCTGATTTTTAGCTTTCCCAATTTATACGCCCATGAGTGGATGTGCCCTATGCTCCCTAAGCTGTGTGTTTTAGATGTTTCAGGACACACCGTACACTTCTCCAGAGTGGCTGTTGGCAATTTACATCCCGCCCCTCAGCGTAGCAAGGCTGCCATTTCTCCATGGCCTGTCCTGCATTTCTGGTTTTGACACTTTTTGCAGCATGGCCCTTTTGACCGATGGGAAGCGAGACTACTTTGTAGCGCTGATTTGCCTTTCCAGGTTGCTTGGTTGGCCAAAAAGGGCGTATGCGTTTTTTCCTGAATATATTCAGGAAAAAACGCATACGCCCTTTTTGGCCAAGGGCATCATTGTCGACGTTTTGCCACTTTTCATGTGCTTTAAAGGCGATTCGAATCTACCTCCTGAAACCTGTTTCCTGCAATTCTGCCTTGCTTTCAAATCCTCTTCATTGCCTTCCCTCAATATATTTGTGGACAAGAGTTATCATTTATAACTCTGCGGGTTTGTGAAAGGCAGTGTCCCTTGGGCTCCATTTTGCAACTCGCTTTTTTGGGAGCTGGCCGCAAGAGCGCGGGTTTGCCTCAGGCCCTATTCTGCTTCTGGGGGGCAGGCTGAGCCTGTGGTTAATCCTTCTTCCTGATGGGAAAATAGAGTGACCTGTGCCTGTCCCAACACCTAGATCTAGTCTCTCATTGGTTGCCCCTCTTCCCGTTCATCCTCAGGACAAATTGCAACCTGTAGGGAACAGGAGGTTAAAGGTGCTGATTCTCCAAGTAGGGAGATTGCTAGTAACGTACTTGGAATGGCGAACCCGAGCACAAGGAGATGAGAAATGAGGTGCGTTTTAGAAACCTTACAAAATCACACGGTGTACCATCTTCTGGGTTTCTCATGTATGTTTTTGATGTAGGAAGATGCCCTTGAACCTGGAGATTTGGGACCCATGGGATGCGTACCACGCAGTATTACTTTAAAGGTTGTGCGTTTGCTCACCCAACCTCACCCAAACTCTCAGCCCCAAGAGTGTCCACCTTTATGTCTCATCCAGCTGTGTGTCTAGATATGGTCAATCCAGGTTGCATCACAGCCCCTGACCGAATTTTGGAAGAATTTCTCTCTCTTTCACTGTCTTTGTTTTACGGGTTTTTTAAAGTAATTTATTTTTATAATGGGGTTTAGCGGCCTTTCACGGCTGTGTTGATGCGGCTTTACAACCACTTGACTCACTTCCAGAGAGATATCAATACATAGGTTTTAAGATTCTTACTAGTCAGATATATTCTTGTGCGGTGAATAGGGGGTGTTGTGTCCAGTTCACTGAGCAAGGAGTAGGTCTTGTCTATTACATATTGGGTGTATGGAACGGTATGTGAGCGAATTTGAAACCCTTGTTTTATGCATCACCCCACCTCAACTTTCCCGTTAAGCAGCCATAGTGTGTTTTCTAAACGTGTGACTCTGTTCTGTTTTGTAATTCAATTCAAGTGTAGCGGTTTCTACATTCCCTCTATAAGTGATAGCTTATGATAAGTGTCTTTTTCTGTGTGACTTATTTCACTTAGAATCGTCGTTCCTAAATCCACTCATCTTGCTTCTACTAGCCTTATGACATTTATTTCATGTCTGATTGATATTCCATTTTACATAAGGACCACAACTTCTTTATCCATTTTTTTCTTTCCTGGGATATTTAAGGTGGCATGATGTGGAGGTTCTTGTCAACAGAGCAGCCCTAATCATTGGGGTGCCTGTGTCTTGCTGATTTTTAGTTTTCCCAATTTATACGACCATGAGTGGACGTGCCCTATGCTCCCTAAGCTGTGTTTTTTCGAAGTTTCAGGACACACCGTACACTTCTCCAGTGTGGCTGTTGGCAATTTACATCCCTCCCATCAGCGTAGCAAGGCTGCCATTTCTCCATGGCCTGTCCTGCATTTCTGGTTTTGAAAATTTTTGCAGCATGGCCCTTTTGACCGATGGGAAGCGAGACTGCTTTGTAGCGCTGATTTGCCTTTCCAGGTTGCTTGGTTGGCCAAAAAGGGCGTATGCGTTTTTTCCTGAATATATTCAGGAAAAAACGCATACGCTCTTTTTGGCCAAGGTCATCATTGTCGACGTTTTGCCACCTTTCATGTGCTTTAAAGGCGATTCGAATCTACCTCCTGAAATCTGTTTCCTGCAATTCTGCCTTGCTTTCAAATCCTCTTCGTTGCCTTCCCTCAATATATTTTTGGACGAGAGTTATCATTTATAACTCAGCAGGTTTGTGAATTGCAGTGCCCCTGAGCTCCATTTTTCAACTGTCTTTTTTGGGAGCTGGCCGCAATCGCACGGGATTGCCTAAGGCCCTATTCTGGTTCCCGGCGGTAGGCTGAGCCTGTGATTAATTCTTCTTCCTGATGGGAAAATAGAGTGACCTGTGCCTGTCCCAACACCTAGATCTAGTCTCTCATTGGCTGCCCCTCTTCCAGTTCAACCTCAGGACAAATTGCAACCTGTACGGAACAGGAGGTTAAAGGTGCTGATTCTCCAAGTAGGGAGATTGCTAGTAAAGTAGCTGGAATGGCGAACCCGAACACAAGGAGATGAGAAATGAGGTGCGTTTTAGAAACCTTTCAAAATCACACGGTGTACCATCTTCTGGGTTTCTCATGCATGTTTTCGATGTAGGAAGATGCCCTTGAACCTGGAGATTTGGGACCCATATTAGGGGTACCACGCAGTATTACTTTAAAGGGTCTGTGTTTGCTCACCCAACCTCACCCAATCCCTCAGCCCCAAGTGTGTCCACCCTTATGTCTCATCCAGCTGTGGGTCTAGATATGGTCAATCCAGGTTGCATCACAGCCTCTGAACGAATTTTGTAAGAATTTCTCTCTCTTTCACTGTCTTTGTTTTACGGGTTTTTAAAAGTAATTTATTTTTATAATGGGGTTTAGCTGCTTTTCACGGCTGTGTTTATGCGGCTTTACACCCACTTGACTCACTTCCAGACAGATATCAATACATAGGTTTTAAGATTCTTACTAGTCACATATATTCTTGTGCGGTGAATAGGGGGTGTTGAGTCCAGTTCACTGAGCAATGCGTCGGTGTTGTCTATTACATATTGGGTGTATGGAACGGTATCTGAGCGAATTTGAAACCCTTGTTTTATGCATCACCCCACCTCACCTTTCCCGTTAAGCAGCCATAGTGTGTTTTCTAAACGTGTGACTCTGTTCTGTTTTGTAACTCAGTTCAAGTGTAGCGGTTTTTACATTCCCTCTATAAGTGATAGCTTATGATAAGTGTCTTTTTCTGTGTGACTTATTTCACTTAGAATCATCGTACCTAAGTCCACTCATCTTGCTTCTTCTAGCCTTATGATATTGATTTCATGTCTGCGTGATATTCCATTGTACATAAGGACCACAACTTCTTTAACCATTTTTCTCTTTCCTGGGATATTTAAGGTGTCATGAAGTGGAGGTTCTTGTCAACAGAGCAGCCCTAAACTTTGGGGTGCCTGTGTCTTGCTGATTTTTAGTTTTCCCAATTTATACGCCCATGAGTGGACGTGCCCTATGCTCCCTATGCTGTGTTTTTTAGATGTTTCAGGACACACCGTACACTTCTCCAGAGTGGCTGTTGGCAATTTACATCCCGCCCCTCAGCGTAGCAAGGCTGCCATTTCTCCATGGCCTGTCCTGCATTTCTGGTTTTGACACTTTTTGCAGCATGGCCCTTTTGACCAATGGGAAGCGAGACTACTTTGTAGCGCTGATTTGCCTTTCCAGGTTGCTTGGTTGGCCAAAAAGGGCGTATGCGTTTTTTCCTGAATATATTCAGGAAAAAACGCATACGCCCTTTTTGGCCAAGGGCATCATTGTCGACGTTTTGCGACCTTTCATGTGCTTTAAAGGCGATTCGAATCTACCTCCTGAAACCTGTTTCCTGCAATTCTGCCTTGCTTTCAAATCCTCTTCGTTGCCTTCCCTCAATATATTTGTGGACGAGAGTTATCATTTATAACTCTGCGGGTTTGTGAATGGCAGTGTCCCTGGGCTCCATTTTTCAACTCGCTTTTTTGGGAGCTGGCGGCAGGAGCGCGGGATTGCCTCAGGCCCTATTCTGCTTCTGGGCGGCAGGCTGAGCCTGTGGTTAATTCTTCTTCCTGATGGGAAAATAGAGTGACCTGTGCCTGTCCCAACACCTAGATCTAGTCTCTCATTGGTTGCCCCTCTTCCCGTTCATCCTCAGGACAAATTGCAACCTGTAGGGAACAGGAGGTTAAAGGTGCTGATTCTCCAAGTAGGGAGATTGCTAGTAAAGTACCTGGAATGGCGAACCCGAACACAAGGAGATGAGAAATGAGGTGCGTTTTAGAAACCTTTCAAAATCACACGGTGTACCATCTTCTGGGTTTTTCATGTATGTTTTCGATGTACGAAGATGCCCTTGAACCTGGAGATTTGGGACCCATGGGATGCGTACCACGCAGTATTACTTTAAAGGTTCTGCGTTTGCTCACCCAACCTCTCAGCCCCAAGAGTGTCCACCCTTATGTCTCATCCAGCTGTGTGTCTAGATATGGTCAATCCAGGTTGCATCACAGCCGCAGACCGAATTTTGGAAGAATTTCTCTCTCTTTCACAGTCTTTGTTTTACGGGTTTTTAAAAGTAATTTATTTTTATAATGGGGTTTAGCTGCTTTTCACGGCTGTGTTTATGCGGCTTTACACCCACTTGACTCACTTCCAGAGAGATATCAATTCATAGGTTTTAAGATTCTTACTAGTCAGATATATTCTTGTGTGGTGAATAGGGGGTGTTGAGTCCAGTTCACTGAGCAAGGAGTCGGTCTTGTCTATTACATATTGGGTGTATGGAACGGTATCTGAGCGAATTTGAAACCCTTGTTTTATGCATCACCCCACCTCACCTTTCCCGTTAAGCAGCCATAGTGTGTTTTCTAAACGTGTGACTCTGTTCTGTTTTGTAATTCAGTTCAAGTGTAGCGGTTTTTACATTCCCTCTATAAGTGATAGCTTATGATAAGTGTCTTTTTCTGTATGACTTATTTCACTTAGAATCATCGTACTTAAATCCACTCATCTTGCTTCTACTTGCCTTATGACATTGATTTCATGTCTGAGTGATATTCCATTGTACATAAGGACCACAACTTCTTTATCCATTTTTCTCTTTCCTGGGATATTTAAGGTGTCATGAAGTGGAGGTTCTTGTCAACAGAGCAGCCCTAAACTTTGGGGTGCCTGTGTCTTGCTGATTTTTAGTTTTCCCAATTTATACGCCCATGAGTGGACGTGCCCTATGCTCCCTAAGCTGTGTGTTTTAGATATTTCAGGACACACCGTATACTTCTCCAGAGTGGCTGTTGGCAATTTACATCCCTCCCATCAGCGTAGCAAGGCTGCCATTTCTCCATGTCCTGTCCTGCATTTCTGGTTTTGACACTTTTTGCAGCATGACCCTTTTGACCGATGGGAAGCGAGACTACTTTGTAGCGATGATTTGCCTTTCCAGGTTGCTTGGTTGGCCAAAAAGGGCGTATGCCTTTTTTCCTGAATATATTCAGGAAAAAACGCATTCGCTCTTTTTGGACAAGGTCATCATTGTCGACGTTTTGCCACCTTTCATGTGCTTTAAAGGCGATTCGAATCTACCTCCTGAAATCTGTTTCGTGCAATTCTGCCTTGCTTTGAAATCCTCTTCGTTGCCTTCCCTCAATATATTTTTGGACGAGAGTTATCATTTATAACTCAGCAGGTTTGTGAATTGCAGTGCCCCTGAGCTCCATTTTTCAACTGTCTATTTTGGGAGCTGGCCGCAAACGCACGGGATTGCCTAAGGCCCTATTCTTGTTACCGGCGGTAGGCAGAGCCTGTGGTTAATTCTTCTTCCTGATGGGAAAATAGAGTGACCTGTGCCTGTCCCAACACCTAGATCTAGTCTCTCATTGGTTGCCCCTCTTCTCTTTCATCCTCAGGACAAATTGCAACCTGTTCGGAACAGGAGGTTAAAGGTGTTGATTCTCCAAGTAGGGAGATTGCTAGTAAAGTAGCTGGAATGGCGAACGCGAACACAAGGAGATGAGAAATGAGGTGCGTTTTAGAAACCTTTCAAAATCACATGGTGTACCATCTTCTGGGTTTCTCATGCATGTTTTCGATGTAGGAAGATGCCCTTGAACCTGGAGATTTGGGACCCATGGGATGGGTACCACGCAGTATTACTTTAAAGGGTCTGTGTTTGTTCACCCAACCTCACCCAAACTCGCAGCCCCAAGTGTGTCCACCCTTATGTCTCATCCAGCTGTGGGTCTAGATATGGTCAATCCAGGTTGCATCACAGCCTCTGAACGAATTTTGTAAGAATTTCTCTCTCTTTCACTGTCTTTGTTTTACGGGTTTTTAAAAGTAACTTATTTTTATAATGGGGTTTAGCTGCTTTTCATGGCTGTGTTTATGGGGCTTTACACCCACTTGACTCACTTCCAGACAGATATCAATACATAGGTTTTAAGATTCTTACTAGTCACATATATTCTTGTGCGGTGAATAGGGGGTGTTGAGTCCAGTTCACTGAGCAAGGAGTCGGTCTTGTCTAGTACATATTGGGTGTATGGAACGGTATCTGAGCGAATTTGAAACCCTTGTTTTATGCATCACCCCACCTCACCTTTCCCGTTAAGCAGCCATAGTGTGTTTTCTAAACGTGTGACTCTGTTCTGTTTTGTAATTCAGTTCAAGTGTAGCGGTTTTTACATTCCCTCTATAAGTGATAGCTTATGATAAGTGTCTTTTTCTGTGTGACTTATTTCACTTAGAATCTTCGTACCTAACTCCACTCATCTTGCTTCTACTAGCCTTATTGCATTCATTTCATGTCTGAGTGATATTCCATTGTACATAAGGACCACAGCTTCTTTATCCATTTTTCTCTTTCCTGGGATATTTAAGGTGTCATGAAGTGGAGGTTCCTGTCAATAGAGCAGCGCTAAACTTTGGGGTGCCTGTGTCTTGCTGATTTTTAGTTTTCCCAATTTATACGCCCATGAGTGGACGTGCCCTATGCTCCCTAAGCTGTGTTTTTTCGATGTTTCAGGACACACCGTACACTTCTCCAGAGTGGCTGTTGGCAATTTACATCCCGCCCATCAGCGTAGCAAGGCTGCCATTTCTCCATGGCCTGTCCTGCATTTCTGGTTTTGACACTTTTTGCAGCATGGCCCTTTTGACCGATGGGAAGCGAGACTTCTTTGTAGCGCTGATTTGCCTTTCCAGGTTGCTTGGTTGGCCAAACGGGGCGTATGCGTTTTTTCCTGAATATATTCAGGAAAAAACGCATACGCCCCGTTTGGCCAAGGGCATCATTGTCGGCGTTTTGCCACTTTTCATGTGCTTTAAAGGCGATTCGAATCTACTTCCTGAAACCGGTTTCCTGCAATTCTGCCTTGCTTTCAAATCCTCTTCGTTGTCTTCCCTCAATATATTTGTGGACGAGAGTTATCATTTATAACTCAGCGGGTTTGAGAAAGGCAGTGCCCCCGAGCTCCATTTTTCAACTGTCTTTTTTGTGAGCTGGCCGCAAAAGCACGGGATTGCCTCAGGCCCTATTCTGGTTCCGGGGGGCAGGCTGAGCCTGTGGTTAATTCTTCTTCCTGATGGGAAAATAGAGTGACCTGTGCCTGTCCCAACACCTAGATCTAGTCTCTCATTGGTTGCCCCTCTTCCCTTTCACCCTCAGGACAAATTGCAACCTGTATGGAACAGGAGGTTAAAGGTGCGGATTCTCCAAGGAAGGAGATTGCTAGTAAAGTAGCTGGAAAGGCGAACCCGAGCACAAGGAGATGAGAAATGATGTGCGTATTAGAAACCTTTCAAAATCACACGGTGTACCATCTTCTGGGTTTCTCATGCATGTTTTCGATGTAGGAATATGCCCTTGAACCTGGAGATTTGGGACCCATGGGATGCGTACCACACAGTATTACTTTACATGTCTGTGTTTGCTCACCCAACCTCAACCAACCTCTCAGCCCCAAGTGTGTCTACCCTTTTGTCTCATCCACTTGTGGGTCTATATATGGTCAATCCAGGTGGCATCACAGCCCCTGAACGAATTTTGTAAGAATTTCTCTCTCTTTCACTGTCTTTGTTTTACGGGTTTTTAAAAGTAATTTATTTTTATAATGGGGTTTAGCTGCTTTTCACGGCTGTGTTTATGCGGCTTTACACCCACTTGACTCACTTCCAGACAGATATCAATACATAGGTTTTAAGATTCTTACTAGTCACATATATTCTTGTGTGGTGAATAGGGGGTGTTGAGTCCAGTTCACTGAGCAAGGAGTCGTTCTTTTCTATTACATATAGGGTGTATGGAACGGTATCTGAGCCAATTTGAAACCCTTGTTTTATGCATCACCCCACCTCACCTTTCCCGTTAAGCAGCCATAATGTGTTTTCTAAACGTGTGACTCTGTTCTGTTTTGTAATTCAGTTCAAGTGTAGCGGTTTTTACATTCCCTCTATAAGTGATAGCTTATGATAAGTGTCTTTTTCTGTGTGACTTATTTCACTTAGAATCGTCGTACCTAAGTCCACTCATCTTGCTTCTTCTAGCCTTATGATATTGATTTCATGTCTGAGTGATATTCCATTGTACATAAGGACCACAACTTCTTTATCCATTTTTCTCTTTCCTGGGATATTTAAGGTGTCATGAAGTGGATGTTCTTGTCAACAGAGCAGCCCTAAACTTTGGGGTGCCTGTGTCTTGCTGATTTTTAGTTTTCCCAATTTATACGCCCATGAGTGGACGTGCCCTATGCTCCCTAAGCTGTGTGCTTTAGATGTTTCAGGACACACCGTACACTTCTCCAGAGTGGCTGTTGGCAATTTACATCCCGCCCATCAGCGTAGCAAGGCTGCCATTTCTCCATGGCCTGTCCTGCATTTCTGGTTTTGACACTTTTTGCAGCATGGCCCTTTTGACCGATGGGAAGCGAGACTACTTTGTAGCGCTGATCTGCCTTTCCAGGTTGCTTGGTTGGCCAAAAAGGGCGTATGCGTTTTTTCCTGAATATATTCAGGAAAAAACGCATACGCCCTTTTTGGCCAAGGGCATCATTGTCGACGTTTTGCGACTTTTCATGTGCTTTAAAGGCGATTCGAATCTACCTCCTGAAACCTGTTTCCTGCAATTCTGCCTTGCTTTCAAATCCTCTTCGTTGCCTTCCCTCAATATATTTGTGGACGAGAGTTATCATTTATAACTCTGCGGGTTTGTGAATGGCAGTGTCCCTGGGCTCCATTTTTCAACTCGCTTTTTTGGGAGCTGGCGGCAGGAGCGCGGGATTGCCTCAGGCCCTATTCTGCTTCTGGGCGGCAGGCTGAGCCTGTGGTTAATTCTTCTTCCTGATGGGAAAATAGAGTGACCTGTGCCTGTCCCAACACCTAGATCTAGTCTCTCATTGCTTGACCCTCTTCCGTTCATCCTCAGGACAAATTGCAACCTGTAGGGAACAGGAGGTTAAAGGTGCTGATTCTCCAAGTAGGGAGATTGCTAGTAAAGTAGCTGGAATGGCGAACCCGAGCACAAGGAGATGAGAAATGAGGTGCGTTTTAGAAACCTTTCAAAATCACACGGTGTTTCTGGGTTTCTCATGCATGTTTTCGATGTAGGAATATGCCCTTGAACCTGGAGATTTGGGACTCATGGGATGGGTACCAGGCAGTATTACTTTAAAGGGTCTGTGTTTGCTCACCCTACCTCACCCAACCTATCAGCCCCAAGTGTGTCTACCCTTATGTCTCATCCAGCTGTGGGTCTAGATATGGTCAATCCAGGTTGCATCACAGCCCCTGAACGAATTTTGTAAGAATTTCTCTCTCTTTCACTGTCTTTGTTTTACGGGTTTTTAAAAGTAATTTATTTTTATAATGGGGTTTAGCTGCTTTTCACGGCTGTGTTTATGCGGCTTTACACCCACTTGACTCACTTCCAGACAGATATCAATACATAGGTTTTAAGATTCTTACTAGTCACATATATTCTTGTGTGGTGAATAGGGGGTGTTGAGTCCAGTTCACTGAGCAAGGAGTCGGTCTTTTCTATTACATATTGGGTGTATGGAACGGTATCTGAGCCAATTTGAAACCCTTGTTTTATGCATCACCCCACCTCACCTTTCCCGTTAAGCAGCCATAGTGTGTTTTCTAAACGTGTGACTCTGTTCTGTTTTGTAATTCAATTCAAGTGTAGCGGTTTTTACATTCCCTCTATAAGTGATAGCTTATGATAAGTGTCTTTTTCTGTGTGACTTATTTCACTTAGAATCGTCGTACCTAAGTCCACTCATCTTGCTTCTACTAGCCTTATGACATTGATTTCATGTCTGAGTGATATTCCATTGTACATAAGGACCACAACTTCTTTATCCATTTTTCTCTTTCCTGGGATATTTAAGGTGTCATGAAGTGGAGGTTCTTGTCAACAGAGCAGCCCTAAACTTTGGGGTGCTTGTGTCTTGCTGATTTTTAGTTTTCCCAATTTATACGCCCATGAGTGGACGTGCCCTATGCTCCCTAAGCTGTGTGTTTTAGATGTTTCAGGACACACCGTACACTTCTCCAGAGTGGCTGTTGGCAATTTACATCCCGCCCATCAGCATAGCAAGGCTGCCATTTCTCCATGGCCTGTCCTGCATTTCTGGTTTTGACACTTTTTGCAGCATGGCCCTTTTGACCGATGGGAAGCGAGACTACTTTGTAGCGCTGATTTGCCTTTCCAGGTTGCTTAGTTGGCCAAAAAGGGCGTATGCGTTTTTTCCTGAATATATTCAGGAAAAAACGCATACGCCCTTTTTGGCCAAGGGCATCATTGTCGACGTTTTGTGACTTTTCATGTGCTTTAAAGGCGATTCGTATCTACCTCCTGAAACCTGTTTCCTGCAATTCTGCCTTGCTTTCAAATCCTCTTCGTTGCCTTCCCTCAATATATTTGTGGATGAGAGTTATCATTTATACATCTGCGGGTTGGTGAATTGCAGTGTCCCTGAGCTCCATTTTTCAACTGGCTTTTTTGGGAGCTGGCCGCAAAAGCGCGGGATTGCCTCAGGCCCTATTCTGCTTCTGGGCGGCAGGCTGAGCCTGTGGTTAATTCTTCTTCCCGATGGGAAAATAGAGTGACCTGTGCATGTCCCAACACCTAGATCTAGTCTCTCATTGGTTGCCCCTCTTCCCGTTCACCCTCAGGACAAATTGCAACCTGTAGGGAACAGGAGTTTAAAGGTGCTGATTCTCCAAGTAGGGAGATTGCTAGTAAAGTAGCTGGAAGTGCGAACCCGAGCACAAGGAGATGAGAAATGAGGTGCGTATTAGAAACCTTTCAAAATCACACGGTGTACCATCTTCTGGGTTTCTCATGCATGTTTTCGATGTAGGAAGATGCCCTTGAACCTGGAGATTTGGGACCCATGGGATGGGTACTAGGCAGTATTACTTTAAAGGGTCTGGGTTTGCTCACCCAACCTCACCCAACCTTTCAGCCCCAAGAGTGTCCACCCTTATGTCTCATCCAGCTGTGGGTCTAGATATGGTCAATCCAGGTTGCATCACAGCCTCTGAACGAATTGTGTAAGAATTTCTCTCTCTTTCACTGTCTTTGTTTTACGGGTTTTTAAAAGTTATTTATTTTTATAATGGGGTTTAGCTGCCTTTCACGGCTGTGTTTATGCGGCTTTACACCCACTGGACTCACTTCCAGACAGATATCAATTCATAGGTTTTAAGATTCTTACTAGTCACATATATTCTTGTGCGGTGAATAGGGGGTGTTGAGTCCAGTTCACTGAGCAAGGAGTCGGTCTTGTCTATTACATATTGGGTGTATGGAACGGTATCTGAGCGAATTTGAAAACCTTGTTTTATGCATCACCCGACCTCACCTTTCCCGTTAAGCAGCCATAGTGTGTTTTCTAAACGTGAGACTCTGTTCTGTTTTGTAATTCAGTTCAAGTGTAGCGGTTTTTACATTCCCTCTATAAGTGATAGCTTATGATAAGTGTCTTTTTCTGTGTGACTTATTTCACTTAGAATCGTCATACCTAAGTCCACTCATCTTGCTTCTTCTAGCCTTATGATATTGATTTCATGTCTGCGTGATATTCCATTGTACATAAGGACCACAACTTCTTTATCCATTTTTCTCTTTCCTGGGATATTTAAGGTGTCATGAAGTGGAGGTTCTTGTCAACAGAGCAGCCCTAAACTTTGGGGTGCCTGTGTCTTGCTGATTTTTAGCTTTCCCAATTTATACGCCCATGAGTGGATGTGCCCTATGCTCCCTAAGCTGTGTGTTTTAGATGTTTCAGGACACACCGTACACTTCTCCAGAGTGGCTGTTGGCAATTTACATCCCGCCCCTCAGCGTAGCAAGGCTGCCATTTCTCCATGGCCTGTCCTGCATTTCTGGTTTTGACACTTTTTGCAGCATGGCCCTTTTGACCGATGGGAAGCGAGACTACTTTGTAGCGCTGATTTGCCTTTCCAGGTTGCTTGGTTGGCCAAAAAGGGCGTATGCGTTTTTTCCTGAATATATTCAGGAAAAAACGCATACGCCCTTTTTGGCCAAGGGCATCATTGTCGACGTTTTGCCACTTTTCATGTGCTTTAAAGGCGATTCGAATCTACCTCCTGAAACCTGTTTCCTGCAATTCTGCCTTGCTTTCAAATCCTCTTCATTGCCTTCCCTCAATATATTTGTGGACAAGAGTTATCATTTATAACTCTGCGGGTTTGTGAAAGGCAGTGTCCCTTGGGCTCCATTTTGCAACTCGCTTTTTTGGGAGCTGGCCGCAAGAGCGCGGGTTTGCCTCAGGCCCTATTCTGCTTCTGGGGGGCAGGCTGAGCCTGTGGTTAATTCTTCTTCCTGATGGGAAAATAGAGTGACCTGTGCCTGTCCCAACACCTAGATCTAGTCTCTCATTGGTTGCCCCTCTTCCCGTTCATCCTCAGGACAAATTGCAACCTGTAGGGAACAGGAGGTTAAAGGTGCTGATTCTCCAAGTAGGGAGATTGCTAGTAACGTACTTGGAATGGCGAACCCGAGCACAAGGAGATGAGAAATGAGGTGCGTTTTAGAAACCTTACAAAATCACACGGTGTACCATCTTCTGGGTTTCTCATGTATGTTTTTGATGTAGGAAGATGCCCTTGAACCTGGAGATTTGGGACCCATGGGATGCGTACCACGCAGTATTACTTTAAAGGTTGTGCGTTTGCTCACCCAACCTCACCCAACCTCTCAGCCCCAAGAGTGTCCACCTTTATGTCTCATCCAGCTGTGTGTCTAGATATGGTCAATCCAGGTTGCATCACAGCCCCTGACCGAATTTTGGAAGAATTTCTCTCTCTTTCACTGTCTTTGTTTTACGGGTTTTTAAAAGTAATTTATTTTTATAATGGGGTTTAGCGGCCTTTCACGGCTGTGTTGATGCGGCTTTACACCCACTTGACTCACTTCCAGAGAGATATCAATACATAGGTTTTAAGATTCTTACTAGTCAGATATATTCTTGTGCGGTGAATAGGGGGTGTTGTGTCCAGTTCACTGAGCAAGGAGTAGGTCTTGTCTATTACATATTGGGTGTATGGAACGATATGTGAGCGAATTTGAAACCCTTGTTTTATGCATCACCCCACCTCAACTTTCCCGTTAAGCAGCCATAGTGTGTTTTCTAAACGTGTGACTCTGTTCTGTTTTGTAATTCAATTCAAGTGTAGCGGTTTCTACATTCCCTCTATAAGTGATAGCTTATGATAAGTGTCTTTTTCTGTGTGACTTATTTCACTTAGAATCGTCGTTCCTAAATCCACTCATCTTGCTTCTACTAGCCTTATGACATTTATTTCATGTCTGATTGATATTGCATTTTACATAAGGACCACAACTTCTTTATCCATTTTTTTCTTTCCTGGGATATTTAAGGTGGCATGATGTGGAGGTTCTTGTCAACAGAGCAGCCCTAATCATTGGGGTGCCTGTGTCTTGCTGATTTTTAGTTTTCCCAATTTATACGACCATGAGTGGACGTGCCCTATGCTCCCTAAGCTGTGTTTTTTCGAAGTTTCAGGACACACCGTACACTTCTCCAGTGTGGCTGTTGGCAATTTACATCCCTCCCATCAGCGTAGCAAGGCTGCCATTTCTCCATGGCCTGTCCTGCATTTCTGGTTTTGAAAATTTTTGCAGCATGGCCCTTGTGACCGATGGGAAGCGAGACTTCTTTGTAGCGCTGATTTGCCTTTCCAGGTTGCTTGGTTGGCCAAAAAGGGCGTATGCGTTTTTTCCTGAATATATTCAGGAAAAAACGCATACGCTCTTTTTGGCCAAGGTCATCATTGTCGACGTTTTGCCACCTTTCATGTGCTTTAAAGGCGATTCGAATCTACCTCCTGAAATCTGTTTCCTGCAATTCTGCCTTGCTTTCAAATCCTCTTCGTTGCCTTCCCTCAATATATTTTTGGACGAGAGTTATCATTTATAACTCAGCAGGTTTGTGAATTGCAGTGCCCCTGAGCTCCATTTTTCAACTGTCTTTTTTGGGAGCTGGCCGCAATCGCACGGGATTGCCTAAGGCCCTATTCTGGTTCCCGGCGGTAGGCTGAGCCTGTGATTAATTCTTCTTCCTGATGGGAAAATAGAGTGACCTGTGCCTGTCCCAACACCTAGATCTAGTCTCTCATTGGCTGCCCCTCTTCCAGTTCAACCTCAGGACAAATTGCAACCTGTACGGAACAGGAGGTTAAAGGTGCTGATTCTCCAAGTAGGGAGATTGCTAGTAAAGTAGCTGGAATGGCGAACCCGAACACAAGGAGATGAGAAATGAGGTGCGTTTTAGAAACCTTTCAAAATCACACGGTGTACCATCTTCTGGGTTTCTCATGCATGTTTTCGATGTAGGAAGATGCCCTTGAACCTGGAGATTTGGGACCCATATTAGGGGTACCACGCAGTATTACTTTAAAGGGTCTGTGTTTGCTCACCCAACCTCACCCAATCTCTCAGCCCCAAGTGTGTCCACCCTTATGTCTCATCCAGCTGTGGGTCTAGATATGGTCAATCCAGGTTGCATCACAGCCTCTGAACGAATTTTGTAAGAATTTCTCTCTCTTTCACTGTCTTTGTTTTACGGGTTTTTAAAAGTAATTTATTTTTATAATGGGGTTTAGCTGCTTTTCACGGCTGTGTTTATGCGGCTTTACACCCACTTGACTCACTTCCAGACAGATATCAATACATAGGTTTTAAGATTCTTACTAGTCACATATATTCTTGTGCGGTGAATAGGGGGTGTTGAGTCCAGTTCACTGAGCAATGCGTCGGTGTTGTCTATTACATATTGGGTGTATGGAACGGTATCTGAGCGAATTTGAAACCCTTGTTTTATGCATCACCCCACCTCACCTTTCCCGTTAAGCAGCCATAGTGTGTTTTCTAAACGTGTGACTCTGTTCTGTTTTGTAACTCAGTTCAAGTGTAGCGGTTTTTACATTCCCTCTATAAGTGATAGCTTATGATAAGTGTCTTTTTCTGTGTGACTTATTTCACTTAGAATCATCGTACCTAAGTCCACTCATCTTGCTTCTTCTAGCCTTATGATATTGATTTCATGTCTGCGTGATATTCCATTGTACATAAGGACCACAACTTCTTTAACCATTTTTCTCTTTCCTGGGATATTTAAGGTGTCATGAAGTGGAGGTTCTTGTCAACAGAGCAGCCCTAAACTTTGGGGTGCCTGTGTCTTGCTGATTTTTAGTTTTCCCAATTTATACGCCCATGAGTGGACGTGCCCTATGCTCCCTAAGCTGTGTTTTTTAGATGTTTCAGGACACACCGTACACTTCTCCAGAGTGGCTGTTGGCAATTTACATCCCGCCCCTCAGCGTAGCAAGGCTGCCATTTCTCCATGGCCTGTCCTGCATTTCTGGTTTTGACACTTTTTGCAGCATGGCCCTTTTGACCGATGGGAAGCGAGACTACTTTGTAGCGCTGATTTGCCTTTCCAGGTTGCTTGGTTGGCCAAAAAGGGCGTATGCGTTTTTTCCTGAATATATTCAGGAAAAAACGCATACGCCCTTTTTGGCCAAGGGCATCATTGTCGACGTTTTGCGACCTTTCATGTGCTTTAAAGGCGATTCGAATCTACCTCCTGAAACCTGTTTCCTGCAATTCTGCCTTGCTTTCAAATCCTCTTCGTTGCCTTCCCTCAATATATTTGTGGACGAGAGTTATCATTTATAACTCTGCGGGTTTGTGAATGGCAGTGTCCCTGGGCTCCATTTTTCAACTCGCTTTTTTGGCAGCTGGTCGTAAGAGCGCGGGATTGCCTCAGGCCCTATTCTGCTTCTGGGCGGCAGGCTGAGCCTGTGGTTAATTCTTCTTCCTGATGGGAAAATAGAGTGACCTGTGCCTGTCCCAACACCTAGATCTAGTCTCTCATTGGTTGCCCCTCTTCCCGTTCATCCTCAGGACAAATTGCAACCTGTAGGGAACAGGAGGTTAAAGGTGCTGATTCTCCAAGTAGGGAGATTGCTAGTAACGTACCTGGAATGGCGAACCCGAGCACAAGGAGATGAGAAATGAGGTGCGTTTTAGAAACCTTTCAAAATCACACGGTGTACCATCTTCTGGTTTTCTCATGCATGTTTTCGATGTAGGAAGATGCCCTTGAACCTGGAGATTTGGGACCCATGGGATGGGTACCACGCAGTATTACTTTAAAGGGTCTGTGTTTGCTCACCCAACCTCACCCAACCTCTCAGCCCCAAGTGTGTCCACCCTTATGTCTCATCCAGCTGTGGGTCTAGATATGTTCAATCCAGGTTGCATCACAGCCTCTGAACGAATTTTGTAAGAATTTCTCTCTCTTTCACTGTCTTTGTTTTACGGGTTTTTAAAAGTAATTTATTTTTATAATGGGGTTTAGCTGCTTTTCACGGCTGTGTTTATGCGGCTTTACACCCACTTGACTCACGTCCAGACAGATATCAATACATAGGTTTTAAGATTCTTACTAGTCACATATATTCTTGTGCGGTGAATAGGGGGTGTTGAGTCCAGTTCACTGAGCAAGGAGTCGGTCTTTTCTATTACATATTGGGTGTATGGAACGGTATCTGAGCGAATTTGATACCCTTGTTTTATGCATCACCCCACCTCACCTTTCCCGTTAAGCAGCCATAGTGTGTTTTCTAAACGTGTGACTCTGTTCTGTTTTGTAACTCAGTTCAAGTGTAGCGGTTTTTACATTCCCTCTATAAGTGATAGCTTATGATAAGTGTCTTTTTCTGTGTGACTTATTTCACTTAGAATCATCGTACCTAAGTCCACTCATCTTGCTTCTTCTAGCCTTATGATATTGATTTCATGTCTGCGTGATATTCCATTGTACATAAGGACCACAACTTCTTTATCCATTTTTCTATTTCCTGGGATATTTAAGGTGTCATGAAGTGGAGGTTCTTGTCAACAGAGCCGCCCTAAACTTTGGGGTGCCTGTGTCTTGCTGATTTTTAGTTTTCCCAATTTATACGCCCATGAGTGGACGTGCCCTATGCTCCCTAAGCTGTGTTTTTTCGATGTTTCAGGACACACCGTACACTTCTCCAGAGTGGCTGTTGGCAATTTACATCCCGCCCATCAGCGTAGCAAGGCTGCCATTTCTCCATGGCCTATCCTGCATTTCTGGTTTTGACACTTTTTGCAGCATGGCCCTTTTGACCGATGGGAAGCGAGACTACTTTGTAGCGCTGATTTGCCTTTCCAGGTTGCTTGGTTGGCCAAAAAGGGCGTATGCGTTTTTTCCTGAATATATTCAGGAAAAAACGCATACGCCCTTTTTCGCCAAGGGCATCATTGTCGACGTTTTGCGACTTTTCATGTGCTTTAAAGGCGATTCGAATCTACCTCCTGAAACCTGTTTCCTGCAATTCTGCCTTGCTTTCAAATCCTCTTCGTTGCCTTCCCTCAATATATTTGTGGACGAGAGTTATCATTTATAACTCTGCGGGTTTGTGAATGGCAGTGTCCCTGGGCTCCATTTTGCAACTCGCTTTTTTGGGAGCTGGCCGCAAGAGCGCGGGATTGCCTCAGGCCCTATTCTGCTTCTGGGCGGCAGGCTGAGCCTGTGGTTAATTCTTCTTCCTGATGGGAAAATAGAGTGAACTGTGCCTGTCCCAACACCTAGATCTAGTCTCTCATTGGTTGCCCCTCTTCCCGTTCATCCTCAGGACAAATTGCAACCTGTAGGGAACAGGAGGTTAAAGGTGCTGATTCTCCAAGTAGGGAGATTGCTAGTAAAGTACCTGCAATGGCGAACCCGAGCACAAGGAGATGAGAAATGAGGTGCGTTTTAGAAACCTTTCAAAATCACACGGTGTACCACCTTCTGGGTTTCTCATGCATGTTTTCGATGTAGGAATATGCCCTTGAACCTGGAGATTTGGGACCCATGGGATGGGTACCAGGCACTATTACTTTAAAGGGTCTCTGTTTGCTCACCCAACCTCACCCAACCTCTCAGCTCCAAGTGTGTCCACCCTTATGTCTCATCCAGCTGGGGGTCTAGATATGGTCAATCCAGGTTGCATCACAGCCCGTGAACGAATTTTGTAAGAATTTCTCTCTCTTTCACTGTCTTTGTTTTACGGGTTTTTAAAAGTAATTTATTTTTATAATGGGGTATAGCTGCTTTTCACGGCTGTGTTTATGCGGCTTTACACCCACTTGACTCACTTCCAGAGAGATATCAATACATAGGTTTTAAGATTCTTACTAGTCAGATATATTCTTGTGCGGTGAATAGGGGGTGTTGAGTCCAGTTCACTGAGCAACGTGTAGGTCTTGTCTATTACATATTGGGTGTATGGAACGGTATCTGAGCCAATTTGAAACCCTTGTTTTATGCATCACCCCACCTCACCTTTCCCGTTAAGCAGCCATAGTGTGTTTTCTAAACGTGTGACTCTGTTCTGTTTTGTAAATCAGTTCAAGCGTAGCGGTTTTTACATTCCCTCTATAAGTGATAGCTTATGATAAGTGTCTTTTTCTGTGTGACTTATTTCACTTAGAATCATCGTACCTAAGTCCACTCATCTTGCTTCTTCTAGCCTTATGACATTGATTTCATGTCTGAGTGATATTCCTTTGTACATAAGGACCACAACTTCTTTATCCATTTTTCTCTTTCCTGGGATATTTAAGGTGTCATGAAGTGGAGGTTCTTGTCAACAGAGCAGCCCTAAACTTTGGGGTGCCTGTGTCTTGCTGATTTTTACTTTTCCCAATTTATACGCCCATGAGTGGACGTGCCCTATGCTCCCTAAGCTGTGTGTTTTAGATGTTTCAGGACACACCGTACACTTATCCAGAGTGGCTGTTGGCAATTTACATCCCGCCCATCAGCGTAGCAAGGCTGCCATTTCTCCATGGCCTGTCCTGCATTTCTGGTTTTGACACTTTTTGCAGCATGGCCCTTTTGACCGATGGGAAGCGAGACTACTTTGTAGCGCTGATTTGCCTTTCCAGGTTGCTTGGTTGGCCAAAAAGGGCGTATGCGTTTTTTCCTGAATATATTCAGGAAAAAACTCATACGCCCTTTTTGGCCAAGGGCATCATTGTCGACGTTTTGCCACTTTTCATGTGCTATAAAGGCGATTCGAATCTACCTCCTGAAACCTGTTTCCTGCAATTCTGCCTTGCTTTCAAATCCTCTTCGTTGCCTTCCCTCAATATATTTGTGGACGAGAGTTATCATTTATAACTCTGCGGGTTTGTGAATGGCAGTGTCCCTGGGCTCCATTTTGCAACTCGCTTTTTTGGGAGCTGGCCGTAAGAGCGCGGGATTGCCTCAGGCCCTATTCTGCTTCTGGGCGGCAGGCTGAGCCTGTGGTTAATTCTTCTTCCTGATGGGAAAATAGAGTGACCTGTGCCTGTCCCAACACCTAGATCTAGTCTCTCATTGGTTGCCCCTCTTCCCGTTCATCCTCAGGACAAATTGCAACCTGTAGGGAACAGGAGGTTAAAGGTGCTGATTCTCCAAGTAGGGAGATTGCTAGTAAAGTACCTGGAATGGCGAACCCGAGCACAAGGAGATGAGAAATGAGGTGCGTTTTAGAAACCTTTCAAAATCACACGGTGTACCATCTTCTGGGTTTCTCATGTATGTTTTCGATGTAGGAAGATGCCCTTGAACCTGGAGATTTGGGACCCATGGGATGCGTAACACGCAGTATTACTTTAAAGGTTCTGCGTTTGCTCACCCAACCTCTCAGCCCCAAGAGTGTCCACCCTTATGTCTCATCCAGCTGTGTGTCTAGATATGGTCAATCCAGGTTGCATCACAGCCGCAGACCGAATTTTGGAAGAATTTCTCTCTCTTTCACAGTCTTTGTTTTACGGGTTTTTAAAAGTAATTTATTTTTATAATGGGGTTTAGCTGCTTTTCACGGCTGTGTTTATGCGGCTTTACACCCACTTGACTCACTTCCAGAGAGATATCAATTCATAGGTTTTAAGATTCTTACTAGTCAGATATATTCTTGTGTGGTGAATAGGGGGTGTTGAGTCCAGTTCACTGAGCAAGGAGTCGGTCTTGTCTATTACATATTGGGTGTATGGAACGGTATCTGAGCGAATTTGAAACCCTTGTTTTATGCATCACCCCACCTCACCTTTCCCGTTAAGCAGCCATAGTGTGTTTTCTAAACGTGTGACTCTGTTCTGTTTTGTAATTCAGTTCAAGTGTAGCGGTTTTTACATTCCCTCTATAAGTGATAGCTTATGATAAGTGTCTTTTTCTGTATGACTTATTTCACTTAGAATCATCGTACTTAAATCCACTCATCTTGCTTCTACTTGCCTTATGACATTGATTTCATGTCTGAGTGATATTCCATTGTACATAAGGACCACAACTTCTTTATCCATTTTTCTCTTTCCTGGGATATTTAAGGTGTCATGAAGTGGAGGTTCTTGTCAACAGAGCAGCCCTAAACTTTGGGGTGCCTGTGTCTTGCTGATTTTTAGTTTTCCCAATTTATACGCCCATGAGTGGACGTGCCCTATGCTCCCTAAGCTGTGTGTTTTAGATATTTCAGGACACACCGTATACTTCTCCAGAGTGGCTGTTGGCAATTTACATCCCTCCCATCAGCGTAGCAAGGCTGCCATTTCTCCATGTCCTGTCCTGCATTTCTGGTTTTGACACTTTTTGCAGCATGACCCTTTTGACCGATGGGAAGCGAGACTACTTTGTAGCGATGATTTGCCTTTCCAGGTTGCTTGGTTGGCCAAAAAGGGCGTATGCCTTTTTTCCTGAATATATTCAGGAAAAAACGCATTCGCTCTTTTTGGACAAGGTCATCATTGTCGACGTTTTGCCACCTTTCATGTGCTTTAAAGGCGATTCGAATCTACCTCCTGAAATCTGTTTCGTGCAATTCTGCCTTGCTTTGAAATCCTCTTCGTTGCCTTCCCTCAATATATTTTTGGACGAGAGTTATCATTTATAACTCAGCAGGTTTGTGAATTGCAGTGCCCCTGAGCTCCATTTTTCAACTGTCTATTTTGGGAGCTGGCCGCAAACGCACGGGATTGCCTAAGGCCCTATTCTGGTTACCGGCGGTAGGCTGAGCCTGTGGTTAATTCTTCTTCCTGATGGGAAAATAGAGTGACCTGTGCCTGTCCCAACACCTAGATCTAGTCTCTCATTGGTTGCCCCTCTTCCCTTTCATCCTCAGGACAAATTGCAACCTGTACGGAACAGGAGGTTAAAGGTGTTGATTCTCCAAGTAGGGAGATTGCTAGTAAAGTAGCTGGAATGGCGAACCCGAACACAAGGAGATGAGAAATGAGGTGCGTTTTAGAAACCTTTCAAAATCACATGGTGTACCATCTTCTGGGTTTCTCATGCATGTTTTCGATGTAGGAAGATGCCCTTGAACCTGGAGATTTGGGACCCATGGGATGGGTACCACGCAGTATTACTTTAAAGGGTCTGTGTTTGCTCACCCAACCTCACCCAACCTCGCAGCCCCAAATGTGTCCACCCTTATGTCTCATCCAGCTGTGGGTCTAGATATGGTCAATCCAGGTTGCATCACAGCCTCTGAACGAATTTTGTAAGAATTTCTCTCTCTTTCACTGTCTTTGTTTTACGGGTTTTTAAAAGTAACTTATTTTTATAATGGGGTATAGCTGCTTTTCATGGCTGTGTTTATGGGGCTTTACACCCACTTGACTCACTTCCAGACAGATATCAATACATAGGTTTTAAGATTCTTACTAGTCACATATATTCTTGTGCGGTGAATAGGGGGTGTTGGGTCCAGTTCACTGAGCAATGAGTCGGTCTTTTCTATTACATATTGGGTGTATGGAACGGTATCTGCGCGAATTTGAAACCCTTGTTTTATGCATCACCCCACCTCACCTTTCCCGTTAAGCAGCCATAGTGTGTTTTCTAAACGTGTGACTCTGTTCTGTTTTGTAACTCAGTTCAAGTGTAGCGGTTTTTACATTCCCTCTATAAGTGATAGCTTATGATAAGTGTCTTTTTCTGTGTGACTTATTTCACTTAGAATCATCGTACCTAAGTCCACTCATCTTGCTTCTTCTAGCCTTATGATATTGATTTCATGTCTGCGTGATATTCCATTGTACATTAGGACCACAACTTCTTTATCCATTTTTCTCTTTCCTGGGATATTTAAGGTGTCATGAAGTGGAGGTTCTTGTCAACAGAGCAGCCCTAAACTTTGGGGTGCCTGTGTCTTGCTGATTTTTAGTTTTCCCAATTTATACGCCCATGAGTGGACGTGCCCTATGCTCCCTAAGCTGTGTGTTTTAGATGTTTCAGGACACACCGTACACTTCTCCAGAGTGGCTGTTGGCAATTTACATCCCGCCCATCAGCGTAGCAAGGCTGCCATTTCTCCATGGTCTGTACTGCATGTCTGGTTTTGACAATTTTTGCAGCATGGCCCTTTTGACCGATGGGAAGCGAGACTACTTTGTAGCGCTGATTTGCCTTTCCAGGTTGCTTGGTTGGCCTAAAAGGGCGTATGCGTTTTTTCCTGAATATATTCAGGAAAAAACGCATACGCCCTTTTTGGCCAAGGGCATCATTGTCGACATTTTTCGACTTTTCATGTGCTTTAAAGGCGATTCGAATCTACCTCCTGAAACCTGTTTCCTGCAATTCTGCCTTGCTTTCAAATCCTCTTCATTGCCTTCCCTCAATATATTTGTGGACGAGAGTTATCATTTATAACTCTGCGGGTTTGTGAATGGCAGTGTCCCTGATCTCCATTTTTCAACTCGCTTTTTTGGGAGCTGGCCGCAAGAGCGCGGGATTGCCTCAGGCCCTATTCTGCTTCTGGGCGGCAGGCTGAGCCTGTGGTTAATTCTTCTTCCTGATGGGAAAATAGAGTGACCAGTGCCTGTCCCAACACCTAGATCTAGTCTCTCATTGGTTGCCCCTCTTCCCATTCATCCTCAGGACAAATTGCAACCTGTAGGGAACAGGAGGTTAAAGGTGCTGATTCTCCAAGTAGGGAGATTGCTAGTAAAGTAGCTGGAATGGCGAACCCGAACACAAGGAGATGAGAAATAAGGTGCCTTTTAGAAACCTTTCAAAATCACAAGGTGTACCATCTGCTGGGTTTCTCATACATGTTTTCGATGTAGGAAGATGCCCTTGAACCTGGATATTTGGGACCCATGGGATGGGTACCACGCAGTATTACTTTAAAGGTTCTGCGTTTGCTCACCCAACCTCACCAAACCTCTCAGCCCCAAGAGTGTCCACCGTTATGTCTCATCCAGCTGTGGGTCTAGATATGGTCAATCCAGGTTGCATCACAGCCCCTGAACGAATTTTGGAAGAATTTCTCTCTCTTTCACTGTCTTTGTTTAACGGGTTTTTAAAAGTAATTTATTTTTATAATGGGGTTTAGCTGCTTTTCATGGCTGTGTTTATGCGGCTTTACACCCACTTGACTCTCTTCGAGAGAGATATCAATACATAAGTTTTAAGATTCTTACTAGTCAGATATATTCTTGTGCGGTGAATAGGGGGTGTTGAGTCCAGTTCACTGAGCAAGGAGTAGGTCTTGTCTATTACATATTGGGTGTATGGAACGGTATCTGAGCGAATTTGAAACCCTTGTTTTATGCCTCACCCCACCTCACTTTTCCCGTTAAGCAGCCATAGTGTGTTTTCTAAACGTGTGACTCTGTTCTGTTTTGTAATTCAGTTCAAGTGTAGCGGTTTTTACATTCCCTCTATAAGTGATAGCTTATGATAAGTGTCTTTTTCTGTGTGACTTATTTCACTTAGAATCCTCGTACCTAACTCCACTCATCTTGCTTCTACTAGCCTTATTGCATTCATTTAATGTCTGAGTGATATTCCATTGTACATAAGGACCACAGCTTCTTTATCCATTTTTCTCTTTCCTGGGATATTTAAGGTGTCATGAAGTGGAGGTTCCTGTCAATAGAGCAGCGCTAAACTTTGGGGTGCCTGTGTCTTGCTGATTTTTAGTTTTCCCAATTTATACGCCCATGAGTGGACGTGCCCTATGCTCCCTAAGCTGTGTTTTTTCAATGTTTCAGGACACACAGTACACTTCTCCAGAGCGGCTGTTGGCAATTTACATCCCGCCCATCAGCGTAGCAAGGCTGCCATTTCTCTATGGCCTGTCCTGCATTTCTGGTTTTGACACTTTCTGCAGCATGGCCCTTTTGACCGATGGGAAGCGAGACTTCTTTGTAGCGCTGATTTGCCTTTCCAGGTTGCTTGGTTGGCCAAACGGGGCGTATGCGTTTTTTCCTGAATATATTCAGGAAAAAACGCATACGCCCCGTTTGGCCAAGGGCATCATTGTCGGCGTTTTGCGACTTTTCATGTGCTTTAAAGGCGATTCGAATCTAGTTCCTGAAACCGGTTTCCTGCAATTCTGCCTTGCTTTCAAATCCTCTTCGTTGTCTTCCCTCAATATATTTGTGGACGAGAGTTATGATTTATAACTCAGCGGGTTTGTGAAAGGCAGTGCCCCCGAGCTCCATTTTTCAACTGTCTTTTTTGGGAGCTGGCCGCAAAAGCACGGGATTGCCTCAGGCCCTATTCTGGTTCCGGGGGGCAGGCTGAGCCTGTGGTTAATTCTTCTTCCTGATGGGAAAATAGAGTGACCTGTGCCTGTCCCAACACCTAGATCTAGTCTCTCATTGGTTGCCCCTCTTCCCTTTCACCCTCAGGACAAATTGCAACCTGTATGGAACAGGAGGTTAAAGGTGCGGATTCTCCAAGTAAGGAGATTGCTAGTAAAGTAGCTGGAAAGGCGAACCCGAGCACAAGGAGATGAGAAATGATGTGCGTATTAGAAACCTTTCAAAATCACACGGTGTACCATCTTCTGGGTTTCTCATGCATGTTTTCGATGTAGGAATATGCCCTTGAACCTGGAGATTTGGGACCCATGGGATGCGTACCACACAGTATTACTTTACATGTCTGTGTTTGCTCACCCAACCTCACCCAACCTCTCAGCCCCAAGTGTGTCTACCCTTTTGTCTCATCCACTTGTGGGTCTATATATGGTCAATCCAGGTGGCATCACAGCCCCTGAACGAATTTTGTAAGAATTTCTCTCTCTTTCACTGTCTTTGTTTTACGGGTTTTTAAAAGTAATTTATTTTTATAATGGGGTTTAGCTGCTTTTCACGGCTGTGTTTATGCGGCTTTACACCCACTTGACTCACTTCCAGACAGATATCAATACATAGGTTTTAAGATTCTTACTAGTCACATATATTCTTGTGTGGTGAATAGGGGGTGTTGAGTCCAGTTCACTGAGCAAGGAGTCGTTCTTTTCTATTACATATAGGGTGTATGGAACGGTATCTGAGCCAATTTGAAACCCTTGTTTTATGCATCACCCCACCTCACCTTTCCCGTTAAGCAGCCATAGTGTGTTTTCTAAACGTGTGACTCTGTTCTGTTTTGTAATTCAGTTCAAGTGTAGCGGTTTTTACATTCCCTCTATAAGTGATAGCTTATGATAAGTGTCTTTTTCTGTGTGACTTATTTCACTTAGAATCGTCGTACCTAAGTCCACTCATCTTGCTTCTTCTAGCCTTATGATATTGATTTCATGTCTGCGTGATATTCCATTGTACATAAGGACCACAACTTCTTTATCCATTTTTCTCTTTCCTGGGATATTAAAGGTGTCATGAAGTGGAGGTTCTTGTCAACAGAGCAGCCCTAAACTTTGGGGTGCCTGTGTCTTGCTGATTTTTAGTTTTCCCAATTTATACGCCCATGAGTGGACGTGCCCTATGCTCCCTAAGCTGTGTGCTTTAGATGTTTCAGGACACACCGTACACTTCTCCAGAGTGGCTGTTGGCAATTTACATCCCGCCCATTAGCGTAGCAAGGCTGCCATTTCTCCATGGCCTGTCCTGCATTTCTGGTTTTGACACTTTTTGCAGCATGGCCCTTTTGACCGATGGGAAGCGAGACTACTTTGTAGCGCTGATCTGCCTTTCCAGGTTGCTTGGTTGGCCAAAAAGGGCGTATGCGTTTTTTCCTGAATATATTCAGGAAAAAACGCATACGCCCTTTTTGGCCAAGGGCATCATTGTCGACGTTTTGCGACTTTTCATGTGCTTTAAAGGCGATTCGAATCTACCTCCTGAAACCTGTTTCCTGCAATTCTGCCTTGCTTTCAAATCCTCTTCGTTGCCTTCCCTCAATATATTTGTGGACGAGAGTTATCATTTATAACTCTGCGGGTTTGTGAATGGCAGTGTCCCTGGGCTCCATTTTTCAACTCGCTTTTTTGGGAGCTGGCGGCAGGAGCGCGGGATTGCCTCAGGCCCTATTCTGCTTCTGGGCGGCAGGCTGAGCCTGTGGTTAATTCTTCTTCCTGATGGGAAAATAGAGTGACCTGTGCCTGTCCCAACACCTAGATCTAGTCTCTCATTGCTTGACCCTCTTCCGTTCATCCTCAGGACAAATTGCAACCTGTAGGGAACAGGAGGTTAAAGGTGCTGATTCTCCAAGTAGGGAGATTGCTAGTAAAGTAGCTGGAATGGCGAACCCGAGCACAAGGAGATGAGAAATGAGGTGCGTTTTAGAAACCTTTCAAAATCACACGGTGTTTCTGGGTTTCTCATGCATGTTTTCGATGTAGGAATATGCCCTTGAACCTGGAGATTTGGGACCCATGGGATGGGTACCAGGCAGTATTACTTTAAAGGGTCTGTGTTTGCTCACCCTACCTCACCCAACCTATCAGCCCCAAGTGTGTCTACCCTTATGTCTCATCCAGCTGTGGGTCTAGATATGGTCAATCCAGGTTGCATCACAGCCCCTGAACGAATTTTGTAAGAATTTCTCTCTCTTTCACTGTCTTTGTTTTACGGGTTTTTAAAAGTAATTTATTTTTATAATGGGGTTTAGCTGCTTTTCACGGCTGTGTTTATGCGGCTTTACACCCACTTGACTCACTTCCAGACAGATATCAATACATAGGTTTTAAGATTCTTACTAGTCACATATATTCTTGTGCGGTGAATAGGGGGTGTTGAGTCCAGTTCACTGAGCAAGGAGTCGGTCTTTTCTATTACATATTGGGTGTATGGAACGGTATCTGAGCCAATTTGAAACCCTTGTTTTATGCATCACCCCACCTCACCTTTCCCGTTAAGCAGCCATAGTGTGTTTTCTAAACGTGTGACTCTGTTCTGTTTTGTAATTCAATTCAAGTGTAGCGGTTTTTACATTCCCTCTATAAGTGATAGCTTATGATAAGTGTCTTTTTCTGTGTGACTTATTTCACTTAGAATCGTCGTACCTAAGTCCACTCATCTTGCTTCTACTAGCCTTATGACATTTATTTCATGTCTGAGTGATATTCCATTGTACATAAGGACCACAACTTCTTTATCCATTTTTCTCTTTCCTGGGATATTTAAGGTGTCATGAAGTGGAGGTTCTTGTCAACAGAGCAGCCCTAAACTTTGGTGTGCTTGTGTCTTGCTGATTTTTAGTTTTCCCAATTTATACGCCCATGAGTGGACGTGCCCTATGCTCCCTAAGCTGTGTGTTTTAGATGTTTCAGGACACACCGTACACTTCTCCAGAGTGGCTGTTGGCAATTTACATCCCGCCCATCAGCATAGCAAGGCTGCCATTTCTCCATGGCCTGTCCTGCATTTCTGGTTTTGACACTTTTTGCAGCATGGCCCTTTTGACCGATGGGAAGCGAGACTACTTTGTAGCGCTGATTTGCCTTTCCAGGTTGCTTAGTTGGCCAAAAAGGGCGTATGCGTTTTTTCCTGAATATATTCAGGAAAAAACGCATACGCCCTTTTTGGCCAAGGGCATCATTGTCGACGTTTTGTGAATTTTCATGTGCTTTAAAGGCGATTCGTATCTACCTCCTGAAACCTGTTTCCTGCAATTCTGACTTGCTTTCAAATCTTCTTCGTTGCCTTCCCTCAATATATTTGTGGATGAGAGTTATCATTTATACATCTGCGGGTTTGTGAATTGCAGTGTCCCTGAGCTCCATTTTTCAACTGGCTTTTTTGGGAGCTGGCCGCAAAAGCGCGGGATTGCCTCAGGCCCTATTCTGCTTCTGGGCGGCAGGCTGAGCCTGTGGTTAATTCTTCTTCCCGATGGGAAAATAGAGTGACCTGTGCGTGTCCCAACACCTAGATCTAGTCTCTCATTGGTTGCCCCTCTTCCCGTTCATGCTCAGGACAAATTGCAACCTGTAGGGAACAGGAGTTTAAAGGTGCTGATTCTCCAAGTAGGGAGATTGCTAGTAAAGTAGCTGGAAGTGCGAACCCGAGCACAAGGAGATGAGAAATGAGGTGCGTATTAGAAACCTTTCAAAATCACACGGTGTACCATCTTCTGGGTTTCTCATGCATGTTTTCGATGTAGGAAGATGCCCTTGAACCTGGAGATTTGGGACCCATGGGATGGGTACTAGGCAGTATTACTTTAAAGGGTCTGGGTTTGCTCACCCAACCTCACCCAACCTTTCAGCCCCAAGAGTGTCCACCCTTATGTCTCATCCAGCTGTGGGTCTAGATATGGTCAATCCAGGTTGCATCACAGCCTCTGAACGAATTGTGTAAGAATTTCTCTCTCTTTCACTGTCTTTGTTTTACGGGTTTTTAAAAGTTATTTATTTTTATAATGGGGTTTAGCTGCCTTTCACGGCTGTGTTTATGCGGCTTTACACCCACTGGACTCACTTCCAGACAGATATCAATTCATAGGTTTTAAGATTCTTACTAGTCACATATATTCTTCTGCGGTGAATAGGGGGTGTTGAGTCCAGTTCACTGATCAAGGAGTAGGTCTTGTCTATTACATATTGGGTGTATGGAACGGTATCTGAGTGAATTTGAAAACCTTGTTTTATGCATCACCCCACCTCACCTTTCCCGTTAAGCAGCCATAGTGTGTTTTCTAAACGTGAGACTCTGTTCTCTTTTGTAATTCAGTTCAAGTGTAGCGGTTTTTACATTCCCTCTATAAGTGATAGCTTATGATAAGTGTCTTTTTCTGTGTGACATATTTCACTTAGAATCGTCGTACCTAAATCCACTCATCTTGCTTCTACTAGCCTTATGACATTGATTTCATGTCTGAGTGATATTCCATTGTACATAAGGACCACAAATTCTTTATCCATTTTTCTCTTTCCTGGGATATTTAAGGTGTCATGAAGTGGAGGTTCTTGTCAACAGAGCAGCCCTAAACTTTGGGGTGCCTGTGTCTTGCTGATTTTTAGTTTTCCCAATTTATACGCCCATGAGTGGACGTGCCCTATGCTCCCTAAGCTGTGTTTTTTCGATGTTTCAGGACACACCGTATACTTCTCCAGAGTGGCTGTTGGCAATATACATCCCGCCCCTCAGCGTAGCAAGGCTGCCATTTCTCCATGGCCTGTCCTGCATTTCTGGTTTTGACACTTTCTGCAGCATGGCCCTTTTGACCGATGGGAAGCGAGACTTCTTTGTAGCGCTGATTTGCATTTCCAGGTTGCTTGGTTGGCCAAAAAGGGCGTATGCGTTTTTTCCTGAATATATTCAGGAAAAAACGCATACGCCCTTTTTGGCCAAGGGCATCATTGTCGACGTTTTGCGACTTTTCATGTGCTTTAAAGGCGATTCGAATCTACCTCCTGAAACCTGTTTCCTGCAATTCTGCCTTGCTTTCAAATCCTCTTCGTTGCCTTCCCTCAATATATTTGTGGACGAGAGTTATCATTTATAACTCTGCGGGTTTGTGAATGGCAGTGTCCCTGGGCTCCATTTTTCAACTCGCTTTTTTGGGAGCTGGCCGTAAGAGCGCGGGATTGCCTCAGGCCCTATTCTGCTTCTGGGCGGCAGGCTGAGCCTGTGGTTAATTCTTCTTCCTGATGGGAAAATAGAGTGACCTGTGCCTGTCCCAACACCTAGATCTAGTCTCTCATTGGTTGCCCCTATTCCCGTTCATCCTCAGGACAAATTGCATCCTGTACGGAACAGGAGCTTAAAGGTGCTGATTCTCCAAGTAGGGAGATTGATAGTAAAGTAGCTGGAAAGGCGAACCCGAGCACAAGGAGTTGAGAAATGAGGTGCGTATTAGAAACCTTTGAAAATCACACGGTGTACCATCTTCTGGATTTCTCATGCATGTTTTCGATGTAGGAAGATGCCCTTGAACCTGGAGATTTGGGACCCATGGAATGGGTACCAGGCAGTATTACTTTAAAGGTTCTGCGTTTGCTCACCCAACCTCACCCAACCTTTCAGCCCCAAGAGTGTCCACCCTTATGTCTCATCCAGCTGTGGGTCTAGATATGGTCAATCCAGGTTGCATCACAGCCTCTGAAAGAATTTTGTAAGAATTTCTCTCTCTTTCACTGTCTTTGTTTTACGGGTTTTTAAAAGTAATTTATTTTTATAATGGTGTTTAGCTGCTTTTCACGGCTGTGTTTATGCGGCTTTACACCCACTTGACTCACTTCCAGACAGATATCAATACATAGGTTTTACGATTCTTACTAGTCACATATATTCTTGTGCGGTGAATAGGGGGTGTTGAGTCCAGTTCACTGAGCAAGGAGTTGGTCTTGTCTATTACATATTGGGTGTATGGAACGTTATCTGAGCCAATTTGAAACCCTTGTTTTATGCATCACCCCACTTCACATTTCCCGTTAAGCAGCCATAGTGTGTTTTGTAAACGTGTGACTCTGTTCTGTTTTGTAATTCAGTTCAAGTGTAGCGGTTTTTACATTCCCTCTATAAGTGATAGCTTATGATAAGTGTCTTTTTCTGTGTGACTTATTTCACTTAGAATCGTCGTACCTAAATCCACTCATCTTGCTTCTACTAGCCTTATGACATTGATTTCATGTCTGAGTGATATTCCATTGTACATAAGGACCACAACTTCTTTATCCATTTTTCTCTTTCCTGGGATATTTAAGGTGTCATGAAGTGGAGGTTCTTGTCAACAGAGCAGCCCTAAACTTTGGGGTGCCTGTGTCTTGCTGATTTTTAGTTTTCCCAATTTATACGCCCATGAGTGGACGTGCCCTATGCTACCCAAGCTGTTTTTTTTCGATGTTTCAGGACACACCGTACACTTCTCCAGAGTGGCTGTTGGCAATGTACATCCCGCCCATCAGCGTAGCAAGGCTGCCATTTCTCCATGGCCTGTCCTGCATTTCTGGTTTTGACACTTTTTGCAGCATGGCCCTTTTGACCGATGGGAAGCGAGACTTCTTTGTAGTGCTGATTTGCTTTTTCAGGTTGCTTGGTTGGCCAAAAAGGGCGTATGCGTTTTTTCCTGAATATATTCAGGAAAAAACGCATACGCCCTTTTTGGCCAAGGGCATCATTGTCGACGTTTTGCCACTTTTCATGTGCTTTAAAGGCGATTCGAATCTACCTCCTGAAACCTGTTTCCTGCAATTCTGCCTTGCTTTCAAATCCTCTTCGTTGCCTTCCCTCAATATATTTGTGCACGAGAGTTATCATTTATAACTATGCGGGTTTGTGAATGGCAGTGTCCCTGGGCTCCATTTTTCAACTCGCTTTTTTGGGAGCTGGCCGCAGGAGCGCGGGATTGCCTCAGGCCCTATTCTGCTTCTGGGCGGCAGGCTGAGCCTGTGGTTAATTCTTCTTCCTGATGGGAAAATAGAGTGACCTGTGCCTGTCCCAACACCTAGATCTAGTCTCTCATTGCTTGACCCTCTTCCGTTCATCCTCAGGACAAATTGCAACCTGTAGGGAACAGGAGGTTAAAGGTGCTGATTCTCCAAGTAGGGAGATTGCTAGTAAAGTACCTGGAATGGCGAACCCGAGCACAAGGAGATGAGAAATGAGGTGCGTTTTAGAAACCTTTCAAAATCACACGGTGTACCACCTTCTGGGTTTCTCATGCATGTTTTCGATGTAGGAATATGCCCTTGAACCTGGAGATTTGGGACCCATGGGATGGGTACCAGGCAGTATTACTTTAAAGGGTCTGTGTTTGCTGACCCAACCTCACCCAAACTCTCAGCCCCAAGTGTGTCCACCCTTATGTCTCATCCAGCTGTGGGTCTAGATATGGTCAATCCAGGTTGCATCACAGCCCCTGAACGAATTTTGTAAGAATTTCTCTCTCTTTCACTGTCTTTGTTTTACGGGTTTTTAAAAGTAATTTATTTTTATAATGGGGTTTAGCTGCTTTTCACGGCTGTGTTTATGCGGCTTTACACCCACTTGACTCACGTCCAGACAGATACCAATACATAGGTTTTAAGATTCTTACTAGTCACATATATTCTTGTGCGGTGAATAGGGGGTGTTGAGTCCAGTTCACTGAGCAAGGAGTCGGTCTTTTTTATTACATATTGGGTGTATGGAACGGTATGTGAGCGAATTTGAAACCCTTGTTTTATGCATCACCCCACCTCACCTTTCCCGTTAAGCAGCCATAGTGTGTTTTCTAAACGTGTGACTCTGTTCTGTTTTGTAACTCAGTTCAAGTGTAGCGGTTTTTACATTCCCTCTATAAGTGATAGCTTATGATAAGTGTCTTTTTCTGTGTGACTTATTTCACTTAGAATCATCGTACCTAAGTCCACTCATCTTGCTTCTTCTAGCCTTATGATATTGATTTCATGTCTGCGTGATATTCCATTGTACATAAGGACCACAACTTCTTTATCCATTTTTCTCTTTCCTGGGATATTTAAGGTGTCATGAAGTGGAGGTTCTTGTCAACAGAGCAGCCCTAAACTTTGGGGTGCCTGTGTCTTGCTGATTTTTAGTTTTCCCAATTTATACGCCCATGAGTGGATGTGCCCTATGCTCCCTAAGCTGTGTGTTTTAGATGTTTCAGGACACACCGTACACTTCTCCAGAGTGGCTGTTGGCAATTTACATACCGCCCCTCAGCGTAGCAAGGCTGCCATTTCTCCATGGCCTGTCCTGCATTTCTGGTTTTGACACTTTTTGCAGCATGGCCCTTTTGACCGATGGGAAGCGAGACTACTTTGTAGTGCTGATTTGCCTTTCCAGGTTGCTTGGTTGGCCAAAAAGGGCGTATGCGTTTTTTCCTGAATATATTCAGGAAAAAACGCATACGCCCTTTTTGGCCAAGGGCATCATTGTCGACGTTTTGCGACTTTTCATGTGCTTTAAAGGCGATTCGAATCTACCTCCTGAAACCTGTTTCCTGCAATTCTGCCTTGCTTTCAAATCCTCTTCGTTGCCTTCCCTCAATATATTTTGGACGAGAGTTATCATTTATAACTCTGCGGGTTTGTGAAAGGCAGTGTCCCTTGGGCTCCATTTTGCAACTCGCTTTTTTGGGAGCTGGCCGCAAGAGCGCGGGATTGCCTCAGGCCCTATTCTGCTTCTGGGGGGCAGGCTGAGCCTGTGGTTAATTATTCTTCCTGATGGGAAAATAGAGTGACCTGTGCCTGTCCCAACACCTAGATCTAGTCTCTCATTGGTTGCCCCTCTTCCCGTTCATCCTCAGGACAAATTGCAACCTGTAGGGAACAGGAGGTTAAAGGTGCTGATTCTCCAAGTAGGGAGATTGCTAGTAACGTACTTGGAATGGCGAACCCGAGCACAAGGAGATGAGAAATGAGGTGCGTTTTAGAAACCTTACAAAATCACACGGTGTACCATCTTCTGGGTTTCTCATGTATGTTTTTGATGTAGGAAGATGCCCTTGAACCTGGAGATTTGGGACCCATGGGATGCGTACCACGCAGTATTACTTTAAAGGGTTGTGCGTTTGCTCACCCAACCTCACCCAACCTCTCAGCCCCAAGAGTGTCCACCCTTATGTCTCATCCAGCTGTGTGTCTAGATATGGTCAATCCAGGTTGCATCACAGCCCCTGACCGAATTTTGGAAGAATTTCTCTCTCTTTCACTGTCTTTGTTTTACGGGTTTTTAAAAGTAATTTATTTTTATAATGGGGTTTAGCGGCCTTTCACGGCTGTGTTGATGCGGCTTTACACCCACTTGACTCACTTCCAGAGAGATATCAATACATAGGTTTTAAGATTCTTACTAGTCAGATATATTCTTGTGCGGTGAATAGGGGGTGTTGTGTCCAGTTCACTGAGCAAGGAGTAGGTCTTGTCTATTACATATTGGGTGTATGGAACGGTATGTGAGCGAATTTGAAACCCTTGTTTTATGCATCACCCCACCTCAACTTTCCCGTTAAGCAGCCATAGTGTGTTTTCTAAACGTGTGACTCTGTTCTGTTTTGTAATTCAATTCAAGTGTAGCGGTTTCTACATTCCCTCTATAAGTGATAGCTTATGATAAGTGTCTTTTTCTGTGTGACTTATTTCACTTAGAATCGTCGTTCCTAAATCCACTCATCTTGCTTCTACTAGCCTTATGACATTTATTTCATGTCTGATTGATATTCCATTTTACATAAGGACCACAACTTCTTTATCCATTTTTTTCTTTCCTGGGACATTTAAGGTGGCATGATGTGGAGGTTCTTGTCAACAGAGCAGCCCTAATCATTGGGGTGCCTGTGTCTTGCTGATTTTTAGTTTTCCCAATTTATACGACCATGAGTGGACGTGCCCTATGCTCCCTAAGCTGTGTTTTTTCGAAGTTTCAGGACACACCGTACACTTCTCCAGTGTGGCTGTTGGCAATTTACATCCCTCCCATCAGCGTAGCAAGGCTGCCATTTCTCCATGGCCTGTCCTGCATTTCTGGTTTTGAAAATTTTTGCAGCATGGCCCTTTTGACCGATGGGAAGCGAGACTGCTTTGTAGCGCTGATTTGCCTTTCCAGGTTGCTTGGTTGGCCAAAAAGGGCGTATGCGTTTTTTCCTGAATATATTCAGGAAAAAACGCATACGCTCTTTTTGGCCAAGGTCATCATTGTCGACGTTTTGCCACCTTTCATGTGCTTTAAAGGCGATTCGAATCAACCTCCTGAAATCTGTTTCCTGCAATTCTGCCTTGCTTTCAAATCCTCTTCGTTGCCTTCCCTCAATATATTTTTGGACGAGAGTTATCATTTATAACTCAGCAGGTTTGTGAATTGCAGTGCCCCTGAGCTCCATTTTTCAACTGTCTTTTTTGGGAGCTGGCCGCAATCGCACGGGATTGCCTAAGGCCCTATTCTGGTTCCCGGCGGTAGGCTGAGCCTGTGATTAATTCTTCTTCCTGATGGGAAAATAGAGTGACCTGTGCCTGTCCCAACACCTAGATCTAGTCTCTCATTGGCTGCCCCTCTTCCAGTTCAACCTCAGGACAAATTGCAACCTGTACGGAACAGGAGGTTAAAGGTGCTGATTCTCCAAGTAGGGAGATTGCTAGTAAAGTAGCTGGAATGGCGAACCCGAACACAAGGAGATGAGAAATGAGGTGCGTTTTAGAAACCTTTCAAAATCACACGGTGTACCATCTTCTGGGTTTCTCATGCATGTTTTCGATGTAGGAAGATGCCCTTGAACCTGGAGATTTGGGACCCATATTAGGGGTACCACGCAGTATTACTTTAAAGGGTCTGTGTTTGCTCACCCAACCTCACCCAATCTCTCAGCCCCAAGTGTGTCCACCCTTATGTCTCATCCAGCTGTGGGTCTAGATATGGTCAATCCAGGTTGCATCACAGCCTCTGAACGAATTTTGTAAGAATTTCTCTCTCTTTCACTGTCTTTGTTTTACGGGTTTTTAAAAGTAATTTATTTTTATAATGGGGTTTAGCTGCTTTTCACGGCTGTGTTTATGCGGCTTTACACCCACTTGACTCACTTCCAGACAGATATCAATACATAGGTTTTAAGATTCTTACTAGTCACATATATTCTTGTGCGGTGAATAGGGGGTGTTGAGTCCAGTTCACTGAGCAATGCGTCGGTGTTGTCTATTACATATTGGGTGTATGGAACGGTATCTGAGCGAATTTGAAACCCTTGTTTTATGCATCACCCCACCTCACCTTTCCCGTTAAGCAGCCATAGTGTGTTTTCTAAACGTGTGACTCTGTTCTGTTTTGTAACTCAGTTCAAGTGTAGCGGTTTTTACATTCCCTCTATAAGTGATAGCTTATGATAAGTGTCTTTTTCTGTGTGACTTATTTCACTTAGAATCATCGTACCTAAGTCCACTCATCTTGCTTCTTCTAGCCTTATGATATTGATTTCATGTCTGCGTGATATTCCATTGTACATAAGGACCACAACTTCTTTAACCATTTTTCTCTTTCCTGGGATATTCAAGGTGTCATGAAGTGGAGGTTCTTGTCAACAGAGCAGCCCTAAACTTTGGGGTGCCTGTGTCTTTCTGATTTTTAGTTTTCCCAATTTATACGCCCATGAGTGGACTTGCCCTATGCTCCCTAAGCTGTGTTTTTTAGATGTTTCAGGACACACTGTACGCTTCTCCAGAGTGGCTGTTGGCAATTTACATCCCGCCCCTCAGCGTAGCAAGGCTGCCATTTCTCCATGGCCTGTCCTGCATTTCTGGTTTTGACACTTTTTGCAGCATGGCCCTTTTGACCGATGGGAAGCGAGACTTCTTTGTAGCGCTGATTTGCCTTTCCAGGTTGCTTGGTTGGCCAAAAAGGGCGTATGCGTTTTTTCCTGAATATATTCAGGAAAAAACGCATACGCCCTTTTTGGCCAAGGGCATCATTGTCGACGTTTTGCGACTTTTCATGTGCTTTAAAGGCGATTCGAATCTACCTCCTGAAACCTGTTTCCTGCAATTCTGCCTTGCTTTCAAATCCTCTTCGTTGCCTTCCCTCAATATATTTGTGGACGAGAGTTATCATTTATAACTCTGCGGGTTTGTGAATGGCAGTGTCCCTGGGCTCCATTTTGCAACTCGCTTTTTTGGGAGCTGGCCGCAAGAGCGCGGGATTGCCTCAGGCCCTATTCTGCTTCTGGGCGGCAGGCTGAGCCTGTGGTTAATTCTTCTTCCTGATGGGAAAATAGAGTGACCTGTGCCTGTCCCAACACCTAGATCTAGTCTCTCATTGGTTGCCCCTCTTCCCGTTCATCCTCAGGACAAATTGCAACCTGTAGGGAACAGGAGGTTAAAGGTGCTGATTCTCCAAGTAGGGAGATTGCTAGTAAAGTACCTGGAATGGCGAACCCGAGCACAAGGAGATGAGAAATGAGGTGCGTTTTAGAAACCTTACAAAATCACACGGTGTACCATCTTCTGGGTTTCTCATGTATGTTTTCGATGTAGGAAGATGCCCTTGAACCTGGAGATTTGGGACCCATGGGATGGGTACCACGCAGTATTACTTTAAAGGGTCTGTGTTTGCTCACCCAACCTCACCCAACCTCTCAGCCCCAAGTGTGTCCACCCTTATGACTCATCCAGCTGTGGGTCTAGATATGGTCAATCCAGGTTGCATCACAGCCTCTGAACGAATTTTGTAAGAATTTCTCTGTCTTTCACTGTCTTTGTTTTACGGGTTTTTAAAAGTAATTTATTTTTATAATGGGGTTTAGCTGCTTTTCACGGCTGTGTTTATGCGGCTTTACACCCACTTGACTCACTTCCAGACAGATATCAATACATAGGTTTTAAGATTCTTACTAGTCACATATATTCTTGTGCGGTGAATAGGGGTTGTTGAGTCCAGTTCACTGAGCAAGGAGTCGGTCTTTTCTATTACATATTGGGTGTATGGAACGGTATCTGAGCGAATTTGAAACCCTTGTTTTATGCATCACCCCACCTCACCTTTCCCGTTAAGCAGCCAGAGTGTGTTTTCTAAACGTGTGACTCTGTTCTGTTTTGTAACTCAGTTCAAGTGTAGCGGTTTTTACATTCCCTCCATAAGTGATAGCTTATGATAAGTGTCTTTTTCTGTGTGACTTATTTCACTTAGAATCATCGTACCTAAGTCCACTCATCTTGCTTCTTCTAGCCTTATGATATTGATTTCATGTCTGCGTGATATTCCATTGTACATAAGGACCACAACTTCTTTATCCATTTTTCTCTTTCCTGGGATATTTAAGGTGTCATGAAGTGGAGGTTCTTGTCAACAGAGCAGCCCTAAACTTTGGGGTGCCTGTGTCTTGCTGATTTTTAGTTTTCCCAATTTATACGCCCATGAGTGGACGTGCCCTATGCTCCCTAAGCTGTGTTTTTTCGATGTTTCAGGACACACCGTACACTTCTCCAGAGTGGCTGTTGGCAATTTACATCCCGCCCCTCAGCGTAGCAAGGCTGCCATTTCTCCATGGCCTATCCTGCATTTCTGGTTTTGACACTTTTTGCAGCATGGCCCTTTTGACCGATGGGAAGCGAGACTACTTTGTAGCGCTGATTTGCCTTTCCAGGTTGCTTGGTTGGCCAAAAAGGGCGTATGCGTTTTTTCCTGAATATATTCAGGAAAAAACGCATACGCCCTTTTTGGCCAAGGGCATCATTGTCGACGTTTTGCGACTTTTCATGTGCTTTAAAGGCGATTCGAATCTACCTCCTGAAACCTGTTTCCTGCAATTCTGCCTTGCTTTCAAATCCTCTTCGTTGCCTTCCCTCAATATATTTGTGGACGAGAGTTATCATTTATAACTCTGCGGGTTTGTGAATGGCAGTGTCCCTGGGCTCCATTTTGCAACTCGCTTTTTTGGGAGCTGGCCGCAAGAGCGCGGGATTGCCTCAGGCCCTATTCTGCTTCTGGGCGGCAGGCTGAGCCTGTGGTTAATTCTTCTTCCTGATGGGAAAATAGAGTGACCTGTGCCTGTCCCAACACCTAGATCTAGTCCCTCATTGGTTGCCCCTCTTCCCGTTCATCCTCAGGACAAATTGCAACCTGTAGGGAACAGGAGGTTAAAGGTGCTGATTCTCCAAGTAGGGAGATTGCTAGTAAAGTACCTGGAATGGCGAACCCGAGCACAAGGAGATGAGAAATGAGGTGCGTTTTAGAAACCTTACAAAATCACACGGTGTACCATCTTCTGGGTTTCTCATGCATGTTTTCGATGTAGGAAGATGCCCTTGAACCTGGAGATTTGGGACCCATGGGATGGGTACCACGCAGTATTACTTTAAAGGGTCTGTGTTTGCTCACCCAACCTCACCCAACCTCTCAGCCCCAAGTGTGTCCACCCTTATGACTCATCCAGCTGTGGGTCTAGATATGGTCAATCCAGGTTGCATCACAGCCTCTGAACGAATTTTGTAAGAATTTCTCTCTCTTTCACTGTCTTTGTTTTACGGGTTTTTAAAAGTAATTTATTTTTATAATGGGGTTTAGCTGCTTTTCACGGCTGTGTTTATGCGGCTTTACACCCACTTGACTCACTTCCAGACAGATATCAATACATAGGTTTTAAGATTCTTACTAGTCACATATATTCTTGTGCGGTGAATAGGGGGTGTTGAGTCCAGTTCACTGAGCAATGAGTCGGTCTTTTCTATTACATATTGGGTGTATGGAACGGTATCTGAGCGAATTTGAAACCTTTTTTTTATGCATCACCCCACCTCACCTTTCCCGTTAAGCAGCCATAGTGTGTTTTCTAAACGTGTGACTCTGTTCTGTTTTGTAACTCAGTTCAAGTGTAGCGGTTTTTACATTCCCTCTATAAGTGATAGCTTATGATAAGTGTCTTTTTCTGTGTGACTTATTTCACTTAGAATCATCGTACCTAAGTCCACTCATCTTGCTTCTTCTAGCCTTATGATATTGATTTCATGTCTGCGTGATATTCCATTGTACATAAGGACCACAACTTCTTTATCCATTTTTCTCTTTCCTGGGATATTTAAGGTGTCATGAAGTGGAGGTTCTTGTCAACAGAGCAGCCCTAAACTTTGGGGTGCCTGTGTCTTGCTGATTTTTAGTTTTCCCAATTTATACGCCCATGAGTGGACGTGCCCTATGCTCCCTAAGCTGTGTGTTTTAGATGTTTCAGGACACACCGTACACTTCTCCAGAGTGGCTGTTGGCAATTTACATCCCGCCCCTCAGCGTAGCAAGGCTGCCATTTCTCCATGGCCTGTCCTGCATTTCTGGTTTTGACACTTTTTGCAGCATGGCCCTTTTGACCGATGGGAAGCGAGACTACTTTGTAGCGCTGATTTGCCTTTCCAGGTTGCTTGGTTGGCCAAAAAGGGCGTATGCGTTTTTTCCTGAATATATTCAGGAAAAAACGCATACGCCCTTTTTGACCAAGGGCATCATTGTCGACGTTTTGCTACTTTTCATGTGCTTTAAAGGCGATTCGAATCTACCTCCTGAAACCTGTTTCCTGAAATTCTGCCTTGCTTTCAAATCCTCTTCGTTGCCTTCCCTCAATATATTTGTGGACGAGAGTTATCATTTATAACTCTGCGGGTTTGTGAATGGCAGTGTCCCTGGGCTCCATTTTTCAACTCGCTTTTTTGGGAGCTGGCCGTAAGAGCGCGGGTTTGCCTCAGGCCCTATTCTGCTTCTGGGCGGCAGGCTGAGCCTGTGGTTAATTCTTCTTCCTGATGGGAAAATAGACTGACCTGTGCCTGTCCCAATACCTAGATCTAGTCTCTCATTGGTTGCCCCTCTTCCCGTTCATCCTCAGGACAAATTGCAACCTGTAGGGAACAGGAGGTTAAAGGTGCTGATTCTCCAAGTAGGGAGATTGCTAGTAACGTACCTGGAATGGCGAACCCGATCACAAGGAGATGAGAAATGAGGTGCGTTTTAGAAACCTTTCAAAATCACACGGTGTACCATCTTCTGGGTTTCTCATGCATGTTTTCGATGTAGGAAGATGCCCTTGAACCTGGAGATTTGGGACCCATGGGATGGGTACCACGCAGTATTACTTTAAAGGGTCTGTGTTTGCTCACCCAACCTCACCCAACCTCTCAGCCCCAAGTGTGTCCACCCTTATGTCTCATCCAGCTGTGCGTCTAGATATGTTCAATCCAGGTTGCATCACAGCCTCTGAACGAATTTTGTAAGAATTTCTCTCTCTTTCACTGTCTTTGTTTTACGGGTTTTTAAAAGTAATTTATTTTTATAATGGGGTTTAGCTGCTTTTCACGGCTGTGTTTATGCGGCTTTACACCCACTTGACTCACTTCCAGACAGATATCAATACATAGGTTTTAAGATTCTTACTAGTCACATATATTCTTGTGCGGTGAATAGGGGGTGTTGAGTCCAGTTCACTGAGCAAGGAGTCGGTCTTTTCTATTACATATTGGGTGTATGGAACGGTATCTGAGCGAATTTGAAACCCTTGTTTTATGCATCACCCCACCTCACCTTTCCCGTTAAGCAGCCAGAGTGTGTTTTCTAAACGTGTGACTCTGTTCTGTTTTGTAACTCAGCTCAAGTGTAGCGGTTTTTACATTCCCTCTATAAGTGATAGCTTATGATAAGTGTCTTTTTCTGTGTGACTTATTTCACTTAGAATCATCGTACCTAAGTCCACTCATCTTGCTTCTTCTAGCCTTATGATATTGATTTCATGTCTGCGTGATATTCCATTGTACATAAGGACCACAACTTCTTTATCCATTTTTCTCTTTCCTGGGATATTTAAGGTGTCATGAAGTGGAGGTTCTTGTCAACAGAGCAGCCCTAAACTTTGGGGTGCCTGTGTCTTGCTGATTTTTAGTTTTCCCAATTTATACGCCCATGATTGGACGTGCCCTATGCTTCCTAAGCTGTGTGTTTTAGATGTTTCAGGACACACCGTACACTTCTTCAGAGTGGCTGTTGGCAATTTACATCCCGCCCATCAGCGTAGCAAGGCTGCCATTTCTCCATGGCCTGTCCTGCATTTCTGGTTTTGACACTTTTTGCAGCATGGCCCTTTTGACCGATGGGAAGCGAGACTACTTTGTAGCGCTGATTTGCCTTTCCAGGTTGCTTGGTTGGCCAAAAAGGGCGTATGCGTTTTTTCCTGAATATATTCAGGAAAAAACGCATACGCCCTTTTTGGCCAAGGGCATCATTGTCGACGATTTGCGACTTTTCATGTGCTTTAAAGGCGATTCGAATCTACCTCCTGAATCCTGTTTCCTGCAATTCTGCCTTGCTTTCAAATCCTCTTCATTGCCTTCCCTCAATATATTTGTGGACGAGAGTTATCATTTATAACTCTGCGGGTTTGTGAAAGGCAGTGTCCCTGGGCTCCATTTTGCAACTCGCTTTTTTGGGAGCTGGCCGCAAGAGCGCGGGATTGCCTCAGGCCCTATTCTGCTTCTGGGCGGCAGGCTGAGCCTGTGATTAATTCTTCTTCCTGATGGGAAAATAGAGTGACCTGTGCCTGTCCCAACACCTAGATCTAGTCTCTCATTGGTTGCCCCTCTTCCCGTTCATCCTCAGGACAAATTGCAACCTGTAGGGAACAGGAGGTTAAAGGTGCTGATTCTCCAAGTAGGGAGATTGCTAGTAACGTACCTGGAATGGCGAACCCGAGCACAAGGAGATGAGAAATGAGGTGCGTTTTAGAAACCTTTCAAAATCACACGGTGTACCATCTTCTGGGTTTCTCATGCATGTTTTCGATGTAGGAAGATGCCCTTGAACCTGGAGATTTGGGACCCATGGGATGGGTACCACGCAGTATTACTTTAAAGGGTCTGTGTTTGCTCACCCAACCTCACCCAACCTCTCAGCCCCAAGTGTGTCCACCCTTATGTCTCATCCAGCTGTGGGTCTAGATATGTTCAATCCAGGTTGCATCACAGCCTCTGAACGAATTTTGTAAGAATTTCTCTCTCTTTCACTGTCTTTGTTTTACGGGTTTTTAAAAGTAATTTATTTTTATAATGGGGTTTAGCTGCTTTTCACGGCTGTGTTTATGCGGCTTTACACCCACTTGACTCACTTCCAGACAGATATCAATACATAGGTTTTAAGATTCTTACTAGTCACATATATTCTTGTGCGGTGAATAGGGGGTGTTGAGTCCAGTTCACTGAGCAAGGAGTCGGTCTTTTCTATTACATATTGGGTGTATGGAACGGTATCTGAGCGAATTTGAAACCCTTGTTTTATGCATCACCCCACCTCACCTTTCCCGTTAAGCAGCCAGAGTGTGTTTTCTAAACGTGTGACTCTGTTCTGTTTTGTAACTCAGTTCAAGTGTAGCGGTTTTTACATTCCCTCTATAAGTGATAGCTTATGATAAGTGTCTTTTTCTGTGTGACTTATTTCACTTAGAATCATCGTACCTAAGTCCACTCATCTTGCTTCTTCTAGCCTTATGATATTGATTTCATGTCTGCGTGATATTCCATTGTACATAAGGACCACAACTTCTTTATCCATTTTTCTCTTTCCTGGGATATTTAAGGTGTCATGAAGTGGAGGTTCTTGTCAACAGAGCAGCCCTAAACTTTGGGGTGCCTGTGTCTTGCTGATTTTTAGTTTTCCCAATTTATACGCCCATGAGTGGACGTGCCCTATGCTCCCTAAGCTGTGTTTTTTTCGATGTTTCAGGACACACCGTACACTTCTCCAGAGTGGCTGTTGGCAATTTACATCCCGCCCCTCAGCGTAGCAAGGCTGCCATTTCTCCATGGCCTATCCTGCATTTCTGGTTTTGACACTTTTTGCAGCATGGCCCTTTTGACCGATGGGAAGCGAGACTACTTTGTAGCGCTGATTTGCCTTTCCAGGTTGCTTGGTTGGCCAAAAAGGGCGTATGCGTTTTTTCCTGAATATATTCAGGAAAAAACGCATACGCCCTTTTTGGCCAAGGGCATCATTGTCGACGTTTTGCGACTTTTCATGTGCTTTAAAGGCGATTCGAATCTACCTCCTGAAACCTGTTTCCTGCAATTCTGCCTTGCTTTCAAATCCTCTTCGTTGCCTTCCCTCAATATATTTGTGGACGAGAGTTATCATTTATAACTCTGCGGGTTTGTGAATGGCAGTGTCCCTGGGCTCCATTTTGCAACTCGCTTTTTTGGGAGCTGGCCGTAAGAGCGCGGGATTGCCTCAGGCCCTATTCTGCTTCTGGGCGGCAGGCTGAGCCTGTGGTTAATTCTTCTTCCTGATGGGAAAATAGAGTGACCTGTGCCTGTCCCAACACCTAGATCTAGTCTCTCATTGGTTGCCCCTCTTCCCGTTCATCCTCAGGACAAATTGCAACCTGTAGGGAACAGGAGGTTAAAGGTGCTGATTCTCCAAGTAGGGAGATTGCTAGTAAAGTACCTGGAATGGCGAACCCGAGCACAAGGAGATGAGAAATGAGGTGCGTTTTAGAAACCTTACAAAATCACACGGTATACCATCTTCTGGGTTTCTCATGCATGTTTTCGATGTAGGAAGATGCCCTTGAACCTGGAGATTTGGGACCCATGGGATGGGTACCACGCAGTATTACTTTAAAGGGTCTGTGTTTGCTCACCCAACCTCACCCAACCTCTCAGCCCCAAGTGTGTCCACCCTTATGACTCATCCAGCTGTGGGTCTAGATATGGTCAATCCAGGTTGCATCACAGCCTCTGAACGAATTTTGTAAGAATTTCTCTCTCTTTCACTGTCTTTGTTTTACGGGTTTTTAAAAGTAATTTATTTTTATAATGGGGTTTAGCTGCTTTTCACGGCTGTGTTTATGCGGCTTTACACCCACTTGACTCACTTCCAGACAGATATCAATACATAGGTTTTAAGATTCTTACTAGTCACATATATTCTTGTGCGGTGAATAGGGGGTGTTGAGTCCAGTTCACTGAGCAATGAGTCGGTCTTTTCTATTACATATTGGGTGTATGGAACGGTATCTGAGCAAATTTGAAACCCTTGTTTTATGCATCACCCCACCTCACCTTTCCCGTTAAGCAGCCATAGTGTGTTTTCTAAACGTGTGACTCTGTTCTGTTTTGTAACTCAGTTCAAGTGTAGCGGTTTTTACATTCCCTCTATAAGTGATAGCTTATGATAAGTGTCTTTTTCTGTGTGACTTATTTCACTTAGAATCATCGTACCTAAGTCCACTCATCTTGCTTCTTCTAGCCTTATGATATTGATTTCATGTTTGCGTGATATTCCATTGTACATAAGGACCACAACTTCTTTATCCATTTTTCTCTTTCCTGGGATATTTAAGGTGTCATGAAGTGGAGGTTCTTGTCAACAGAGCAGCCCTAAACTTTGTGGTGCCTGTGTCTTGCTGATTTTTAGTTTTCCCAATTTATACGCCCATGAGTGGACGTGCCCTATGCTCCCTAAGCTGTGTGTTTTAGATGTTTCAGGACACACCGTACACTTCTCCAGAGTGGCTGTTGGCAATTTACATCCCGCCCCTCAGCGTAGCAAGGCTGCCATTTCTCCATGGCCTGTCCTTCATTTCTGGTTTTGACACTTTTTGCAGCATGGCCCTTTTGACCGATGGGAAGCGAGACTACTTTGTAGCGCTGATTTGCCTTTCCAGGTTGCTTGGTTGGCCAGAAAGGGCGTATGCGTTTTTTCCTGAATATATTCAGGAAAAAACGCATACGCCCTTTTTGGCCAAGGGCATCATTGTCGACGTTTTGCTACTTTTCATGTGCTTTAAAGGCGATTCGAATCTACCTCCTGAAACCTGTTTCCTGAAATTCTGCCTTGCTTTCAAATCCTCTTCGTTGCCTTCCCTCAATATATTTGTGGACGAGAGTTATCATTTATAACTCTGCGGGTTTGTGAATGGCAGTGTCCCTGGGCTCCATTTTTCAACTCGCTTTTTGGGAGCTGGCCGTAAGAGCGCGGGTTTGCCTCAGGCCCTATTCTGCTTCTGGGCGGCCGGCTGAGCCTGTGGTTAATTCTTCTTCCTGATGGGAAAATAGACTGACCTGTGCCTGTCCCAATACCTAGATCTAGTCTCTCATTGGTTGCCCCTCTTCCCGTTCATCCTCAGGACAAATTGCAACCTGTAGGGAACAGGAGGTTAAAGGTGCTGATTCTCCAAGTAGGGAGATTGCTAGTAACGTACCTGGAATGGCGAACCCGATCACAAGGAGATGAGAAATGAGGTGCGTTTTAGAAACCTTTCAAAATCACACGGTGTACCATCTTCTGGGTTTCTCATGCATGTTTTCGATGTAGGAAGATGCCCTTGAACCTGGAGATTTGGGACCCATTGGATGGGTACCACGCAGTATTACTTTAAAGGGTCTGTGTTTGCTCACCCAACCTCACCCAACCTCTCAGCCCCAAGTGTGTCCACCCTTATGTCTCATCCAGCTGTGCGTCTAGATATGTTCAATCCAGGTTGCATCACAGCTTCTGAACGAATGTTGTAAGAATTTCTCTCTCTTTCACTGTCTTTGTTTTACGGGTTTTTAAAAGTAATTTATTTTTATAATGGGGTTTAGCTGCTTTTCACGGCTGTGTTTATGCGGCTTTACACCCACTTGACTCACTTCCAGACAGATATCAATACATAGGTTTTAAGATTCTTACTAGTCACATATATTCTTGTGCGGTGAATAGGGGGTGTTGAGTCCAGTTCACTGAGCAAGGAGTCGGTCTTTTCTATTACATATTGGGTGTATGGAACGGTATGTGAGCGAATTTGAAACCCTTGTTTTATGCATCACCCCACCTCACCTTTCCCGTTAAGCAGCCATAGTGTGTTTTCTAAACGTGTGACTCTGTTCTGTTTTGTAACTCAGCTCAAGTGTAGCGGTTTTTACATTCCCTCTATAAGTGATAGCTTATGATAAGTGTCTTTTTCTGTGTGACTTATTTCACTTAGAATCATCGTACCTAAGTCCACTCATCATGCTTCTTCTAGCCTTATGATATTGATTTCATGTCTGCGTGATATTCCATTGTACATAAGGACCACAACTTCTTTATCCATTTTTCTCTTTCCTGGGATATTTAAGGTGTCATGAAGTGGAGGTTCTTGTCAACAGAGCAGCCCTAAACTTTGGGGTGCCTGTGTCTTGCTGATTTTTAGTTTTCCCAATTTATACGCCCATGAGTGGACGTGCCCTATGCTTCCTAAGCTGTGTGTTTTAGATGTTTCAGGACACACCGTACACTTCTTCAGAGTGGCTGTTGGCAATTTACATCCCGCCCATCAGCGTAGCAAGGCTGCCATTTCTCCATGGCCTGTCCTGCATTTCTGGTTTTGACACTTTTTGCAGCATGGCCCTTTTGACCGATGGGAAGCGAGACTACTTTGTAGCGCTGATTTGCCTTTCCAGGTTGCTTGGTTGGCCAAAAAGGGCGTATGCGTTTTTTCCTGAATATATTCAGGAAAAAACGCATACGCCCTTTTTGGCCAAGGGCATCATTGTCGACGTTTTGCTACTTTTCATGTGCTTTAAAGGCGATTCGAATCTACCTCCTGAAACCTGTTTCCTGAAATTCTGCCTTGCTTTCAAATCCTCTTCGTTGCCTTCCCTCAATATATTTGTGGACGAGAGTTATCATTTATAACTCTGCGGGTTTGTGAATGGCAGTGTCCCTGGGCTCCATTTTTCAACTCGCTTTTTGGGAGCTGGCCGTAAGAGCGCGGGTTTGCCTCAGGCCCTATTCTGCTTCTGGGCGGCAGGCTGAGCCTGTGGTTAATTCTTCTTCCTGATGGGAAAATAGACTGACCTGTGCCTGTCCCAATACCTAGATCTAGTCTCTCATTGGTTGCCCCTCTTCCCGTTCATCCTCAGGACAAATTGCAACCTGTAGGGAACAGGAGGTTAAAGGTGCTGATTCTCCAAGTAGGGAGATTGCTAGTAACGTACCTGGAATGGCGAACCCGATCACAAGGAGATGAGAAATGAGGTGCGTTTTAGAAACCTTTCAAAATCACACGGTGTACCATCTTCTGGGTTTCTCATGCATGTTTTCGATGTAGGAAGATGCCCTTGAACCTGGAGATTTGGGACCCATGGGATGGGTACCACGCAGTATTACTTTAAAGGGTCTGTGTTTGCTCACCCAACCTCACCCAACCTCTCAGCCCCAAGTGTGTCCACCCTTATGTCTCATCCAGCTGTGCGTCTAGATATGTTCAATCCAGGTTGCATCACAGCCTCTGAACGAATTTTGTAAGAATTTCTCTCTCTTTCACTGTCTTTGTTTTACGGGTTTTTAAAAGTAATTTATTTTTATAATGGGGTTTAGCTGCTTTTCACGGCTGTGTTTATGCGGCTTTACACCCACTTGACTCACTTCCAGACAGATATCAATACATAGGTTTTAAGATTCTTACTAGTCACATATATTCTTGTGCGGTGAATAGGGGGTGTTGAGTCCAGTTCACTGAGCAAGGAGTCGGTCTTTTCTATTACATATTGGGTGTATGGAACGGTATCTGAGCGAATTTGAAACCCTTGTTTTATGCATCACCCCACCTCACCTTTCCCGTTAAGCAGCCAGAGTGTGTTTTCTAAACGTGTGACTCTGTTCTGTTTTGTAACTCAGCTCAAGTGTAGCGGTTTTTACATTCCCTCTATAAGTGATAGCTTATGATAAGTGTCTTTTTCTGTGTGACTTATTTCACTTAGAATCATCGTACCTAAGTCCACTCATCTTGCTTCTTCTAGCCTTATGATATTGATTTCATGTCTGCGTGATATTCCATTGTACATAAGGACCACAACTTCTTTATCCATTTTTCTCTTTCCTGGGATATTTAAGGTGTCATGAAGTGGAGGTTCTTGTCAACAGAGCAGCCCTAAACTTTGGGGTGCCTGTGTCTTGCTGATTTTTAGTTTTCCCAATTTATACGCCCATGAGTGGACGTGCCCTATGCTTCCTAAGCTGTGTGTTTTAGATGTTTCAGGACACACCGTACACTTCTTCAGAGTGGCTGTTGGCAATTTACATCCCGCCCATCAGCGTAGCAAGGCTGCCATTTCTCCATGGCCTGTCCTGCATTTCTGGTTTTGACACTTTTTGCAGCATGGCCCTTTTGACCGATGGGAAGCGAGACTACTTTGTAGCGCTGATTTGCCTTTCCAGGTTGCTTGGTTGGCCAAAAAGGGCGTATGCGTTTTTTCCTGAATATATTCAGGAAAAAACGCATACGCCCTTTTTGGCCAAGGGCATCATTGTCGACGATTTGCGACTTTTCATGTGCTTTAAAGGCGATTCGAATCTACCTCCTGAATCCTGTTTCCTGCAATTCTGCCTTGCTTTCAAATCCTCTTCATTGCCTTCCCTCAATATATTTGTGGACGAGAGTTATCATTTATAACTCTGCGGGTTTGTGAAAGGCAGTGTCCCTGGGCTCCATTTTGCAACTCGCTTTTTTGGGAGCTGGCCGCAAGAGCGCGGGATTGCCTCAGGCCCTATTCTGCTTCTGGGCGGCAGGCTGAGCCTGTGATTAATTCTTCTTCCTGATGGGAAAATAGAGTGACCTGTGCCTGTCCCAACACCTAGATCTAGTCTCTCATTGGTTGCCCCTCTTCCCGTTCATCCTCAGGACAAATTGCAACCTGTAGGGAACAGGAGGTTAAAGGTGCTGATTCTCCAAGTAGGGAGATTGCTAGTAACGTACCTGGAATGGCGAACCCGAGCACAAGGAGATGAGAAATGAGGTGCGTTTTAGAAACCTTTCAAAATCACACGGTGTACCATCTTCTGGGTTTCTCATGCATGTTTTCGATGTAGGAAGATGCCCTTGAACCTGGAGATTTGGGACCCATGGGATGGGTACCACGCAGTATTACTTTAAAGGGTCTGTGTTTGCTCACCCAACCTCACCCAACCTCTCAGCCCCAAGTGTGTCCACCCTTATGTCTCATCCAGCTGTGGGTCTAGATATGTTCAATCCAGGTTGCATCACAGCCTCTGAACGAATTTTGTAAGAATTTCTCTCTCTTTCACTGTCTTTGTTTTACGGGTTTTTAAAAGTAATTTATTTTTATAATGGGGTTTAGCTGCTTTTCACGGCTGTGTTTATGCGGCTTTACACCCACTTGACTCACTTCCAGACAGATATCAATACATAGGTTTTAAGATTCTTACTAGTCACATATATTCTTGTGCGGTGAATAGGGGGTGTTGAGTCCAGTTCACTGAGCAAGGAGTCGGTCTTTTCTATTACATATTGGGTGTATGGAACGGTATCTGAGCGAATTTGAAACCCTTGTTTTATGCATCACCCCACCTCACCTTTCCCGTTAAGCAGCCAGAGTGTGTTTTCTAAACGTGTGACTCTGTTCTGTTTTGTAACTCAGTTCAAGTGTAGCGGTTTTTACATTCCCTCCATAAGTGATAGCTTATGATAAGTGTCTTTTACTGTGTGACTTATTTCACTTAGAATCATCGTACCTAAGTCCACTCATCTTGCTTCTTCTAGCCTTATGATATTGATTTCATGTCTGCGTGATATTCCATTGTACATAAGGACCACAACTTCTTTATCCATTTTTCTCTTTCCTGGGATATTTAAGGTGTCATGAAGTGGAGGTTCTTGTCAACAGAGCCGCCGTAAACTTTGGGGTGCCTGTGTCTTGCTGATTTTTAGTTTTCCCAATTTATACGCCCATGAGTGGACGTGCCCTATGCTCCCTAAGCTGTGTGTTTTAGATGTTTCAGGACACACCGTACACTTCTTCAGAGTGGCTGTTGGCAATTTACATCCCGCCCATCAGCGTAGCAAGGCTGCCATTTCTCCATGGCCTGTCCTGCATTTCTGGTTTTGACACTTTTTGCAGCTTGGCCCTTTTGACCGATGGGAAGCGAGACTACTTTGTAGCGCTGATTTGCCTTTCCAGGTTGCTTGGTTGGCCAAAAAGGGCGTATGCGTTTTTTCCTGAATATATTCAGGAAAAAACGCATACGCCCTTTTTGGCCAAGGGCATCATAGTCGACGTTTTGCGACTTTTCATGTGCTTTAAAGGCGATTCGAATCTACCTCCTGAAACCTGTTTCCTGCAATTCTGCCTTGCTTTCAAATCCTCTTCGTTGCCTTCCCTCAATATATTTGTGGACGAGAGTTATCATTTATAACTCTGCGGGTTTGTGAATGGCAGTGTCCCTGGGCTCCATTTTTCAACTCGCTTTTTTGGGAGCTGGTCTTAAGAGCGCGGGATTGCCTCAGGCCCTATTCTGCTTCTGGGCGGCAGGCTGAGCCTGTGGTTAATTCTTCTTCCTGATGGGAAAATAGAGTGACCTGTGCCTGTCCCAACACCTAGATCTAGTCTCTCATTGGTTGCCCCTCTTCCCGTTCATCCTCAGGACAAATTGCAACCTGTAGGGAACAGGAGGTTAAAGGTGCTGATTCTCCAAGTAGGGAGATTGCTAGTAACGTACCTGGAATGGCGAACCCGAGCACAAGGAGATGAGAAATGAGGTGCGTTTTAGAAACCTTTCAAAATCACACGGTGTACCATCTTCTGGGTTTCTCATGCATGTTTTCGATGTAGGAAGATGCCCTTGAACCTGGAGATTTGGGACCCATGGGATGGGTACCACGCAGTATTACTTTAAAGGGTCTGTGTTTGCTCACCCAACCTCACCCAAACTCTCAGCCCCAAGTGTGTCCACCCTTATGTCTCATCCAGCTGTGGGTCTAGATATGTTCAATCCAGGTTGCATCACAGCCTCTGAACGAATTTTGTAAGAATTTCTCTCTCTTTCACTGTCTTTGTTTTACGGGTTTTTAAAAGTAATTTATTTTTATAATGGGGTTTAGCTGCTTTTCACGGCTGTGTTTATGCGGCTTTACACCCACTTGACTCACTTCCAGACAGATATCAATACATAGGTTTTAAGATTCTTACTAGTCACATATATTCTTGTGCGGTGAATAGGGGGTGTTGAGTCCAGTTCACTGAGCAAGGAGTCGGTCTTTTCTATTACATATTGGGTGTATGGAACGGTATCTGAGCGAATTTGAAACCCTTGTTTTATGCATCACCCCACCTCACCTTTCCCGTTAAGCAGCCATAGTGTGATTTCTAAACGTGTGACTCTGTTCTGTGTTGTAACTCAGTTCAAGTGTAGCGGTTTTTACATTCCCTCTATAAGTGATAGCTTATGATAAGTGTCTTTTTCTGTGTGACTTATTTCACTTAGAATCATCGTACCTAAATCCACTCATCTTGCTTCTTCTAGCCTTATGATATTGATTTCATTTCTGCGTGATATTCCATTGTACATAAGGACCACAACTTCTTTATCCATTTTTCTCTTTCCTGGGATATTTAAGGTGTCATGAAGTGGAGGTTCTTGTCAACAGAGCCGCCCTAAACTTTGGGGTGCCTGTGTCTTGCTGATTTTTAGTTTTCCCAATTTATACGCCCATGAGTGGACGTGCCCTATGCTCCCTAAGCTGTGTGTTTTAGATGTTTCAGGACACACCGTACACTTCTCCAGAGTGGCTGTTGGCAATTTACATCCCGCCCATCAGCGTAGCAAGGCTGCCATTTCTCCATGGCCTATCCTGCATTTCTGGTTTTGACACTTTTTGCAGCATGGCCCTTTTGACCGATGGGAAGCGAGACTACTTTGTAGCGCTGATTTGCCTTTCCAGGTTGCTTGGTTGGCCAAAAAGGGCGTATTCTTTTTTTCCTGAATATATTCAGGAAAAAACGCATACGCCCTTTTTGGCCAAGGGCATCATTGTCGACGATTTGCGACTTTTCATGTGCTTTAAAGGCGATTCGAATCTACCTCCTGAAACCTGTTTCCTGCAATTCTGCCTTGCTTTCAAATCCTCTTCGTTGCCTTCCCTCAATATATTTGTGGACGAGAGTTATCATTTATAACTCTGCGGGTTTGTGAATGGCAGTGTCCCTGAGCTCCATTTTTCAACTCGCTTTTTTGGGAGCTGGTCTTAAGAGCGCGGGATTGCCTCAGGCCCTATTCTGCTTCTGGGCGGCAGGCTGAGCCTGTGGTTAATTCTTCTTCCTGATGGGAAAATAGACTGACCTGTGCCTGTCCCAACACCTAGATCTAGTCTCTCATTGGTTGCCCCTCTTCCCGTTCATCCTCAGGACAAATTGCAACCTGTAGGGAACAGGAGGTTAAAGGTGCTGATTCTCCAAGTAGGGAGATTGCTAGTAACGTACCTGGAATGGCGAACCCGAGCACAAGGAGATGAGAAATGAGGTGCGTTTTAGAAACCTTTCAAAATCACACGGTGTACCATCTTCTGGGTTTCTCATGCATGTTTTCGATGTAGGAAGATGCCCTTGAACCTGGAGATTTGGGACCCATGGGATGGGTACCACGCAGTATTACTTTAAAGGGTCTGTGTTTGCTCACCCAACCTCACCCAAACTCTCAGCCCCAAGTGTGTCCACCCTTATGTCTCATCCAGCTGTGGGTCTAGATATGTTCAATCCAGGTTGCTTCACAGCCTCTGAACGAATTTTGTAAGAATTTCTCTCTCTTTCACTGTCTTTGTTTTACGGGTTTTTAAAAGTAATTTATTTTTATAATGGGGTTTAGCTGCTTTTCACGGCTGTGTTTATGCGGCTTTACACCCACTTGACTCACTTCCAGACAGATATCAATACATAGGTTTTAAGATTCTTACTAGTCACATATATTCTTGTGCGGTGAATAGGGGGTGTTGAGTCCAGTTCACTGAGCAAGGAGTCGGTCTTTTCTATTACATATTGGGTGTATGGAACGGTATCTGAGCAAATTTGAAACCCTTGTTTTATGCATCACCCCACCTCACCTTTCCCGTTAAGCAGCCATAGTGTGATTTCTAAACGTGTGACTCTGTTCTGTGTTGTAACTCAGTTCAAGTGTAGCGGTTTTTACATTCCCTCTATAAGTGATAGCTTATGATAAGTGTCTTTTTCTGTGTGACTTATTTCACTTAGAATCATCGTACCTAAGTCCACTCATCTTGCTTCTTCTAGCCTTATGATATTGATTTCATGTCTGCGTGATATTCCATTGTACATAAGGACCACAACTTCTTTATCCATTTTTCTCTTTCCTGGGATATTTAAGGTGTCATGAAGTGGAGGTTCTTGTCAACAGAGCAGCCCTAAACTTTGGGGTGCCTGTGTCTTGCTGATTTTTAGTTTTCCCAATTTATACGCCCATGAGTGGACGTGCCCTATGCTCCCTAAGCTGTGTGTTTTAGATGTTTCAGGACACACCGTACACTTCTCCAGAGTGGCTGTTGGCAATTTACATCCCGCCCATCAGCGTAGCAAGGCTGCCATTTCTCCATGGCCTGTCCTGCATTTCTGGTTTTGACACTTTTTGCAGCATGGCCCTTTTGACCGATGGGAAGCGAGACTACTTTGTAGCGCTGATTTGCCTTTCCAGGTTGCTTGGTTGGCCAAAAAGGGCGTATGCGTTTTTTCCTGAATATATTCAGGAAAAAACGCATACGCCCTTTTTGGCCAAGGGCATCATTGTCGACGTTTTGCTACTTTTCATGTGCTTTAAAGGCGATTCGAATCTACCTCCTGAAACCTGTTTCCTGAAATTCTGCCTTGCTTTTAAATCCTCTTCGTTGCCTTCCCTCAATATATTTGTGGACGAGAGTTATCATTTATAACTCTGCGGGTTTGTGAATGGCAGTGTCCCTGGGCTCCATTTTTCAACTCGCTTTTTTGGGAGCTGGCCGTAAGAGCGCGGGTTTGCCTCAGGCCCTATTCTGCTTCTGGGCGGCAGGCTGAGCCTGTGGTTAATTCTTCTTCCTGATGGGAAAATAGACTGACCTGTGCCTGTCCCAACACCTAGATCTAGTCTCTCATTGGTTGCCCCTCTTCCCGTTCATCCTCAGGACAAATTGCAACCTGTAGGGAACAGGAGGTTAAAGGTGCTGATTCTCCAAGTAGGGAGATTGCTAGTAAGGTACTTGGAATGGCGAACCCGAGCACAAGGAGATGAGAAATGAGGTGCGTTTTAGAAACCTTTCAAAATCACACGGTGTACCATCTTCTGGGTTTCTCATGCATGTTTTCGATGTAGGAAGATGCCCTTGAACCTGGAGATTTGGGACCCATGGGATGGGTACCACGCAGTATTACTTTAAAGGGTCTGTGTTTGCTCACCCAACCTCACCCAACCTCTCAGCCCCAAGTGTGTCCACCCTTATGTCTCATCCAGCTGTGCGTCTAGATATGTTCAATCCAGGTTGCATCACAGCCTCTGAACGAATTTTGTAAGAATTTCTCTCTCTTTCACTGTCTTTGTTTTACGGGTTTTTAAAAGTAATTTATTTTTATAATGGGTTTTAGCTGCTTTTCACGGCTGTGTTTATGCGGCTTTACACCCACTTGACTCACTTCCAGACAGATATCAATACATAGGTTTTAAGATTCTTACTAGTCACATATATTCTTGTGCGGTGAATAGGGGGTGTTGAGTCCAGTTCACTGAGCAAGGAGTCGGTCTTTTCTATTACATATTGGGTGTATGGAACGGTATCTGAGCGAATTTGAAACCCTTGTTTTATGCATCACCCCACCTCACCTTTCCCGTTAAGCAGCCAGAGTGTGTTTTCTAAACGTGTGACGCTGTTCTGTTTTGTAACTCAGTTCAAGTGTAGCGGTTTTTACATTCCCTCTATAAGTGATAGCTTATGATAAGTGTCTTTTTCTGTGTGACTTATTTCACTTAGAATCATCGTACCTAAGTCCACTCATCTTGCTTCTTCTAGCCTTATGATATTGATTTCATGTCTGCGTGATATTCCATTGTACATAAGGACCACAACTTCTTTATCCATTTTTCTCTTTCCTGGGATATTTAAGGTGTCATGAAGTGGAGGTGCTTGTCAACAGAGCCGCCCTAAACTTTGGGGTGCCTGTGTCTTGCTGATTTTTAGTTTTCCCAATTTATACGCCCATGAGTGGACGTGCCCTATGCTCCCTAAGCTGTGTGTTTTAGATGTTTCAGGACACACCGTACACTTCTTCAGAGTGGCTGTTGGCAATTTACATCCCGCCCATCAGCGTAGCAAGGCTGCCATTTCTCCATGGCCTGTCCTGCATTTCTGGTTTTGACACTTTTTGCAGCTTGGCCCTTTTGACCGATGGGAAGCGAGACTACTTTGTAGCGCTGATTTGCCTTTCCAGGTTGCTTGGTTGGCCAAAAAGGGCGTATGCGTTTTTTCCTGAATATATTCAGGAAAAAACGCATACGCCCTTTTTGGCCAAGGGCATCATTGTCGACGATTTGCGACTTTTCATGTGCTTTAAAGGCGATTCGAATCTACCTCCTGAAACCTGTTTCCTGCAATTCTGCCTTGCTTTCAAATCCTCTTCGTTGCCTTCCCTCAATATATTTGTGGACGAGAGTTATCATTTATAACTCTGCGGGTTTGTGAATGGCAGTGTCCCTGGGCTCCATTTTTCAACTCGCTTTTTTGGGAGCTGGTCTTAAGAGCGCGGGATTGCCTCAGGCCCTATTCTGCTTCTGGGCGGCAGGCTGAGCCTGTGGTTAATTCTTCTTCCTGATGGGAAAATAGAGTGACCTGTGCCTGTCCCAACACCTAGATCTAGTCTCTCATTGGTTGCCCCTCTTCCCGTTCATCCTCAGGACAAATTGCAACCTGTAGGGAACAGGAGGTTAAAGGTGCTGATTCTCCAAGTAGGGAGATTGCTAGTAACGTACCTGGAAAGGCGAACCCGAGCACAAGGAGATGAGAAATGAGGTGCGTTTTAGAAACCTTTCAAAATCACACGGTGTACCATCTTCTGGGTTTCTCATGCATGTTTTCGATGTAGGAAGATGCCCTTGAACCTGGAGATTTGGGACCCATGGGATGGGTACCACGCAGTATTACTTTAAAGGGTCTGTGTTTGCTCACCCAACCTCACCCAAACTCTCAGCCCCAAGTGTGTCCACCCTTATGTCTCATCCAGCTGTGGGTCTAGATATGTTCAATCCAGGTTGCATCACAGCCTCTGAACGAATTTTGTAAGAATTTCTCTCTCTTTCACTGTCTTTGTTTTACGGGTTTTTAAAAGTAATTTATTTTTATAATGGGGTTTAGCTGCTTTTCACGGCTGTGTTTATGCGGCTTTACACCCACTTGACTCACTTCCAGACAGATATCAATACATAGGTTTTAAGATTCTTACTAGTCACATATATTCTTGTGCGGTGAATAGGGGGTGTTGAGTCCAGTTCACTGAGCAAGGAGTCGGTCTTTTCTATTACATATTGGGTGTATGGAACGGTATCTGAGCGAATTTGAAACCCTTGTTTTATGCATCACCCCACCTCACCTTTCCCGTTAAGCAGCCATAGTGTGATTTCTAAACGTGTGACTCTGTTCTGTGTTGTAACTCAGTTCAAGTGTACCGGTTTTTACATTCCCTCTATAAGTGATAGCTTATGATAAGTGTCTTTTTCTGTGTGACTTATTTCACTTAGAATCATCGTACCTAAGTCCACTCATCTTGCTTCTTCTAGCCTTATGATATTGATTTCATTTCTGTGTGATATTCCATTGTACATAAGGACCACAACTTCTTTATCCATTTTTCTCTTTCCTGGGATATTTAAGGTGTCATGAAGTGGAGGTTCTTGTCAACAGAGCAGCCCTAAACTTTGGGGTGCCTGTGTCTTGCTGATTTTTAGTTTTCCCAATTTATACGCCCATGAGTGGACGTGCCCTATGCTCCCTAAGCTTTGTGTTTTAAATGTTTCAGGACACACCGTACACTTCTCCAGAGTGGCTGTTGGCAATTTACATCCCGCCCATCAGCGTAGCAAGGCTGCCATTTCTCCATGGCCTATCCTGCATTTCTGGTTTTGACACTTTTTGCAGCATGGCCCTTTTGACCGATGGGAAGCGAGACTACTTTGTAGCGCTGATTTGCCTTTCCAGGTTGCTTGGTTGGCCAAAAAGGGCGTATGCGTTTTTTCCTGAATATATTCAGGAAAAAACGCATACGCCCTTTTTGGCCAAGGGCATCATTGTCGACGTTTTGCTACTTTTCATGTGCTTTAAAGGCGATTCGAATCTACCTCCTGAAACCTGTTTCCTGCAATTCTGCCTTGCTTTCAAATCCTCTTCGTTGCCTTCCCTCAATATATTTGTGGACGAGAGTTATCATTTATAACTCTGCGGGTTTGTGAATGGCAGTGTCCCTGGGCTCCATTTTTCAACTCGCTTTTTTGGGAGCTGGCCGTAAGAGCGCGGGATTGCCTCAGGCCCTATTCTGCTTCTGGGCGGCAGGCTGAGCCTGTGGTTAATTCTTCTTCCTGATGGGAATATAGAGTGACCTGTGCCTGTCCCAACACCTAGATCTAGTCTCTCATTGGTTGCCCCTCTTCCCGTTCATCCTCAGGACAAATTGCAACCTGTAGGGAACAGGAGGTTAAAGGTGCTGATTCTCCAAGTAGGGAGATTGCTAGTAACGTACCTGGAATGGCGAACCCGAGCACAAGGAGATGAGAAATGAGGTGCGTTTTAGAAACCTTTCAAAATCACACGGTGTACCATCTTCTGGGTTTCTCATGCATGTTTTCGATGTAGGAAGATGCCCTTGAACCTGGAGATTTGGGACCCATGGGATGGGTACCACGCAGTATTACTTTAAAGCGTCTGTGTTTGCTCACCCAACCTCACCCAACCACTCAGCCCCAAGTGTGTCCACCCTTATGTCTCATCCAGCTGTGGGTCTAGATATGTTCAATCCAGGTTGCATCACAGCCTCTGAACGAATTTTGTAAGAATTTCTCTCTCTTTCACTGTCTTTGTTTTACGGGTTTTTAAAAGTAATTTATTTTTATAATGGGGTTTAGCTGCTTTTCACGGCTGTGTTTATGCGGCTTTACACCCACTTGACTCACTTCCAGACAGATATCAATACATAGGTTTTAAGATTCTTACTAGTCACATATATTCTTGTGCGGTGAATAGGGGTTGTTGAGTCCAGTTCACTGAGCAAGGAGTCGGTCTTTTCTATTACATATTGGGTGTATGGAACGGTATGTGAGCGAATTTGAAACCCTTGTTTTATGCATCACCCCACCTCACCTTTCCCGTTAAGCAGCCATAGTGTGTTTTCTAAACGTGTGACTCTGTTCTGTTTTGTAACTCAGTTCAAGTGTAGCGGTTTTTACATTCCCTCTATAAGTGATAGCTTATGATAAGTGTCTTTTTCTGTGTGACTTATTTCACTTAGAATCATCGTACCTAAGTCCACTCATCTTGCTTCTTCTAGCCTTATGATATTGATTTCATGTCTGCGTGATATTCCATTGTACATAAGGACCACAACTTCTTTATCCATTTTTCTCTTTCCTGGGATATTTAAGGTGTCATGAAGTGGAGGTTCTTGTCAACAGAGCAGCCCTAAACTTTGTGGTGCCTGTGTCTTGCTGATTTTTAGTTTTCCCAATTTATACGCCCATGAGTGGACGTGCCCTATGCTCCCTAAGCTGTGTGTTTTAGATGTTTCTGGACACACCGTACACTTCTTCAGAGTGGCTGTTGGCAATTTACATCCCGCCCATCAGCGTAGCAAGGCTGCCATTTCTCCATGGCCTGTCCTGCATTTCTGGTTTTGACACTTTTTGCAGCATGGCCCTTTTGACCGATGGGAAGCGAGACTACTTTTTAGCGCTGATTTGCCTTTCCAGGTTGCTTGGTTGGCCAAAAAGGGCGTATGCGTTTTTTCCTGAATATATTCAGGAAAAAACGCATACGCCCTTTTTGGCCAAGGGCATCATTGTCAACGATTTGCGACTTTTCATGTGCTTTAAAGGCGATTCGAATCTACCTCCTGAAACCTGTTTCCTGCAATTCTGCCTTGCTTTCAAATCCTCTTCATTGCCTTCCCTCAATATATTTGTGGACGAGAGTTATCATTTATAACTCTGCGGGTTTGTGAAAGGCAGTGTCCCTGGGCTCCATTTTTCAACTCGCTTTTTTGGGAGCTGGCCGCAAGAGCGCGGGATTGCCTCAGGCCCTATTCTGCTTCTGGGCGTCAGGCTGAGCCTGTGGTTAATTCTTCTTCCTGATGGGAAAATAGAGTGACCTGTACCTGTCCCAAAACCTAGATCTAGTCTCTCATTGGTTGCCCCTCTTCCCGTTCATTCTCAGGACAAATTGCAACCTGTAGGGAACAGGAGGTTAAAGGTGCTGATTCTCCAAGTAGGGAGATTGCTAGTAAAGTACCTGGAATGGCGAACCCGAGCACAAGGAGATGAGAAATGAGGTGCGTTTTAGAAACCTTTCAAAGTCACACGGTGTACCATCTTCTGGGTTTCTCATGTATGTTTTCGATGTAGGAAGATGCCCTTGAACCTGGAGATTTGGGACCCATGGGATGCGTACCACGCAGTATTACTTTAAAGGTTGTGCGTTTGCTCACCCAACCTCACCCAACCTCTCAGCCCCAAGAGTGTCCACCCTTATGTCTCATCCAGCTGTGTGTCTAGATATGGTCAATCCAGGTTGCATCACTGCCCCTGACCGAATTTTGGAAGAATTTCTCTCTCTTTCACTGTCTTTGTTTTACGGGTTTTTAAAAGTAATTTATTTTTATAATGGGGTTTAGCGGCCTTTCACGGCTGTGTTGATGCGGCTTTACACCCACTTGACTCACTTCCAGAGAGATATCAATACATAGGTTTTACGATTCTTACTAGTCAGATATATTCTTGTGCGGTGAATAGGGGGTGTTGTGTCCAGTTCACTGAGCAAGGAGTAGGTCTTGTCTATTACATATTGGGTGTATGGAACGGTATGTGAGCGAATTTGAAACCCTTGTTTTATGCATCACCCCACCTCACCTTTCCCGTTAAGCAGCCAGAGTGTGTTTTCTAAACGTGTGACTCTGTTCTGTTTTGTAATTCAGTTCAAGTGTAGCGGTTTTTACATTCCCTCTATAAGTGATAGCTTATGATAAGTGTCTTTTTCTGTGTGACTTATTTCACTTAGAATCGTCATTCCTAAATCCACTCATCTTGCTTCTACTAGCCTTATGACATTTATTTCATGTCTGAGTGATATTCCATTTTACATAAGGACCACAACTTCTTTATCCATTTTTTTCTTTCCTGGGATATTTAAGGTGTCATGAAGTGGAGGTTCTTGTCAACTGAGCAGCCCTAATCATTGGGGTGCCTGTGTCTTGCTGATTTTTAGTTTTCCCAATTTATACGACCATGAGTGGACGTGCCCTATGCTCCCTAAGCTGTGTTTTTTCGAAGTTTCAGGACACACCGTACACTTCTCCAGTGTGGCTGTTGGCAATTTACATCCCTCCCATCAGCGTAGCAAGGCTGCCATTTCTCCATGGCCTGTCCTGCATTTCTGGTTTTGAAAATTTTTGCAGCATGGCCCTTTTGACCGATGGGAAGCGAGACTTCTTTGTAGCGCTGATTTGCCTTTCCAGGTTGCTTGGTTGGCCAAAAAGGGCGTATACGTTTTTTCCTGAATATATTCAGGAAAAAACGCATACGCTCTTTTTGGCCAAGGTCATCATTGTCGACGTTTTGCCACCTTTCATGTGCTTTAAAGGCGATTCGAATCTACCTCCTGAAATCTGTTTCCTGCAATTCTGCCTTGCTTTCAAATCCTCTTCGTTGCCTTCCCTCAATATATTTTTGGACGAGAGTTATCATTTATAACTCAGCAGGTTTGTGAATTGCAGTGCCCCTGAGCTCCATTTTTCAACTGTCTTTTTTGGGAGCTGGCCGCAAACCCAGGGGATTGCCTAAGGCCCTATTCTGGTTCCCGGCGGTAGGCTGAGCCTGTGGTTAATTCTTCTTCCTGATGGGAAAATAGAGTGACCTGTGCCTGTCCCAACACCTAGATCTAGTCTCTCATTGGTTGCCCCTCTTCCCTTTCATCCTCAGGACAAATTGCAACCTGTACGGAACAGGAGGTTAAAGGTGCTGATTCTCCAAGTAGGGAGATTGCTAGTAAAGTGGCTGGAATGGCGAAACCGAACACAAGGAGATGAGAAATGAGGTGCGTTTTAGAAACCTTTCAAAATCACACGGTGTACCATCTTCTGGGTTTCTCATGCATGTTTTCGATGTAGGAAGATGCCCTTGAACCTGGAGATTTGGGACCCATGGGATGGGTACCACGCAGTATTACTTTAAAGGGTCTGTGTTTGCTCACCCAACCTCACCCAACCTCTCAGCCCCAAGTGTGTCCACCCTTATGACTCATCCAGCTGTGGGTCTAGATATGGTCAATCCAGGTTGCATCACAGCTTCTGAAGGAATTTTGTAAGAATTTCTCTCCCTTTCACTGTCTTTGTTTTACGGGTTTTTAAAAGTAATTTATTTTTATAATGGGGTTTAGCTGCTTTTCACGGCTGTGTTAATGCGGCTTTACACCCACTTGACTCACTTCCAGACAGATATCAATACATAGGTTTTAAGATTCTTACTAGTCACATATATTCTTGTGCGGTGAATAGGGGGTGTTGAGTCCAGTTCACTGAGCAATGAGTCGGTCTTTTATATTACATATTGGGTGTATGGAACGGTATCTGAGCGAATTTGAAACCCTTGTTTTATGCATCACCCCACCTCACCTTTCCCGTTAAGCAGCCATAGTGTGTTTTCTAAACGTGTGACTCTGTTCTGTTTTGTAACTCAGTTCAAGTGTAGCGGTTTTTACATTCCCTCTATAAGTGATAGCTTATGATAAGTGTCTTTTTCTGTGTGACTTATTTCACTTAGAATCATCGTACCTAAGTCCACTCATCTTGCTTCTTCTAGCATTATGATATTGATTTCATGTCTGCGTGATATTCCATTGTACATAATGACCACACCTTCTTTATCCATTTTTCTCTTTCCTGGGATATTTAAGGTGTCATGAAGTGGAGGTTCTTGTCAACAGAGCAGCCCTAAACTTTGGGGTGCCTGTGTCTTGCTGATTTTTAGTTTTCCCAATTTATACGCCCATGAGTGGACGTGCCCTATGCTCCCTAAGCTGTGTGTTTTAGATGTTTCAGGACACACCGTACACTTCTCCAGAGTGGCTGTTGGCAATTTACATCCCACCCCTCAGCGTAGCAAGGCTGCCATTTCTCCATGGCCTATCCTGCATTTCTGGTTTTGACACTTTTTGCAGCATGGCCCTCTTGACCGATGGGAAGCGAGACTAATTGGTAGCGCTGATTTGCCTTTCCAGGTTGCTTGGTTGGCCAAAAAGGGCGTATGCGTTTTTTCCTGAATATATTCAGGAAAAAACGCATACGCCCTTTTTGGCCAAGGGCATCATTGTCGACGTTTTGCCGCTTTTCATGTGCTTTCAAGGCGATTCGAATCTACCTCCTGAAATCTGTTTCCTGCAATTCTGCCTTGTTTTCAAATCCTCTTCGTTGCCTTCCCTCAATATATCTGTGGATGAGAGTTATCATTTATAACTCTGCGGGTTTGTGAATTGCAGTGTCCCTGATCTCCATTTTTCAACTCTCTTTTTTGGAAGCTGGCCGCAAAAGTGCGGGATTGCCTCAGGCCTTATTCTGCTTCTGGGCGGCAGGCTGAGCCTGTGGTTAATTCTTCTTCCTGATGGGAAAATAGAGTGACCTGTGCCTGTCCCAACACCTAGATCTAGTCTCTCATTGGTTGCCCCTCTTCCCGTTCATCCTCAGTACAAATTGCAACCTGTAGGGAACAGGAGGTTAAAGGTGCTGATTCTCCAAGTAGGGAGATTGCTAGTAACGTACCTGGAATGGCGAACCCGAGCACAAGGAGATGAGAAATGAGGTGCGTTTTAGAAACCTTTCAAAATCACACGGTGTACCATCTTCTGGGTTTCTCATGCATGTTTTCGATGTAGGAAGATGCCCTTGAACCTGGAGATTTGGGACCCATGGAATGGGTACCACGCAGTATTACTTTAAAGGGTGTGTGTTTGCTCACCCAACCTCACCCAACCTCTCAGCCCCAAGTGTGTCCACCCTTATGTCTCATCCAGCTGTGGGTCTAGATATGTTCAATCCAGGTTGCATCACAGCCTCTGAACGAATTTTGTAAGAATTTCTCTCTCTTTCACTGTCTTTGTATTACGGGTTTTTAAAAGTAATTTATTTTTATAATGGGGTTTAGCTGCTTTTCCCGGCTGTGTTTATGCGGCTTTACACCCACTTGACTCACTTCCAGACAGATATCAATACATAGGTTTTAAGATTGTTACTAGTCACATATATTCTTTTGCGGTGAATAGGGGGTGTTGAGTCCAGTTCACTGAGCAAGGAGTCGGTCTTTTCTATTACATATTGGGTGTATGGAACGGTATGTGAGCGAATTTGAAACCCTTGTTTTATGCATCACCCCACCTCACCTTTCCCGTTAAGCAGCCATAGTGTGTTTTCTAAACGTGTGACTCTGTTCTGTTTTGTAACTCAGTTCAAGTGTAGCGGTTTTTACATTCCCTCTATAAGTGATAGCTTATGATAAGTGTCTTTTTCTGTGTGACTTATTTCACTTAGAATCATCGTACCTAAGTCCACTCATCTTGCTTCTTCTAGCCTTATGATATTGATTTCATGTCTGCGTGATATTCCATTGTACATAAGGACCACAACTTCTTTATCCATTTTTCTCTTTCCTGGGATATTTAAGGTGTCATGAAGTGGAGGTTCTTGTCAACAGAGCAGCCCTAAACTTTGGGGTGCCTGTGTCTTGCTGATTTTTAGTTTTCCCAATTTATACGCCCATGAGTGGACGTGCCCTATGCTCCCTAAGCTGTGTGTTTTAGATGTTTCAGGACACACCGTACACTTCTTCAGAGTGGCTGTTGGCAATTTACATCCCGCCCATCAGCGTAGCAAGGCTGCCATTTCTCCATGACCTGTCCTGCATTTCTGGTTTTGAAACTTTTTGCAGCATGGCCCTTTTGACCGATGGGAAGCGAGACTACTTTGTAGCGCTGATTTGCCTTTCCAGGTTGCTTGGTTGGCCAAAAAGGGCGTATGCGTTTTTTCCTGAATATATTCAGGAAAAAACGCATACGCCCTTTTTGGCCAAGGGCATCATTGTCGACGATTTGCGACTTTTCATGTGCTTTAAAGGCGATTCGAATCTACCTCCTGAAACCTGTTTCCTGCAATTCTGCCTTGCTTTCAAATCCTCTTCATTGCCTTCCCTCAATATATTTGTGGACGAGAGTTATCATTTATAACTCTGCGGGTTTGTGAAAGGCAGTGTCCCTGGGCTCCATTTTGCAACTCGCTTTTTTGGGAGCTGGCCGCAAGAGCGCGGGATTGCCTCAGGCCCTATTCTGCTTCTGGGCGGCAGGCTGAGCCTGTGGTTAATTCTTCTTCCTGATGGGAAAATAGAGTGACCTGTGCCTGTCCCAACACCTAGATCTAGTCTCTCATTGGTTGCCCCTCTTCCCGTTCATCCTCAGGACAAATTGCAACCTGTAGGGAACAGGAGGTTAAAGGTGCTGATTCTCCAAGTAGGGAGATTGCTAGTAAAGTACCTGGAATGGCGAACCCGAGCACAAGGAGATGAGAAATGAGGTGCGTTTTAGAAACCTTTCAAAATCACACGGTGTACCATCTTCTGGGTTTCTCATGTATGTTTTCGATGTAGGAAGTTGCCCTTGAACCTGGAGATTTGGGACCCATGGGATGCGTACCACGCAGTATTACTTTAAAGGTTGTGCGTTTGCTCACCCAACCTCACCCAACCTCTCAGCCCCAAGAGTGTCCACCCTTATGTCTCATCCAGCTGTGTGTCTAGATATGGTCAATCCAGGTTGCATCACAGCCCCTGACCGAATTTTGGAAGGATTTCTCTCTCTTTCACTGTCTTTGTTTTACGGGTTTTTAAAAGTAATTTATTTTTATAATGGGGTTTAGCGGCCTTTCACGGCTGTGTTGATGCGGCTTTACACCCACTTGACTCACTTCCAGAGAGATATCAATACATAGGTTTTACGATTCTTACTAGTCAGATATATTCTTGTGCGGTGAATAGGGGGTGTTGTGTCCAGTTCACTGAGCAAGGTGTAGGTCTTGTCTATTACATATTGGGTGTATGGAACGGTATGTGAGCGAATTTGAAACCCTTGTTTTATGCATCACCCCACCTCACCTTTCCCGTTAAGCAGCCATAGTGTGTTTTCTAAACGTGTGACTCTGTTCTGTTTTGTAATTCAGTTCAAGTGTAGCGGTTTTTACATTCCCTCTATAAGTGATAGCTTATGATAAGTGTCTTTTTCTGTGTGACTTATTTCACTTAGAATCGTCATTCCTAAATCCACTCATCTTGCTTCTACTAGCCTTATGACATTTCTTTCATGTCTGAGTGATATTCCATTTTACATAAGGACCACAACTTCTTTATCCATTTTTTTCTTTCCTGGGATATTTAAGGTGTCATGAAGTGGAGGTTCTTGTCAACAGAGCAGCCCTAATCATTGGGGTGCCTGTGTCTTGCTGATTTTTAGTTTTCCCAATTTATACGACCATGAGTGGACGTGCCCTATGCTCCCTAAGCTGTGTTTTTTCGAAGTTTCAGGACACACCGTACACTTCTCCAGTGTGGCTGTTGGCAATTTACATCCCTCCCATCAGCGTAGCAAGGCTGCCATTTCTCCATGGCCTGTCCTGCATTTCTGGTTTTGAAAATTTTTGCAGCATGGCCCTTTTGACCGATGGGAAGCGAGACTTCTTTGTAGCGCTGATTTGCCTTTCCAGGTTGCTTGGTTGGCCAAAAAGGGCGTATGCGTTTTTTCCTGAATATATTCAGGAAAAAACGCATACGCTCTTTTGGGCCAAGGTCATCATTGTCGACGTTTTGCCACCTTTCATGTGCTTTAAAGGCGATTCAAATCTACCTCCTGAAATCTGTTTCCTGCAATTCTGCCTTGCTTTCAAATCCTCTTCGTTGCCTTCCCTCAATATATTTGTGGACGAGAGTTATCATTTATAACTCTGCGGGTTTGTGAATGGCAGTGTCCCTGGGCTCCATTTTTCAACTTGCTTTTTTGGGAGCTGGCCGCAGGAGTGCGGGATTGCCTCAGGCCCTATTCTGCTTCTGGGCGGCAGGCTGAGCCTGTGGTTAATTCTTCTTCCTGATGGGAAAATAGAGTGACCTGTGCCTGTCCCAACACCTAGATCTAGTCTCTCATTGGTTGCCCCTCTTCCGTTCATCCTCAGGACAAATTGCAACCTGTAGGGAACAGGAGGTTAAAGGTGCTGATTCTCCAAGTAGGGAGATTGCTAGTAAAGTACCTGGAATGGCGAACCCGAGCACAAGGAGATGAGAAATGAGGTGCGTTTTAGAAACCTTTCAAAATCACACGGTGTACCACCTTCTGGGTTTCTCATGCATGTTTTCGATGTAGGAATATGCCCTTGAACCTGGAGATTTGGGACCCATGGGATGGGTACCAGGCAGTATTACTTTAAAGGGTCTGTGTTTGCTCACCCAACCTCACCCAACCTCTCAGCCCCAAGTGTGTCCACCCTTATGTCTCATCCAGCTGTGGGTCTAGATATGGTCAATCCAGGTTGCATCACAGCCCCTGAACGAATTTTGTAAGAATTTCTCTCTCTTTCACTGTCTTTGTTTTACGGGTTTTTAAAAGTAATTTATTTTTATAATGGGGTTTAGCTGCTTTTCACGGCTGTGTTTATGCGGCTTTACACCCACTTGACTCACTTCCAGACAGATATCAATACATAGGTTTTAAGATTCTTACTAGTCAGATATAATCTTGTGCGGTGAATAGGTGTTGTTGAGTCCAGTTCACTGAGCAAGGAGTCGGTCTTTTCTATTATATATTGGGTGTATGGAACGGTATCTGAGCCAATTTGAAACCCTTGTTTTATGCATCACCCCACCTCACCTTTCCCGTTAAGCAGCCATAGTGTGTTTTCTAAACGTGTGACTCTGTTCTGTTTTGTAATTCAGTTCAAGTGTAGCGGTTTTTACATTCCCTCTATAAGTGATAGCTTATGATAAGTGTCTTTTTCTGTGTGACTTATTTCACTTAGAATTATCGTTCCTAAGTCCAGTCACCTTGCTTCTTCTAGCCTTATGACATTGATTTCATGTCTGAGTGATATTCCATTGTACATAAGGACCACAACTTCTTTATCCATTTTTCTCTTTCCTGGGATATTTAAGGTGTCATGAAGTGGAGGTTCTTGTCAACAGAGCAGCCCTAAACTTTGGGGTGCCTGTGTCTTGCTGATTTTTAGTTTTCCCAATTTATACGCCCATGAGTGGACGTGCCCTATGCTCCCTAAGCTGTGTGTTTTAGATGTTTCAGGACACACCGTACACTTCTCTAGAGTGGCTGTTGGCAATTTACATCCCGCCCATCAGCGTAGCAAGGCTGCCATTTCTCCATGGCCTGTCCTGCATTTCTGGTTTTGAAAATTTTTGCAGCATGGCCCTTTTGACCGATGGGAAGCGAGACTTCTTTGTAGCGCTGATTTGCCTTTCCAGGTTGCTTGGTTGGCCAAAAAGGGCGTATGCGTTTTTTCCTGAATATATTCAGGAAAAAACGCATACGCTCTTTTTGGACAAGGTCATCATTGTCGACGTTTTGCCACCTTTCATGTGCTTTAAAGGCGATTCGAATCTACCTCCTGAAATCTGTTTCGTGCAATTCTGCCTTGCTTTCAAATCCTCTTCGTTGCCTTCCCTCAATATATTTTTGGACGAGAGTTATCATTTATAACTCAGCAGGTTTGTGAATTGCCGTGCCCCTGGGCTCCATTTTTCAACTGTCTTTTTTGGGAGCTGGCCGCAAGAGCGCGGGATTGCCTCAGGCCCTATTCTGCTTCTGGGCGGCAGGCTGAGCCGTGGTTAATTCTTCTTCCTGATGGGAAAATAGAGTGACCTGTGCCTGTCCCAAAACCTAGATCTAGTCTCTCATTGGTTGCCCCTCTTCCCTTTCATCCTCAGGACAAATTGCAACCTGTACGGAACAGGAGGTTAAAGGTGTTGATTCTCCAAGTAGGGAGATTGCTAGTAAAGTAGCTGGAATGGCGAACCCGAACACAAGGAGATGAGAAATGAGGTGCGTTTTAGAAACCTTTCAAAATCACACGGTGTACCATCTTCTTGGTTTCTCATGCATGTTTTCGATGTAGGAAGATGCCCTTGAACCTGGAGATTTGGGACCCATGGGATGGGTTCCACGCAGTATTACTTTAAAGGGTCTGTGTTTGCTCACCCAACCTCACCCAACCTCGCAGCCCCAAGTGTGTCCACCCTTATGTCTCATCCAGCTGTGGGTCTAGATATGGTCAATCCAGGTTGCATCACAGCCTCTGAACGAATTTTGTAAGAATTTCTCTCTCTTTCACTGTCTTTGTTTTACGGGTTTTTAAAAGTAATTTATTTTTATAATGGGGTTTAGCGGCTTTTCATGGCTGTGTTTATGCGGCGTTACACCCACTTGACTCACTTCCAGACAGATATCAATATATAGGTTTTAAGATTCTTACTAGTCACATATATTCTTGTGCGGTGAATAGGGGGTGTTGAGTCCAGTTCTCTGAGCAATGAGTCGGTCTTTTCTATTATATATTGGGTGTATGGAACGGTATCTGAGCGAATTTGAAACCCTTGTTTTATGCATCACCCCACCTCACCTTTCCCGTTAAGCAGCCATAGTGTGTTTTCTAAACGTGTGACTCTGTTCTGTTTTGTAATTCAGTTCAAGTGTAGCGGTTTTTACATTCCCTCTATAAGTGATAGCTTATGATAAGTGTCTTTTTCTGTGTGACTTATTTCACTTAGAATCATCGTACCTAAGTCGACTCATCTTGCTTCTTCTAGCCTTATGATATTGATTTCATGTCTGCGTGATATTCCATTGTACATTAGGACCACAACTTCTTTATCCATTTTTCTCCTTCCTGGGATATTTAAGGTGTCATGAAGTGGAGGTTCTTGTCAACAGAGCAGCCCTAAACTTTGTGGTGCCTGTGTCTTGCTGATTTTTAGTTTTCCCAATTTATACGCCCATGAGTGGACGTGCCCTATGCTCCCTAAGCTGTGTGTTTTAGATGTTTCAGGACACACCGTACACTTCTCCAGAGTGGCTGTTGGCAATTTACATCCCGCCCATCAGCGTAGCAAGGCTGCCATTTCTCCATGGTCTGTCCTGCATTTCTGGTTTTGACACTTTTTGCAGCATGGCCCTTTTGACCGATGGGAAGCGAGACTACTTTGTAGCGCTGATTTGCCTTTCCAGGTTGCTTGGTTGGCCAAAAAGGGCGTATGCGTTTTTTGCTGAATATATTCAGGAAAAAACGCATACGCCCTTTTTGGCCAAGGGCATCATTGTCGACATTTTGCAACTTTTCATGTGCTTTAAAGGCGATTCGAATCTACCTCCTGAAACCTGCTTCCTGTAATTCTGCCTTGCTTTCAATTCCTCTTCGTTGCCTTCCCTCAATATATTTGTGGACGAGAGTTATCATTTATAACTCTGCAAGTTTGTGAATTGCAGTGCCCCTGAGCTCCATTTTTCAACTGTCTTTTTTGGGAGCTGGCCGCAAAAGCACGGGATTGCCTCAGGCCCTATTCTGGTTCCGGGCGGCAGGCTGAGCCTGTGGTTAATTCTTCTTCCTGATGGGAAAATAGAGTGACCTGTGCCTGTCCCAACACCTAGATCTAGTCTCTCATTGGTTGCCCCTCTTCCCGTTCATCCTCAGTACAAATTGCAACCTGTAGGGAACAGGAGGTTAAAGGTGCTGATTCTCCAAGTAGGGAGATTGCTAGTAAAGTACCTGGAATGGTGAACCCGAGCACAAGGAGATGAGAAATGAGGTGCGTTTTAGAAACCTTTCAAAATCACACGGTGTACCATCTTCTGGGTTTCTCATGCATGTTTTCGATGTAGGAAGATGCCCTTGAACCTGGAGATTTGGGACCCATGGGATGGGTACCAGGCAGTATTACTTTAAAGGTTCTGCGTTTGCTCACCCAACCTCACCCAACCTCTCAGCCCCAAGAGTGTCCACCCTTATGTCTCATCCAGCTGTGGGTCTAGATATGGTCAATCCAGGTTGCATCACAGCCCCTGAACGAATTTTGTAAGAATTTCTCTCTCTTTCACTGTCTTTGTTTAACGGGTTTTTAAAAGTAATTTATTTTTATAATGGGTTTTAGCTGCTTTTCATGGCTGTGTTTATGCGGCTTTACACCCACTTGACTCACTTCCAGAGAGATATCAATACATAGGTTTTAAGATTCTTACTAGTCAGATATATTCTTGTGCGGTGAATAGGGGGTGTTGAGTCCAGTTCACTGAGCAAGGAGTAGGCCTTGTCTATTACATATTGGGTGTATGGAACGGTATCTGAGCGAATTTGAAACCCTTGTTTTATGCATCACCCCACCTCACCTTTCCCGTTAAGCAGCCATAGTGTGTTTTCTAAACGTATGACTATATTCTCTTTTGTAATTCAGTTCAAGTGTAGCGGTTTTTACATTCCCTCTATAAGTGATAGCTTATGATAAGTGTCTTTTTCTGTGTGACTTATTTCACTTAGAATCATCGTACCTAAGTCCACTCATCTTGCTTCTTCTAGCATTATGATATTGATTTCATGTCTGCGTGATATTCCATTGTACATAAGGACCACAACTTCTTTATCCATTTTTCTCTTTCCTGGGATATTTAAGGTGTCATGAAGTGGAGGTTCTTGTCAACAGAGCAGCCCTAAACTTTGGGGTGCCTGTGTCTTGCTGATTTTTAGTTTTCCCAATTTATACGCCCATGAGTGGACGTGCCCTATGCTCCCTAAGCTGTGTGTTTTAGATGTTTCAGGACACACCGTACACTTCTCCAGAGTGGCTGTTGGCAATTTACATCCCACCCCTCAGCGTAGCAAGGCTGCCATTTCTCCATGGCCTATCCTGCATTTCTGGTTTTGACACTTTCTGCAGCATGGCCCTTTTGACCGATGGGAAGCGAGACTAATTGGTAGCGCTGATTTGCCTTTCCAGGTTGCTTGGTTGGCCAAAAAGGGCGTATGCGTTTTTTCCTGAATATATTCAGGAAAAAACGCATACGCCCTTTTTGGCCAAGGGCATCATTGTCGACGTTTTGCGACTTTTCATGTGCTTTAAAGGCGATTCGAATCTACCTCCTGAAACCTGTTTCCTGCAATTCTGCCTTGCTTTCAAATCCTCTTCGTTGCCTTCCCTCAATATATTTGTGGACGAGAGTTATCATTTATAACTCTGCGGGTTTGTGAATGGCAGTGTCCCTGGGCTCCATTTTTCAACTCGCTTTTTTGGGAGCTGGCCGTAAGAGCGCGGGATTGCCTCAGGCCCTATTCTGCTTCTGGGCGGCAGGCTGAGCCTGTGGTTAATTCTTCTTCCTGATGGGAAAATAGAGTGACCTGTGCCTGTCCCAACACCTAGATCTAGTCTCTCATTGGTTGTCCCTCTTCCCGTTCATCCTCAGGACAAATTGCAACCTGTAGGGAACAGGAGGTTAAAGGTGCTGATTCTCCAAGTAGGGAGATTGCTAGTAACGTAACTGGAATGGTGAACCCGAGCACAAGGAGATGAGAAATGAGGTGCGTTTTAGAAACCTTTCAAAATCACACGGTGTACCATCTTCTGGGTTTCTCATGCATGTTTTCGATGTAGGAAGATGCCCTTGAACCTGGAGATTTGGGACCCATGGAATGGGTACCACGCAGTATTACTTTAAAGGGTGTGTGTTTGCTCACCCAACCTCACCCAACCTCTCAGCCCCAAGTGTGTCCACCCTTATGTCTCATCCAGCTGTGGGTCTAGATATGTTCAATCCAGGTTGCATCACAGCCTCTGAACGAATTTTGTAAGAATTTCTCTCTCTTTCACTGTCTTTGTATTACGGGTTTTTAAAAGTAATTTATTTTTATAATGGGGTTTAGCTGCTTTTCCCGGCTCTGTTTATGCGGCTTTACACCCACTTGACTCACTTCCAGACAGATATCAATACATAGGTTTTAAGATTCTTACTAGTCACATATATTCTTGTGCGGTGAATAGGGGGTGTTGAGTCCAGTTCACTGAGCAAGGAGTCGGTCTTTTCTATTACATATTGGGTGTATGGAACGGTATGTGAGCGAATTTGAAACCCTTTTTTTATGCATCACCCCACCTCACCTTTCCCGTTAAGCAGCCATAGTGTGTTTTCTAAACGTGTGACTCTGTTCTGTTTTGTAACTCATTTCAAGTGTAGCGGTTTTTACATTCCCTCTAAAAGTGATAGCTTATGATAAGTGTCTTTTTCTGTGTGACTTATTTCACTTAGAATCATCGTACCTAAGTCCACTCATCTTGCTTCTTCTAGCCTTATGATATTGATATCATGTCTGCGTGATATTCCATTGTACATAAGGACCACAACTTCTTTATCCATTTTTCTCTTTCCTGGGATATTTAAGGTGTCATGAAGTGGAGGTTCTTGTCAACAGAACAGCCCTAAACTTTGGGGTGCCTGTGTCTTGCTGATTTTTAGTTTTCCCAATTTATACGCCCATGAGTGGACGTGCCCTATGCTCCCTAAGCTGTGTGTTTTAGATGTTTCAGGACACACCGTACACTTCTTCAGAGTGGCTGTTGGCAATTTACATCCCGCCCATCAGCGTAGCAAGGCTGCCATTTCTCCATGGCCTGTCCTGCATTTCTGGTTTTGAAACTTTTTGCAGCATGGCCCTTTTGACCGATGGGAAGCGAGACTACTTTGTAGCGCTGATTTGCCTTTCCAGGTTGCTTGGTTGGCCAAAAAGGGCGTATGCGTTTTTTCCTGAATATATTCAGGAAAAAACGCATACGCCCTTTTTGGCCAAGGGCATCATTGTCGACGATTTGCGACTTTTCATGTGCTTTAAAGGCGATTCGAATCTAACTCCTGAAACCTGTTTCCTGCAATTCTGCCTTGCTTTCAAATCCTCTTCATTGCCTTCCCTCAATATATTTGTGGACGAGAGTTATCATTTATAACTCTGCGGGTTTGTGAAAGGCAGTGTCCCTGGGCTCCATTTTGCAACTCGCTTTTTTGGGAGCTGGCCGCAAGAGCGCGGGATTGCCTCAGGCCCTATTCTGCTTCTGGGCGGCAGGCTGAGCCTGTGGTTAATTCTTCTTCCTGATGGGAAAATAGAGTGACCTGTGCCTGTCCCAACACCTAGATCTAGTCTCTCATTGGTTGCCCCTCTTCCCGTTCATCCTCAGGACAAATTGCAACCTGTAGGGAACAGGAGGTTAAAGGTGCTGATTCTCCAAGTAGGGAGATTGCTAGTAAAGTACCTGGAATGGCGAACCCGAGCACAAGGAGATGAGAAATGAGGTGCGTTTTAGAAACCTTTCAAAATCACACGGTGTACCATCTTCTGGGTTTCTCATGTATGTTTTCGATGTAGGAAGATGCCCTTGAACCTGGAGATTTGGGACCCATGGGAGGCGTACCACGCAGTATTACTTTAAAGGTTGTGCGTTTGCTCACCCAACCTCACCCAACCTCTCAGCCCCAAGAGTGTCCACCCTTATGTCTCATCCAGCTGTGTGTCTAGATATGGTCAATCCAGGTTGCATCACAGCCCCTGACCGAATTTTGGAAGGATTTCTCTCTCTTTCACTGTCTTTGTTTTACGGGTTTTTAAAAGTAATTTATTTTTATAATGGGGTTTAGCGGCCTTTCACGGCTGTGTTGATGCGGCTTTACACCCACTTGACTCACTTCCAGAGAGATATCAATACATAGGTTTTACGATTCTTACTAGTCAGATATATTCTTGTGCGGTGAATAGGGGGTGTTGTGTCCAGTTCACTAAGCAAGGTGTAGGTCTTGTCTATTACATATTGGGTGTATGGAACGGTATGTGAGCGAATTTGAAACCCTTGTTTTATGCATCACCCCACCTCACCTTTCCCGTTAAGCAGCCATAGTGTGTTTTCTAAACGTGTGACTCTGTTCTGTTTTGTAACTCAGCTCAAGTGTAGCGGTTTTTACATTCCCTCTATAAGTGATAGCTTATGATAAGTGTCTTTTTCTGTGTGACTTATTTCACTTAGAATCATCGTACCTAAGTCCACTCATCTTGCTTCTTCTAGCCTTATGTTATTGATTTCATGTCTGCGTGATATTCCATTGTACATAAGGACCACAACTTCTTTATCCATTTTTCTCTTTCCTGGGATATTTAAGGTGTCATGAAGTGGAGGTGCTTGTCAACAGAGCAGCCCTAAACTTTGGGGTGCCTGTGTCTTGCTGATTTTTAGTTTTCCCAATTTATACGCCCATGAGTGGACGTGCCCTATGCTTCCTAAGCTGTGTGTTTTAGATGTTTCAGGACACACCGTACACTTCTTCAGAGTGGCTGTTGGCAATTTACATCCCGCCCATCAGCGTAGCAAGGCTGCCATTTCTCCATGGCCTGTCCTGCATTTCTGGTTTTGACACTTTTTGCAGCATGGCCCTTTTGACCGATGGGAAGCGAGACTACTTTGTAGCGCTGATTTGCCTTTCCAGGTTGCTTGGTTGGCCAAAAAGGGCGTATGCGTTTTTTCCTGAATATATTCAGGAAAAAACGCATACGCCCTTTTTGGCCAAGGGCATCATTGTCGACGATTTGTGACTTTTCATGTGCTTTAAAGGCGATTCGAATCTACCTCCTGAATCCTGTTTCCTGCAATTCTGCCTTGCTTTCAAATCCTCTTCATTGCCTTCCCTCAATATATTTGTGGACGAGAGTTATCATTTATAACTCTGCGGGTTTGTGAAAGGCAGTGTCCCTGGGCTCCATTTTGCAACTCGCTTTTTTGGGAGCTGGCCGCAAGAGCGCGGGATTGCCTCAGGCCCTATTCTGCTTCTGGGCGGCAGGCTGAGCCTGTGATTAATTCTTCTTCCTGATGGGAAAATAGAGTGACCTGTGCCTGTCCCAACACCTAGATCTAGTCTCTCATTGGTTGCCCCTCTTCCCGTTCATCCTCAGGACAAATTGCAACCTGTAGGGAACAGGAGGTTAAAGGTGCTGATTCTCCAAGTAGGGAGATTGCTAGTAACGTACCTGGAATGGCGAACCCGAGCACAAGGAGATGAGAAATGAGGTGCGTTTTAGAAACCTTTCAAAATCACACGGTGTACCATCTTCTGGGTTTCTCATGCATGTTTTCGATGTAGGAAGATGCCCTTGAACCTGGAGATTTGGGACCCATGGGATGGGTACCACGCAGTATTACTTTAAAGGGTCTGTGTTTGCTCACCCAACCTCACCCAACCTCTCAGCCCCAAGTGTGTCCACCCTTATGTCTCATCCAGCTGTGGGTCTAGATATGTTCAATCCAGGTTGCATCACAGCCTCTGAACGAATTTTGTAAGAATTTCTCTCTCTTTCACTGTCTTTGTTTTACGGGTTTTTAAAAGTAATTTATTTTTATAATGGGGTTTAGCTGCTTTTCACGGCTGTGTTTATGCGGCTTTACACCCACTTGACTCACTTCCAGACAGATATCAATACATAGGTTTTAAGATTCTTACTAGTCACATATATTCTTGTGCGGTGAATAGGGGGTGTTGAGTCCAGTTCACTGAGCAAGGAGTCGGTCTTTTCTATTACATATTGGGTGTATGGAACGGTATGTGAGCAAATTTGAAACCCTTGTTTTATGCATCACCCCACCTCACCTTTCCCGTTAAGCAGCCAGAGTGTGTTTTCTAAACGTGTGACTCTGTTCTGTTTTGTAACTCAGTTCAAGTGTAGCGGTTTTTACATTCCCTCTATAAGTGATAGCTTATGATAAGTGTCTTTTTCTGTGTGACTTATTTCACTTAGAATCATCGTACCTAAGTCCACTCATCTTGCTTCTTCTAGCCTTATGATATTGATTTCATGTCTGCGTGATATTCCATTGTACATAAGGACCACAACTTCTTTATCCATTTTTCTCTTTCCTGGGATATTTAAGGTGTCATGAAGTGGAGGTTCTTGTCAACAGAGCCGCCGTAAACTTTGGGGTGCCTGTGTCTTGCTGATTTTTAGTTTTCCCAATTTATACGCCCATGAGTGGACGTGCCCTATGCTCCCTAAGCTGTGTGTTTTAGATGTTTCAGGACACACCGTACACTTCTTCAGAGTGGCTGTTGGCAATTTACATCCCGCCCATCAGCGTAGCAAGGCTGCCATTTCTCCATGGCCTGTCCTGCATTTCTGGTTTTGACACTTTTTGCAGCTTGGCCCTTTTGACCGATGGGAAGCGAGACTACTTTGTAGCGCTGATTTGCCTTTCCAGGTTGCTTGGTTGGCCAAAAAGGGCGTATTCTTTTTTTCCTGAATATATTCAGGAAAAAACGCATACGCCCTTTTTGGCCAAGGGCATCATTGTCGACGATTTGCGACTTTTCATGTGCTTTAAAGGCGATTCGAATCTACCTCCTGAAACCTGTTTCCTGCAATTCTGCCTTGCTTTCAAATCCTCTTCGTTGCCTTCCCTCAATATATTTGTGGACGAGAGTTATCATTTATAACTCTGCGGGTTTGTGAATGGCAGTGTCCCTGAGCTCCATTTTTCAACTCGCTTTTTTGGGAGCTGGTCTTAAGAGCGCGGGATTGCCTCAGGCCCTATTCTGCTTCTGGGCGGCAGGCTGAGCCTGTGGTTAATTCTTCTTCCTGATGGGAAAATAGACTGACCTGTGCCTGTCCCAACACCTAGATCTAGTCTCTCATTGGTTGCCCCTCTTCCCGTTCATCCTCAGGACAAATTGCAACCTGTAGGGAACAGGAGGTTAAAGGTGCTGATTCTCCAAGTAGGGAGATTGCTAGTAATGTACCTGGAATGGCGAACCCGAGCACAAGGAGATGAGAAATGAGGTGCGTTTTAGAAACCTTTCAAAATCACACGGTGTACCATCTTCTGGGTTTCTCATGCATGTTTTCGATGTAGGAAGATGCCCTTGAACCTGGAGATTTGGGACCCATGGGATGGGTACCACGCAGTATTACTTTAAAGGGTCTGTGTTTGCTCACCCAACCTCACCCAAACTCTCAGCCCCAAGTGTGTCCACCCTTATGTCTCATCCAGCTGTGGGTCTAGATATGTTCAATCCAGGTTGCTTCACAGCCTCTGAACGAATTTTGTAAGAATTTCTCTCTCTTTCACTGTCTTTGTTTTACGGGTTTTTAAAAGTAATTTATTTTTATAATGGGGTTTAGCTGCTTTTCACGGCTGTGTTTATGCGGCTTTACACCCACTTGACTCACTTCCAGACAGATATCAATACATAGGTTTTAAGATTATTACTAGTCACATATATTCTTGTGCGGTGAATAGGGGGTGTTGAGTCCAGTTCACTGAGCAAGGAGTCGGTCTTTTCTATTACATATTGGGTGTATGGAACGGTATCTGAGCGAATTTGAAACCCTTGTTTTATGCATCACCCCACCTCACCTTTCCCGTTAAGCAGCCATAGTGTGATTTCTAAACGTGTGACTCTGTTCTGTGTTGTAACTCAGTTCAAGTGTAGCGGTTTTTACATTCCCTCTATAAGTGATAGCTTATGATATGTGTCTTTTTCTGTGTGACTTATTTCACTTAGAATCATCGTACCTAAGTCCACTCATCTTGCTTCTTCTAGCCTTATGATATTGATTTCATGTCTGCGTGATATTCCATTGTACATAAGGACCACAACTTCTTTATCCATTTTTCTCTTTCCTGGGATATTTAAGGTGTCATGAAGTGGAGGTTCTTGTCAACAGAGCAGCCCTAAACTTTGGGGTGCCTGTGTCTTGCTGATTTTTAGTTTTCCCAATTTATACGCCCATGAGTGGACGTGCCCTATGCTCCCTAAACTGTGTGTTTTAGATGTTTCAGGACACACCGTACACTTCTCCAGAGTGGCTGTTGGCAATTTACATCCCGCCCATCAGCGTAGCAAGGCTGCCATTTCTCCATGGCCTGTCCTGCATTTCTGGTTTTGACACTTTTTGCAGCATGGCCCTTTTGACCGATGGGAAGCGAGACTACTTTGTAGCGCTGATTTGCCTTTCCAGGTTGCTTGGTTGGCCAAAAAGGGCGTATGCGTTTTTTCCTGAATATATTCAGGAAAAAACGCATACGCCCTTTTTGGCCAAGGGCATCATTGTCGACGTTTTGCTACTTTTCATGTGCTTTAAAGGCGATTCGAATCTACCTCCTGAAACCTGTTTCCTGAAATTCTGCCTTGCTTTTAAATCCTCTTCGTTGCCTTCCCTCAATATATTTGTGGACGAGAGTTATCATTTATAACTCTGCGGGTTTGTGAATGGCAGTGTCCCTGGGCTCCATTTTTCAACTCGCTTTTTTGGGAGCTGGCCGTAAGAGCGCGGGTTTGCCTCAGGCCCTATTCTGCTTCTGGGCGGCAGGCTGAGCCTGTGGTTAATTCTTCTTCCTGATGGGAAAATAGAGTGACCTGTGCCTGTCCCAACACCTAGATCTAGTCTCTCATTGGTTGCCCCTCTTCCCGTTCATCCTCAGGACAAATTGCAACCTGTACGGAACAGGAGGTTAAAGGTGCTGATTCTCCAAGTAGGGAGATTGCTAGTAAAGTACCTGGAATGGCGAACCCGAGCACAAGGAGATGAGAAATGAGGTGCGTTTTAGAAACCTTTCAAAATCACACGGTGTACCATCTTCTGGGTTTCTCATGCATGTTTTCGATGTAGGAAGATGCCCTTGAACCTGGAGATTTGGGACCCATGGGATGGGTACCACGCAGTATTACTTTAAAGGGTCTGTGTTTGCTCACCCAACCTCACCCAACCTCTCAGCCCCAAGTGTGTCCACCCTTATGTCTCATCCAGCTGTGGGTCTAGATATGTTCAATCCAGGTTGCATCACAGCCTCTGAACGAATTTTGGAAGAATTTCTCTCTCTTTCACTGTCTTTGTTTTACGGGTTTTTAAAAGTAATTTATTTTTATAATGGGGTTTAGCTGCTTTTCACGGCTGTGTTTATGCGGCTTTACACCCAATTGACTCACTTCCAGACAGATATCAATACATAGGTTTTAAGATTCTTACTAGTCACATATATTCTTGTGCGGTGAATAGGGGGTGTTGAGTCCAGTTCACTGAGCAAGGAGTCGGTCTTTTCTATTACATATTGGGTGTATGGAACGGTATGTGAGCGAATTTGAAACCCTTGTTTTATGCATCACCCCACCTCACCTTTCCCGTTAAGCAGCCAGAGTGTGTTTTCTAAACGTGTGACTCTGTTCTGTTTTGTAACTCAGTTCAAGTGTAGCGGTTTTTACATTCCCTCTATAAGTGATAGCTTATGATAAGTGTCTTTTTCTGTGTGACTTATTTCACTTAGAATCATCGTACCTAAGTCCACTCATCTTGCTTCTTCTAGCCTTATGATATTGATTTCATGTCTGCATGATATTCCATTGTACATAAGGACCACAACTTCTTTATCCATTTTTCTCTTTCCTGGGATATTTAAGGTGTCATGAAGTGGAGGTGCTTGTCAACAGAGCCGCCCTAAACTTTGGGGTGCCTGTGTCTTGCTGATTTTTAGTTTTCCCAATTTATACGCCCATGAGTGGACGTGCCCTATGCTCCCTAAGCTGTGTGTTTTAGATGTTTCAGGACACACCGTACACTTCTTCAGAGTGGCTGTTGGCAATTTACATCCTGCCCATCAGCGTAGCAAGGCTGCCATTTCTCCATGGCCTGTCCTGCATTTCTGGTTTTGACACTTTTTGCAGCTTGGCCCTTTTGACCGATGGGAAGCGAGACTACTTTGTAGCGCTGATTTGCCTTTCCAGGTTGCTTGGTTGGCCAAAAAGGGCGTATGCGTTTTTTCCTGAATATATTCAGGAAAAAACGCATACGCCCTTTTTGGCCAAGGGCATCATTGTCGACGATTTGCGACTTTTCATGTGCTTTAAAGGCGATTCGAATCTACCTCCTGAAACCTGTTTCCTGCAATTCTGCCTTGCTTTCAAATCCTCTTCGTTGCCTTCCCTCAATATATTTGTGGACGAGAGTTATCATTTATAACTCTGCGGGTTTGTGAATGGCAGTGTCCCTGGGCTCCATTTTTCAACTCGCTTTTTTGGGAGCTGGTCTTAAGAGCGCGGGATTGCCTCAGGCCCTATTCTGCTTCTGGGCGGCAGGCTGAGCCTGTGGTTAATTCTTCTTCCTGATGGGAAAATAGAGTGACCTGTGCCTGTCCCAACACCTAGATCTAGTCTCTCATTGGTTGCCCCTCTTCCCGTTCATCCTCAGGACAAATTGCAACCTGTAGGGAACAGGAGGTTAAAGGTGCTGATTCTCCAAGTAGGGAGATTGCTAGTAACGTACCTGGAAAGGCGAACCCGAGCACAAGGAGATGAGAAATGAGGTGCGTTTTAGAAACCTTTCAAAATCACACGGTGTACCATCTTCTGGGTTTCTCATGCATGTTTTCGATGTAGGAAGATGCCCTTGAACCTGGAGATTTGGGACCCATGGGATGGGTACCACGCAGTATTACTTTAAAGGGTCTGTGTTTGCTCACCCAACCTCACCCAAACTCTCAGCCCCAAGTGTGTCCACCCTTATGTCTCATCCAGCTGTGGGTCTAGATATGTTCAATCCAGGTTGCATCACAGCCTCTGAACGAATTTTGTAAGAATTTCTCTCTCTTTCACTGTCTTTGTTTTACGGGTTTTTAAAAGTAATTTATTTTTATAATGGGGTTTAGCTGCTTTTCACGGCTGTGTTTATGCGGCTTTACACCCACTTGACTCACTTCCAGACAGATATCAATACATAGGTTTTAAGATTCTTACTAGTCACATATATTCTTGTGCGGTGAATAGGGGGTGTTGAGTCCAGTTCACTGAGCAAGGAGTCGGTCTTTTCTATTACATATTGGGTGTATGGAACGGTATCTGAGCGAATTTGAAACCCTTGTTTTATGCATCACCCCACCTCACCTTTCCCGTTAAGCAGCCATAGTGTGATTTCTAAACGTGTGACTCTGTTCTGTGTTGTAACTCAGTTCAAGTGTAGCGGTTTTTACATTCCCTCTATAAGTGATAGCTTATGATAAGTGTCTTTTTCTGTGTGACTTATTTCACTTAGAATCATCGTACCTAAGTCCACTCATCTTGCTTCTTCTAGCCTTATGATATTGATTTCATTTCTGCGTGATATTCCATTGTACATAAGGACCACAACTTCTTTATCCATTTTTCTCTTTCCTGGGATATTTAAGGTGTCATGAAGTGGAGGTTCTTGTCAACAGAGCAGCCCTAAACTTTGGGGTGCCTGTGTCTTGCTGATTTTTAGTTTTCCCAATTTATACGCCCATGAGTGGACGTGCCCTATGCTCCCTAAGCTGTGTGTTTTAGATGTTTCAGGACACAACGTACATTTCTCCAGAGTGGCTGTTGGCAATTTACATCCCGCCCATCAGCGTAGCAAGGCTGCCATTTCTCCATGGCCTATCCTGCATTTCTGGTTTTGACACTTTTTGCAGCATGGCCCTTTTGACCGATGGGAAGTGAGACTACTTTGTAGCGCTGATTTGCCTTTCCAGGTTGCTTGGTTGGCCAAAAAGGGCGTATGCGTTTTTTCCTGAATATATTCAGGAAAAAACGCATACGCCCTTTTTGGCCAAGGGCATCATTGTCGACGATTTGCGACTTTTCATGTGCTTTAAAGGCGATTCGAATCTACCTCCTGAAACCTGTTTCCTGCAATTCTGCCTTGCTTTCAAATCCTCTTCATTGCCTTCCCTCAATATATTTGTGGACGAGAGTTATCATTTATAACTCTGCGGGTTTGTGAAAGGCAGTGTCCCTGGGCTCCATTTTGCAACTCGCTTTTTTGGGAGCTGGCCGCAAGAGCGCGGGATTGCCTCAGGCCCTATTCTGCTTCTGGGCGTCAGGCTGAGCCTGTGGTTAATTCTTCTTCCTGATGGGAAAATAGAGTGACCTGTGCCTGTCCCAACACCTAGATCTAGTCTCTCATTGGTTGCCCCTCTTCCCGTTCATCCTCAGGACAAATTGCAACCTGTAGGGAACAGGAGGTTAAAGGTGCTGATTCTCCAAGTAGGGAGATTGCTAGTAAAGTACCTGGAATGGCGAACCCGAGCACAAGGAGATGAGAAATGAGGTGCGTTTTAGAAACCTTTCAAAATCACACGGTGTACCATCTTCTGGGTTTCTCATGTATGTTTTCGATGTAGGAAGATGCCCTTGAACCTGGAGATTTGGGACCCATGGGATGCGTACCACGCAGTATTACTTTAAAGGTTGTGCGTTTGCTCACCCAACCTCACCCAACCTCTCAGCCCCAAGAGTGTCCACCCTTATGTCTCATCCAGCTGTGTGTCTAGATATGGTCAATCCAGGTTGCATCACTGCCCCTGACCGAATTTTGGAAGAATTTCTCTCTCTTTCACTGTCTTTGTTTTACGGGTTTTTAAAAGTAATTTATTTTTATAATGGGGTTTAGCGGCCTTTCACGGCTGTGTTGATGCGGCTTTACACCCACTTGACTCACTTCCAGAGAGATATCAATACATAGGTTTTACGATTCTTACTAGTCAGATATATTCTTGTGCGGTGAATAGGGGGTGTTGTGTCCAGTTCACTGAGCAAGGAGTAGGTCTTGTCTATTACATATTGGGTGTATGGAACGGTATGTGAGCGAATTTGAAACCCTTGTTTTATGCATCACCCCACCTCACCTTTCCCGTTAAGCAGCCAGAGTGTGTTTTCTAAACGTGTGACTCTGTTCTGTTTTGTAATTCAGTTCAAGTGTAGCGGTTTTTACATTCCCTCTATAAGTGATAGCTTATGATAAGTGTCTTTTTCTGTGTGACTTATTTCACTTAGAATCGTCATTCCTAAATCCACTCATCTTGCTTCTACTAGCCTTATGACATTTATTTCATGTCTGAGTGATATTCCATTTTACATAAGGACCACAACTTCTTTATCCATTTTTTTCTTTCCTGGGATATTTAAGGTGTCATGAAGTGGAGGTTCTTGTCAACTGAGCAGCCCTAATCATTGGGGTGCCTGTGTCTTGCTGATTTTTAGTTTTCCCAATTTATACGACCATGAGTGGACGTGCCCTATGCTCCCTAAGCTGTGTTTTTTCGAAGTTTCAGGACACACCGTACACTTCTCCAGTGTGGCTGTTGGCAATTTACATCCCTCCCATCAGCGTAGCAAGGCTGCCATTTCTCCATGGCCTGTCCTGCATTTCTGGTTTTGAAAATTTTTGCAGCATGGCCCTTTTGACCGATGGGAAGCGAGACTTCTTTGTAGCGCTGATTTGCCTTTCCAGGTTGCTTGGTTGGCCAAAAAGGGCGTATACGTTTTTTCCTGAATATATTCAGGAAAAAACGCATACGCTCTTTTTGGCCAAGGTCATCATTGTCGACGTTTTGCCACCTTTCATGTGCTTTAAAGGCGATTCGAATCTACCTCCTGAAATCTGTTTCCTGCAATTCTGCCTTGCTTTCAAATCCTCTTCGTTGCCTTCCCTCAATATATTTTTGGACGAGAGTTATCATTTATAACTCAGCAGGTTTGTGAATTGCAGTGCCCCTGAGCTCCATTTTTCAACTGTCTTTTTTGGGAGCTGGCCGCAGGAGCGCGGGATTGCCTCAGGCCCTATTCTGCTTCTGGGCGGCAGGCTGAGCCTGTGGTTAATTCTTCTTCCTGATGGGAAAATAGAGTGACCTGTGCCTGTCCCAACACCTAGATCTAGTCTCTCATTGGTTGCCCCTCTTCCGTTCATCCTCAGGACAAATTGCAACCTGTAGGGAACAGGAGGTTAAAGGTGCTGATTCTCCAAGTAGGGAGATTGCTAGTAAAGTACCTGGAATGGCGAACCCGAGCACAAGGAGATGAGAAATGAGGTGCGTTTTAGAAACCTTTCGAAATCACACGGTGTACCACCTTCTGGGTTTCTCATGCATGTTTTCGATGTAGGAATATGCCCTTGAACCTGGAGATTTGGGACCCATGGGATGGGTACCAGGCAGTATTACTTTAAAGGGTCTGTGTTTGCTCACCCAACCTCACCCAACCTCTCAGCCCCAAGTGTGTCCACCCTTATGTCTCATCCAGCTGTGGGTCTAGATATGGTCAATCCAGGTTGCATCACAGCCTCTGAACGAATTTTGTAAGAACTTCTCTCTCTTTCACTGTCTTTGTTTTACGGGTTTTTAAAAGTAATTTATTTTTATAATGGGGTTTAGCTGCTTTTCACGGCTGTGTTTATGCGGCTTTACACCCACTTGACTCACTTCCAGACAGATATCAATACATAGGTTTTAAGATTCTTACTAGTCAGATATAATCTTGTGCGGTGAATAGGTGTTGTTGAGTCCAGTTCACTGAGCAAGGAGTCGGTCTTTTCTATTACATATTGGGTGTATGGAACGGTATCTGAGCCAATTTGAAACCCTTGTTTTATGCCACACCCCACCTCACCTTTCCCGTTAAGCAGCCATAGTGTGTTTTCTAAACGTGTGACTCTGTTCTGTTTTGTAATTCAGTTCAAGTGTAGCGGTTTTTACATTCCCTCTATAAGTGATAGCTTATGATAAGTGTCTTTTTCTGTGTGACTTATTTCACTTAGAATTATTGTTCCTAAGTCCACTCACCTTGCTTCTTCTAGCCTTATGACATTGATTTCATGTCTGAGTGATATTCCATTGTACATAAGGACCACAACTTCTTTATCCATTTTTCTCTTTCCTGGGATATTTAAGGTGTCATGAAGTGGAGGTTCTTGTCAACAGAGCAGCCCTAAAATTTGGGGTGCCTGTGTCTTGCTGATTTTTAGTTTTCCCAATTTATACGCCCATGAGTGGACGTGCCCTATGCTCCCTAAGCTGTGTGTTTTAGATGTTTCAGGACACACCGTACACTTCTCTAGAGTGGCTGTTGGCAATTTACATCCCGCCCATCAGCGTAGCAAGGCTGCCATTTCTCCATGGCCTGTCCTGCATTTCTGGTTTTGAAAATTTTTGCAGCATGGCCCTTTTGACCGATGGGAAGCGAGACTTCTTTGTAGCGCTGATTTGCCTTTCCAGGTTGCTTGGTTGGCCAAAAAGGGCGTATGCGTTTTTTCCTGAATATATTCAGGAAAAAACGCATACGCTCTTTTTGGACAAGGTCATCATTGTCGACGTTTTGCCACCTTTCATGTGCTTTAAAGGCGATTCGAATCTACCTCCTGAAATCTGTTTCGTGCAATTCTGCCTTGCTTTCAAATCCTCTTCGTTGCCTTCCCTCAATATATTTTTGGACGAGAGTTATCATTTATAACTCAGCAGGTTTGTGAATTGCCGTGCCCCTGGGCTCCATTTTTCAACTGTCTTTTTTGGGAGCTGGCCGCAAGAGCGCGGGATTGCCTCAGGCCCTATTCTGCTTCTGGGCGGCAGGCTGAGCCGTGGTTAATTCTTCTTCCTGATGGGAAAATAGAGTGACCTGTGCCTGTCCCAAAACCTAGATCTAGTCTCTCATTGGTTGCCCCTCTTCCCTTTCATCCTCAGGACAAATTGCAACCTGTACGGAACAGGAGGTTAAAGGTGTTGATTCTCCAAGTAGGGAGATTGCTAGTAAAGTAGCTGGAATGGCGAACCCGAACACAAGGAGATGAGAAATGAGGTGCGTTTTAGAAACCTTTCAAAATCACACGGTGTACCATCTTCTTGGTTTCTCATGCATGTTTTCGATGTAGGAAGATGCCCTTGAACCTGGAGATTTGGGACCCATGGGATGGGTTCCACGCAGTATTACTTTAAAGGGTCTGTGTTTGCTCACCCAACCTCACCCAACCTCGCAGCCCCAAGTGTGTCCACCCTTATGTCTCATCCAGCTGTGGGTCTAGATATGGTCAATCCAGGTTGCATCACAGCCTCTGAACGAATTTTGTAAGAATTTCTCTCTCTTTCACTGTCTTTGTTTTACGGGTTTTTAAAAGTAATTTATTTTTATAATGGGGTTTAGCTGCTTTTCATGGCTGTGTTTATGCGGCGTTACACCCACTTGACTCACTTCCAGACAGATATCAATATATAGGTTTTAAGATTCTTACTAGTCACATATATTCTTGTGCGGTGAATAGGGGGTGTTGAGTCCAGTTCTCTGAGCAATGAGTCGGTCTTTTCTATTACATATTGGGTGTATGGAACGGTATCTGAGCGAATTTGAAACCCTTGTTTTATGCATCACCCCACCTCACCTTTCCCGTTAAGCAGCCATAGTGTGTTTTCTAAACGTGTGACTCTGTTCTGTTTTGTAATTCAGTTCAAGTGTAGCGGTTTTTACATTCCCTCTATAAGTGATAGCTTATGATAAGTGTCTTTTTCTGTGTGACTTATTTCACTTAGAATCATCGTACCTAAGTCGACTCATCTTGCTTCTTCTAGCCTTATGATATTGATTTCATGTCTGCGTGATATTCCATTGTACATTAGGACCACAACTTCTTTATCCATTTTTCTCCTTCCTGGGATATTTAAGGTGTCATGAAGTGGAGGTTCTTGTCAACAGAGCAGCCCTAAACTTTGTGGTGCCTGTGTCTTGCTGATTTTTAGTTTTCCCAATTTATACGCCCATGAGTGGACGTGCCCTATGCTCCCTAAGCTGTGTGTTTTAGATGTTTCAGGACACACCGTACACTTCTCCAGAGTGGCTGTTGGCAATTTACATCCCGCCCATCAGCGTAGCAAGGCTGCCATTTCTCCATGGTCTGTCCTGCATTTCTGGTTTTGACACTTTTTGCAGCATGGCCCTTTTGACCGATGGGAAGCGAGACTACTTTGTAGCGCTGATTTGCCTTTCCAGGTTGCTTGGTTGGCCAAAAAGGGCGTATGCGTTTTTTGATGAATATATTCAGGAAAAAACGCATACGCCCTTTTTGGCCAAGGGCATCATTGTCGACATTTTGCAACTTTTCATGTGCTTTAAAGGCGATTCGAATCTACCTCCTGAAACCTGCTTCCTGTAATTCTGCCTTGCTTTCAATTCCTCTTCGTTGCCTTCCCTCAATATATTTGTGGACGAGAGTTATCATTTATAACTCTGCAAGTTTGTGAATTGCAGTGCCCCTGAGCTCCATTTTTCAACTGTCTTTTTTGGGAGCTGGCCGCAAAAGCACGGGATTGCCTCAGGCCCTATTCTGGTTCCGGGCGGCAGGCTGAGCCTGTGGTTAATTCTTCTTCCTGATGGGAAAATAGAGTGACCTGTGCCTGTCCCAACACCTATATCTAGTCTCTCATTGGTTGCCCCTTTTCCCGTTCATCCTCAGGACAAATTGCAACCTGTAGGGAACAGGAGGTTAAAGGTGCTGATTCTCCAAGTAGGGAGATTGCTAGTAACGTACCTGGAATGGCGAACCCGAGCACAAGGAGATGAGAAATGAGGTGCGTTTTAGAAACCTTTCAAAATCACACGGTGTACCATCTTCTGGGTTTCTCATGCATGTTTTCGATGTAGGAAGATGCCCTTGAACCTGGAGATTTGGGACCCATGGAATGGGTACCACGCAGTATTACTTTAAAGGGTCTGTGTTTGCTCACCCAACCTCACGCAACCTCTCAGCCCCAAGTGTGTCCACCCTTATGTCTCATCCAGCTGTGGGTCTAGATATGTTCAATCCAGGTTGCATCACAGCCTCTGAACGAATTTTGTAAGAATTTCTCTCTCTTTCACTGTCTTTGTATTACGGGTTTTTAAAAGTAATTTATTTTTATAATGGGGTTTAGCTGCTTTTCCCGGCTGTGTTTATGCGGCTTTACACCCACTTGACTCACTTCCAGACAGATATCAATACATAGGTTTTAAGATTCTTACTAGTCACATATATTCTTGTGCGGTGAATAGGGGGTGTTGAGTCCAGTTCACTGAGCAAGGAGTCGGTCTTTTCTATTACATATTGGGTGTATGGAACGGTATGTGAGCGAATTTGAAACCCTTTTTTTATGCATCACCCCACCTCACCTTTCCCGTTAAGCAGCCATAGTGTGTTTTCTAAACGTGTGACTCTGTTCTGTTTTGTAACTCATTTCAAGTGTAGCGGTTTTTACATTCCCTCTATAAGTGATAGCTTATGATAAGTGTCTTTTTCTGTGTGACTTATTTCACTTAGAATCATCGTACCTAAGTCCACTCATCTTGCTTCTTCTAGCCTTATGATATTGATATCATGTCTGCGTGATATTCCATTGTACATAAGGACCACAACTTCTTTATCCATTTTTCTCTTTCCTGGGATATTTAAGGTGTCATGAAGTGGAGGTTCTTGTCAACAGAGCAGCCCTAAACTTTGGGGTGCCTGTGTCTTGCTGATTTTTAGTTTTCCCAATTTATACGCCCATGAGTGGACGTGCCCTATGCTCCCTAAGCTGTGTGTTTTAGATGTTTCAGGACACACCGTACACTTCTTCAGGGTGTTTGTTGGCAATTTACATCCCGCCCATCAGCGTAGCAAGGCTGCCATTTCTCCATGGCCTGTCCTGCATTTCTGGTTTTGAAACTTTTTGCAGCATGGCCCTTTTGACCGATGGGAAGCGAGACTACTTTGTAGCGCTGATTTGCCTTTCCAGGTTGCTTGGTTGGCCAAAAAGGGCGTATGCGTTTTTTCCTGAATATATTCAGGAAAAAACGCATACGCCCTTTTTGGCCAAGGGCATCATTGTCGACGATTTGCGACTTTTCATGTGCTTTAAAGGCGATTCGAATCTACCTCCTGAAACCTGTTTCCTGCAATTCTGCCTTGCTTTCAAATCCTCTTCATTGCCTTCCCTCAATATATTTGTGGACGAGAGTTATCATTTATAACTCTGCGGGTTTGTGAAAGGCAGTGTCCCTGGGCTCCATTTTGCAACTCGCTTTTTTGGGAGCTGGCCGCAAGAGCGCGGGATTGCCTCAGGCCCTATTCTGCTTCTGGGCGGCAGGCTGAGCCTGTGGTTAATTCTTCTTCCTGATGGGAAAATAGAGTGACCTGTGCCTGTCCCAACACCTAGATCTAGTCTCTCATTGGTTGCCCCTCTTCCCGTTCATCCTCAGGACAAATTGCAACCTGTAGGGAACAGGAGGTTAAAGGTGCTGATTCTCCAAGTAGGGAGATTGCTAGTAAAGTACCTGGAATGGCGAACCCGAGCACAAGGAGATGAGAAATGAGGTGCGTTTTAGAAACCTTTCAAAATCACACGGTGTACCATCTTCTGGGTTTCTCATGTATGTTTTCGATGTAGGAAGATGCCCTTGAACCTGGAGATTTGGGACCCATGGGAGGCGTACCACGCAGTATTACTTTAAAGGTTGTGCGTTTGCTCACCCAACCTCACCCAACCTCTCAGCCCCAAGAGTGTCCACCCTTATGTCTCATCCAGCTGTGTGTCTAGATATGGTCAATCCAGGTTGCATCACAGCCCCTGACCGAATTTTGGAAGGATTTCTCTCTCTTTCACTGTCTTTGTTTTACGGGTTTTTAAAAGTAATTTATTTTTATAATGGGGTTTAGCGGCCTTTCACGGCTGTGTTGATGCGGCTTTACACCCACTTGACTCACTTCCAGAGAGATATCAATACATAGGTTTTACGATTCTTACTAGTCAGATATATTCTTGTGCGGTGAATAGGGGGTGTTGTGTCCAGTTCACTAAGCAAGGTGTAGGTCTTGTCTATTACATATTGGGTGTATGGAACGGTATGTGAGCGAATTTGAAACCCTTGTTTTATGCATCACCCCACCTCACCTTTCCCGTTAAGCAGCCATAGTGTGTTTTCTAAACGTGTGACTCTGTTCTGTTTTGTAATTCAGTTCAAGTGTAGCGGTTTTTACATTCCCTCTATAAGTGATAGCTTATGATAAGTGTCTTTTTCTGTGTGACTTATTTCACTTAGAATCGTCGTTCCTAAATCCACTCATCTTGCTTCTACTAGCCTTATGACATTTCTTTCATGTCTGAGTGATATTCCATTTTACATAAGGACCACAACTTCTTTATCCATTTTTTTCTTTCCTGGGATATTTAAGGTGTCATGAAGTGGAGGTTCTTGTCAACAGAGCAGCCCTAATCATTGGGGTGCCTGTGTCTTGCTGATTTTTAGTTTTCCCAATTTATACGACCATGAGTGGACGTGCCCTATGCTCCCTAAGCTGTGTTTTTTCGAAGTTTCAGGACACACCGTACACTTCTCCAGTGTGGCTGTTGGCAATTTACATCCCTCCCATCAGCGTAGCAAGGCTGCCATTTCTCCATGGCCTGTCCTGCATTTCTGGTTTTGAAAATTTTTGCAGCATGGCCCTTTTGACCGATGGGAAGCGAGACTTCTTTGTAGCGCTGATTTGCCTTTCCAGGTTGCTTGGTTGGCCAAAAAGGGCGTATGCGTTTTTTCCTGAATATATTCAGGAAAAAACGCATACGCTCTTTTGGGCCAAGGTCATCATTGTCGACGTTTTGCCACCTTTCATGTGCTTTAAAGGCGATTCAAATCTACCTCCTGAAATCTGTTTCCTGCAATTCTGCCTTGCTTTCAAATCCTCTTCGTTGCCTTCCCTCAATATATTTGTGGACGAGAGTTATCATTTATAACTCTGCGGGTTTGTGAATGGCAGTGTCCCTGGGCTCCATTTTTCAACTTGCTTTTTTGGGAGCTGGCCGCAGGAGCGCGGGATTGCCTCAGGCCCTATTCTGCTTCTGGGCGGCAGGCTGAGCCTGTGGTTAATTCTTCTTCCTGATGGGAAAATAGAGTGACCTGTGCCTGTCCCAACACCTAGATCTAGTCTCTCATTGGTTGCCCCTCTTCCGTTCATCCTCAGGACAAATTGCAACCTGTAGGGAACAGGAGGTTAAGGGTGCTGATTCTCCAAGTAGGGAGATTGCTAGTAAAGTACCTGGAATGGCGAACCCGAGCACAAGGAGATGAGAAATGAGGTGCGTTTTAGAAACCTTTCAAAATCACACGGTGTACCACCTTCTGGGTTTCTCATGCATGTTTTCGATGTAGGAATATGCCCTTGAACCTGGAGATTTGGGACCCATGGGATGGGTACCAGGCAGTATTACTTTAAAGGGTCTGTGTTTGCTCACCCAACCTCACCCAACCTCTCAGCCCCAAGTGTGTCCACCCTTATGTCTCATCCAGCTGTGGGTCTAGATATGGTCAATCCAGGTTGCATCACAGCCCCTGAACGAATTTTGTAAGAATTTCTCTCTCTTTCACTGTCTTTGTTTTACGGGTTTTTAAAAGTAATTTATTTTTATAATGGGGTTTAGCTGCTTTTCACGGCTGTGTTTATGCGGCTTTACACCCACTTGACTCACTTCCAGACAGATATCAATACATAGGTTTTAAGATTCTTACTAGTCAGATATAATCTTGTGCGGTGAATAGGTGTTGTTGAGTCCAGTTCACTGAGCAAGGAGTCGGTCTTTTCTATTACATATTGGGTGTATGGAACGGTATCTGAGCCAATTTGAAACCCTTGTTTTATGCATCACCCCACCTCACCTTTCCCGTTAAGCAGCCATAGTGTGTTTTCTAAACGTGTGACTCTGTTCTGTTTTGTAATTCATTTCAAGTGTAGCGGTTTTTACATTCCCTCTATAAGTGATAGCTTATGATAAGTGTCTTTTTCTGTGTGACTTATTTCACTTAGAATTATCGTTCCTAAGTCCACTCACCTTGCTTCTTCTAGCCTTATGACATTGATTTCATGTCTGAGTGATATTCCATTGTACATAAGGACCACAACTTCTTTATCCATTTTTCTCTTTCCTGGGATATTTAAGGTGTCATGAAGTGGAGGTTCTTGTCAACAGAGCAGCCCTAAACTTTGGGGTGCCTGTGTCTTGCTGATTTTTAGTTTTCCCAATTTATACGCCCATGAGTGGACGTGCCCTATGCTCCCTAAGCTGTGTGTTTTAGATGTTTCAGGACACACCGTACACTTCTCTAGAGTGGCTGTTGGCAATTTACATCCCGCCCATCAGCGTAGCAAGGCTGCCATTTCTCCATGGCCTATCCTGCATTTCTGGTTTTGAAAATTTTTGCAGCATGGCCCTTTTGACCGATGGGAAGCGAGACTTCTTTGTAGCGCTGATTTGGCTTTCCAGGTTGCTTGGTTGGCCAAAAAGAGCGTATGCGTTTTTTCCTGAATATATTCAGGAAAAAACGCATACGCTCTTTTTGGACAAGGTCATCATTGTCGACGTTTTGCCACCTTTCATGTGCTTTAAAGGCGATTCGAATCTACCTCCTGAAATCTGTTTCGTGCAATTCTGCCTTGCTTTCAAATCCTCTTCGTTGCCTTCCCTCAATATATTTTTGGACGAGAGTTATCATTTATAACTCAGCAGGTTTGTGAATTGCCGTGCCCCTGAGCTCCATTTTTCAACTGTCTGTTTTGGGAGCTGGCCGCAAACGCACGGGATTGCCTAAGGCCCTATTCTGGTTACCGGCAGTAGGCTGAGCCTGTGGTTAATTCTTCTTCCTGATGGGAAAATAGAGTGACCTGTGCCTGTCCCAACACCTAGATCTAGTCTCTCATTGGTTGCCCCTCTTCCATTTCATCCTCAGGACAAATTGCAACCTGTACGGAACAGGAGGTTAAAGGTGTTGATTCTCCAAGTAGGGAGATTGCTAGTAAAGTAGCTGGAATGGCGAACCCGAACACAAGGAGATGAGAAATGAGGTGCGTTTTAGAAACCTTTCAAAATCACACGGTGTACCATCTTCTGGGTTTCTCATGCATGTTTTCGATGTAGGAAGATGCCCTTGAACCTGGAGATTTGGGACCCATGGGATGGGTACCACGCAGTATTACTTTAAAGGGTCTGTGTTTGCTCACCCAACCTCACCCAACCTCGCAGCCCCAAGTGTGTCCACCCTTATGTCTCATCCAGCTGTGGGTCTAGATATGGTCAATCCAGGTTGCATCACAGCCTCTGAACGAATTTTGTAAGAATTTCTCTCTCTTTCACTGTCTTTGTTTTACGGGTTTTTAAAAGTAATTTATTTTTATAATGGGGTTTAGCTGCTTTTCATGGCTGTGTTTATGCGGCGTTACACCCACTTGACTCACTTCCAGACAGATATCAATATATAGGTTTTAAGATTCTTACTAGTCACATATATTCTTGTGCGGTGAATAGGGGGTGTTGAGTCCAGTTCTCTGAGCAATGTGTCGGTCTTTTCTATTACATATTGGGTGTATGGAACGGTATCTGAGCGAATTTGAAACCCTTGTTTTATGCATCACCCCACCTCACCTTTCCCGTTAAGCAGCCATAGTGTGTTTTCTAAACGTGTGACTCTGTTCTGTTTTGTAACTCAGTTCAAGTGTAGCGGTTTTTACATTCCCTCTATAAGTGATAGCTTATGATAAGTGTCTTTTTCTGTGTGACTTATTTCACTTAGAATCATCGTACCTAAGTCGACTCATCTTGCTTCTTCTAGCTTTATGATATTGATTTCATGTCTGCGTGATATTCCATTGTACATTAGGACCACAACTTCTTTATCCATTTTTCTCCTTCCTGGGATATTTAAGGTGTCATGAAGTGGAGGTTCTTGTCAACAGAGCAGCCCTAAACTTTGGGGTGCCTGTGTCTTGCTGATTTTTACTTTTCCCAATTTATACGCCCATGAGTGGACGTGCCCTATGCTCCCTAAGCTGTGTGTTTTAGATGTTTCAGGACACACCGTACACTTCTCCAGAGTGGCTGTTGGCAATTTACATCCCGCCCATCAGCGTAGCAAGGCTGCCATTTCTCCATGGTCTGTCCTGCATTTCTGGTTTTGACACTTTTTGCAGCATGGCCCTTTTGACCGATGGGAAGCGAGACTACTTTGTAGCGCTGATTTGCCATTCGAGGTTGCTTGGTTGGCCAAAAAGGGCGTATGCGTTTTTTCCTGAATATATTCAGGAAAAAACGCATACGCCCTTTTTGGCCAAGGGCATCATTGTCGACATTTTGCAACTTTTCATGTGCTTTAAAGGCGATTCGAATCTACCTCCTGAAACCTGTTTCCTGCAATTCTGCCTTGCTTTCAAATCCTCTTCATTGCCTTCCCTCAATATATTTGTGGACGAGAGTTATCATTTATAACTCTGCGGGTTTGTGAATGGCAGTCTCCCTGGGCTCCATTTTTCAACTCGCTTTTTTGGGAGCTGGCCGCAAGAGCGCGGGATTGCCTCAGGCCCTATTCTGCTTCTGGGCGGCAGGCTGAGCCGTGGTTAATTCTTCTTCCTGATGGGAAAATAGAGTGACCTGTGCCTGTCCCAAAACCTAGATCTAGTCTCTCATTGGTTGCCCCTCTTCCCTTTCATCCTCAGGACAAATTGCAACCTGTACGGAACAGGAGGTTAAAGGTGTTGATTCTCCAAGTAGGGAGATTGCTAGTAAAGTAGCTGGAATGGCGAACCCGAACACAAGGAGATGAGAAATGAGGTGCGTTTTAGAAACCTTTCAAAATCACACGGTGTATCATCTTCTTGGTTTCTCATGCATGTTTTCGATGTAGGAAGATGCCCTTGAACCTGGAGATTTGGGACCCATGGGATGGGTACCACGCAGTATTACTTTAAAGGGTCTGTGTTTGCTCACCCAACCTCACCCAACCTCGCAGCCCCAAGTGTGTCCACCCTTATGTCTCATCCAGCTGTGGGTCTAGGTATGGTCAATCCAGGTTGCATCACAGCCTCTGAACGAATTTTGTAAGAATTTCTCTCTCTTTCACTGTCTTTGTTTTACGGGTTTTTAAAAGTAATTTATTTTTATAATGGGGTTTAGCTGCTTTTCATGGCTGTGTTTATGCGGCGTTACACCCACTTGACTCACTTCCAGACAGATATCAATATATAGGTTTTAAGATTCTTACTAGTCACATATATTCTTGTGCGGTGAATAGGGTGTGTTGAGTCCAGTTCTCTGAGCAATGAGTCGGTCTTTTCTATGACATATTGGGTGTATGGAACGGTATCTGAGCGAATTTGAAACCCTTGTTTTATGCATCACCCCACCTCACCTTTCCCGTTAAGCAGCCATAGTGTGTTTTCTAAACGTGTGACTCTGTTCTGTTTTGTAACTCAGTTCAAGTGTAGCGGTTTTTACATTCCCTCTATAAGTGATAGCTTATGATAAGTGTCTTTTTCTGTGTGACTTATTTCACTTAGAATCATCGTACCTAAGTCGACTCATCTTGCTTCTTCTAGCCTTATGATATTGATTTCATGTCTGCGTGATATTCCATTGTACATTAGGACCACAACTTCTTTATCCATTTTTCTCCTTCCTGGGATATTTAAGGTGTCATGAAGTGGAGGTTCTTGTCAACAGAGCAGCCCTAAACTTTGTGGTGCCTGTGTCTTGCTGATTTTTAGTTTTCCCAATTTATACGCCCATGAGTGGACGTGCCCTATGCTCCCTAAGCTGTGTGTTTTAAATGTTTCAGGACACACCGTACACTTCTCCAGAGTGGCTGTTGGCAATTTACATCCCGCCCATCAGCGTAGCAAGGCTGCCATTTCTCCATGGTCTGTCCTGCATTTCTGGTTTTGACACTTTTTGCAGCATGGCCCTTTTGACCGATGGGAAGCGAGACTACTTTGTAGCGCTGATTTGCCTTTCCAGGTTGCTTGGTTGGCCAAAAAGGGCGTATGCGTTTTTTGCTGAATATATTCAGGAAAAAACGCATACGCCCTTTTTGGCCAAGGGCATCATTGTCGACATTTTGCAACTTTTCATGTGCTTTAAAGGCGATTCGAATCTACCTCCTGAAACCTGTTTCCTGTAATTCTGCCTTGCTTTCAATTCCTCTTCGTTGCCTTCCCTCAATATATTTTTGGACGAGAGTTATCATTTATAACTCAGCAGGTTTGTGAATTGCCGTGCCCCTGAGCTCCATTTTTCAACTGTCTGTTTTGGGAGCTGGCCGCAAACGCACGGGATTGCCTAAGGCCCTATTCTGGTTACCGGCAGTAGGCTGAGCCTGTGGTTAATTCTTCTTCCTGATGGGAAAATAGAGTGACCTGTGCCTGTCCCAACACCTAGATCTAGTCTCTCATTGGTTGCCCCTCTTCCCTTTCATCCTCAGGACAAATTGCAACCTGTACGGAACAGGAGGTTAAAGGTGTTGATTCTCCAAGTAGGGAGATTGCTAGTAAAGTAGCTGGAATGGCGAACCCGAACACAAGGAGATGAGAAATGAGGTGCGTTTTAGAAACCTTTCAAAATCACACGGTGTACCATCTTCTGGGTTTCTCATGCATGTTTTCGATGTAGGAAGATGCCCTTGAACCTGGAGATTTGGGACCCATGGGATGGGTACCACGCAGTATTACTTTAAAGGGTCTGTGTTTGCTCACCCAACCTCACCCAACCTCGCAGCCCCAAGTGTGTCCACCCTTATGTCTCATCCAGCTGTGGGTCTAGATATGGTCAATCCAGGTTGCATCACAGCCTCTGAACGAATTTTGTAAGAATTTCTCTCTCTTTCACTGTCTTTGTTTTACGGGTTTTTAAAAGTAATTTATTTTTATAATGGGGTTTAGCTGCTTTTCATGGCTGTGTTTATGCGGCGTTACACCCACTTGACTCACTTCCAGACAGATATCAATATATAGGTTTTAAGATTCTTACTAGTCACATATATTCTTGTGCGGTGAATAGGGGGTGTTGAGTCCAGTTCTCTGAGCAATGTGTCGGTCTTTTCTATTACATATTGGGTGTATGGAACGGTATCTGAGCGAATTTGAAACCCTTGTTTTATGCATCACCCCACCTCACCTTTCCCGTTAAGCAGCCATAGTGTGTTTTCTAAACGTGTGACTCTGTTCTGTTTTGTAATTCATTTCAAGTGTAGCGGTTTTTACATTCCCTCTATAAGTGATAGCTTATGATAAGTGTCTTTTTCTGTGTGACTTATTTCACTTAGAATTATCGTTCCTAAGTCCACTCACCTTGCTTCTTCTAGCCTTATGACATTGATTTCATGTCTGAGTGATATTCCATTGTACATAAGGACCACAACTTCTTTATCCATTTTTCTCTTTCCTGGGATATTTAAGGTGTCATGAAGTGGAGGTTCTTGTCAACAGAGCAGCCCTAAACTTTGGGGTGCCTGTGTCTTGCTGATTTTTAGTTTTCCCAATTTATACGCCCATGAGTGGACGTGCCCTATGCTCCCTAAGCTGTGTGTTTTAGATGTTTCAGGACACACCGTACACTTCTCTAGAGTGGCTGTTGGCAATTTACATCCCGCCCATCAGCGTAGCAAGGCTGCCATTTCTCCATGGCCTATCCTGCATTTCTGGTTTTGAAAATTTTTGCAGCATGGCCCTTTTGACCGATGGGAAGCGAGACTTCTTTGTAGCGCTGATTTGGCTTTCCAGGTTGCTTGGTTGGCCAAAAAGAGCGTATGCGTTTTTTCCTGAATATATTCAGGAAAAAACGCATACGCTCTTTTTGGACAAGGTCATCATTGTCGACGTTTTGCCACCTTTCATGTGCTTTAAAGGCGATTCGAATCTACCTCCTGAAATCTGTTTCGTGCAATTCTGCCTTGCTTTCAAATCCTCTTCGTTGCCTTCCCTCAATATATTTTTGGACGAGAGTTATCATTTATAACTCAGCAGGTTTGTGAATTGCCGTGCCCCTGAGCTCCATTTTTCAACTGTCTGTTTTGGGAGCTGGCCGCAAACGCACGGGATTGCCTAAGGCCCTATTCTGGTTACCGGCAGTAGGCTGAGCCTGTGGTTAATTCTTCTTCCTGATGGGAAAATAGAGTGACCTGTGCCTGTCCCAACACCTAGATCTAGTCTCTCATTGGTTGCCCCTCTTCCATTTCATCCTCAGGACAAATTGCAACCTGTACGGAACAGGAGGTTAAAGGTGTTGATTCTCCAAGTAGGGAGATTGCTAGTAAAGTAGCTGGAATGGCGAACCCGAACACAAGGAGATGAGAAATGAGGTGCGTTTTAGAAACCTTTCAAAATCACACGGTGTACCATCTTCTGGGTTTCTCATGCATGTTTTCGATGTAGGAAGATGCCCTTGAACCTGGAGATTTGGGACCCATGGGATGGGTACCACGCAGTATTACTTTAAAGGGTCTGTGTTTGCTCACCCAACCTCACCCAACCTCGCAGCCCCAAGTGTGTCCACCCTTATGTCTCATCCAGCTGTGGGTCTAGATATGGTCAATCCAGGTTGCATCACAGCCTCTGAACGAATTTTGTAAGAATTTCTCTCTCTTTCACTGTCTTTGTTTTACGGGTTTTTAAAAGTAATTTATTTTTATAATGGGGTTTAGCTGCTTTTCATGGCTGTGTTTATGCGGCGTTACACCCACTTGACTCACTTCCAGACAGATATCAATATATAGGTTTTAAGATTCTTACTAGTCACATATATTCTTGTGCGGTGAATAGGGGGTGTTGAGTCCAGTTCTCTGAGCAATGTGTCGGTCTTTTCTATTACATATTGGGTGTATGGAACGGTATCTGAGCGAATTTGAAACCCTTGTTTTATGCATCACCCCACCTCACCTTTCCCGTTAAGCAGCCATAGTGTGTTTTCTAAACGTGTGACTCTGTTCTGTTTTGTAACTCAGTTCAAGTGTAGCGGTTTTTACATTCCCTCTATAAGTGATAGCTTATGATAAGTGTCTTTTTCTGTGTGACTTATTTCACTTAGAATCATCGTACCTAAGTCGACTCATCTTGCTTCTTCTAGCTTTATGATATTGATTTCATGTCTGCGTGATATTCCATTGTACATTAGGACCACAACTTCTTTATCCATTTTTCTCCTTCCTGGGATATTTAAGGTGTCATGAAGTGGAGGTTCTTGTCAACAGAGCAGCCCTAAACTTTGGGGTGCCTGTGTCTTGCTGATTTTTACTTTTCCCAATTTATACGCCCATGAGTGGACGTGCCCTATGCTCCCTAAGCTGTGTGTTTTAGATGTTTCAGGACACACCGTACACTTCTCCAGAGTGGCTGTTGGCAATTTACATCCCGCCCATCAGCGTAGCAAGGCTGCCATTTCTCCATGGTCTGTCCTGCATTTCTGGTTTTGACACTTTTTGCAGCATGGCCCTTTTGACCGATGGGAAGCGAGACTACTTTGTAGCGCTGATTTGCCATTCGAGGTTGCTTGGTTGGCCAAAAAGGGCGTATGCGTTTTTTCCTGAATATATTCAGGAAAAAACGCATACGCCCTTTTTGGCCAAGGGCATCATTGTCGACATTTTGCAACTTTTCATGTGCTTTAAAGGCGATTCGAATCTACCTCCTGAAACCTGTTTCCTGCAATTCTGCCTTGCTTTCAAATCCTCTTCATTGCCTTCCCTCAATATATTTGTGGACGAGAGTTATCATTTATAACTCTGCGGGTTTGTGAATGGCAGTCTCCCTGGGCTCCATTTTTCAACTCGCTTTTTTGGGAGCTGGCCGCAAGAGCGCGGGATTGCCTCAGGCCCTATTCTGCTTCTGGGCGGCAGGCTGAGCCGTGGTTAATTCTTCTTCCTGATGGGAAAATAGAGTGACCTGTGCCTGTCCCAAAACCTAGATCTAGTCTCTCATTGGTTGCCCCTCTTCCCTTTCATCCTCAGGACAAATTGCAACCTGTACGGAACAGGAGGTTAAAGGTGTTGATTCTCCAAGTAGGGAGATTGCTAGTAAAGTAGCTGGAATGGCGAACCCGAACACAAGGAGATGAGAAATGAGGTGCGTTTTAGAAACCTTTCAAAATCACACGGTGTATCATCTTCTTGGTTTCTCATGCATGTTTTCGATGTAGGAAGATGCCCTTGAACCTGGAGATTTGGGACCCATGGGATGGGTACCACGCAGTATTACTTTAAAGGGTCTGTGTTTGCTCACCCAACCTCACCCAACCTCGCAGCCCCAAGTGTGTCCACCCTTATGTCTCATCCAGCTGTGGGTCTAGGTATGGTCAATCCAGGTTGCATCACAGCCTCTGAACGAATTTTGTAAGAATTTCTCTCTCTTTCACTGTCTTTGTTTTACGGGTTTTTAAAAGTAATTTATTTTTATAATGGGGTTTAGCTGCTTTTCATGGCTGTGTTTATGCGGCGTTACACCCACTTGACTCACTTCCAGACAGATATCAATATATAGGTTTTAAGATTCTTACTAGTCACATATATTCTTGTGCGGTGAATAGGGTGTGTTGAGTCCAGTTCTCTGAGCAATGAGTCGGTCTTTTCTATGACATATTGGGTGTATGGAACGGTATCTGAGCGAATTTGAAACCCTTGTTTTATGCATCACCCCACCTCACCTTTCCCGTTAAGCAGCCATAGTGTGTTTTCTAAACGTGTGACTCTGTTCTGTTTTGTAACTCAGTTCAAGTGTAGCGGTTTTTACATTCCCTCTATAAGTGATAGCTTATGATAAGTGTCTTTTTCTGTGTGACTTATTTCACTTAGAATCATCGTACCTAAGTCGACTCATCTTGCTTCTTCTAGCCTTATGATATTGATTTCATGTCTGCGTGATATTCCATTGTACATTAGGACCACAACTTCTTTATCCATTTTTCTCCTTCCTGGGATATTTAAGGTGTCATGAAGTGGAGGTTCTTGTCAACAGAGCAGCCCTAAACTTTGTGGTGCCTGTGTCTTGCTGATTTTTAGTTTTCCCAATTTATACGCCCATGAGTGGACGTGCCCTATGCTCCCTAAGCTGTGTGTTTTAAATGTTTCAGGACACACCGTACACTTCTCCAGAGTGGCTGTTGGCAATTTACATCCCGCCCATCAGCGTAGCAAGGCTGCCATTTCTCCATGGTCTGTCCTGCATTTCTGGTTTTGACACTTTTTGCAGCATGGCCCTTTTGACCGATGGGAAGCGAGACTACTTTGTAGCGCTGATTTGCCTTTCCAGGTTGCTTGGTTGGCCAAAAAGGGCGTATGCGTTTTTTGCTGAATATATTCAGGAAAAAACGCATACGCCCTTTTTGGCCAAGGGCATCATTGTCGACATTTTGCAACTTTTCATGTGCTTTAAAGGCGATTCGAATCTACCTCCTGAAACCTGTTTCCTGTAATTCTGCCTTGCTTTCAATTCCTCTTCGTTGCCTTCCCTCAATATATTTTTGGACGAGAGTTATCATTTATAACTCAGCAGGTTTGTGAATTGCCGTGCCCCTGAGCTCCATTTTTCAACTGTCTGTTTTGGGAGCTGGCCGCAAACGCACGGGATTGCCTAAGGCCCTATTCTGGTTACCGGCAGTAGGCTGAGCCTGTGGTTAATTCTTCTTCCTGATGGGAAAATAGAGTGACCTGTGCCTGTCCCAACACCTAGATCTAGTCTCTCATTGGTTGCCCCTCTTCCCTTTCATCCTCAGGACAAATTGCAACCTGTACGGAACAGGAGGTTAAAGGTGTTGATTCTCCAAGTAGGGAGATTGCTAGTAAAGTAGCTGGAATGGCGAACCCGAACACAAGGAGATGAGAAATGAGGTGCGTTTTAGAAACCTTTCAAAATCACACGGTGTACCATCTTCTGGGTTTCTCATGCATGTTTTCGATGTAGGAAGATGCCCTTGAACCTGGAGATTTGGGACCCATGGGATGGGTACCACGCAGTATTACTTTAAAGGGTCTGTGTTTGCTCACCCAACCTCACCCAACCTCGCAGCCCCAAGTGTGTCCACCCTTATGTCTCATCCAGCTGTGGGTCTAGATATGGTCAATCCAGGTTGCATCACAGCCTCTGAACGAATTTTGTAAGAATTTCTCTCTCTTTCACTGTCTTTGTTTTACGGGTTTTTAAAAGTAATTTATTTTTATAATGGGGTTTAGCTGCTTTTCATGGCTGTGTTTATGCGGCGTTACACCCACTTGACTCACTTCCAGACAGATATCAATATATAGGTTTTAAGATTCTTACTAGTCACATATATTCTTGTGCGGTGAATAGGGGGTGTTGAGTCCAGTTCACTGAGCAAGGAGTAGGCCTTGTCTATTACATATTGGGTGTATGGAACGGTATCTGAGCGAATTTGAAACCCTTGTTTTATGCATCACCCCACCTCACCTTTCCCGTTAAGCAGCCATAGTGTGTTTTCTAAACGTATGAATCTATTCTCATTTGTAATTCAGTTCAAGTGTAGCGGTTTTTACATTCCCTCTATAAGTGATAGCTTATGATAAGTGTCTTTTTCTGTGTGACTTATTTCACTTAGAATCGTTGTACCTAAATCTACTCATCTTGCTTCTACTAGCCTTATGACATTGATTTCATGTCTGAGTGATATTCCATTGTACATAAGGACCACGACTTCTTTATCCATTTTTCTCTTTCCTGGGATATTTAAGGTGTCATGAAGTGGAGGTTCTTGTCATCAGAGCAGCCCTAAACTTTAGGGTGCCTGTGTCTTGCTGATTTTTATTTTTCCCAATTTATACGCCCATGAGTGGACGTGCCCTATGCTCCCTAAGCTGTGTGTTTTAGATGTTTCAGGACACACCGTACACTTCTCCAGAGTGGCTGTTGGCAATTTACATCCCGCCCATCAGCGTAGCAAGGCTGCCATTTCTCCATGGTCTGTCCTGCATTTCTGGTTTTGACACTTTTTGCAGCATGGCCCTTTTGACCGATGGGAAGCGAGACTACTTTGTAGCGCTGATTTGCCTTTCCAGGTTGCTTGGTTGGCCAAAAAGGGCATATGCGTTTTTTCCTGAATATATTCAGGAAAAAACGCATACGCCCTTTTTGGCCAAGGGCATCATTGTCGACATTTTGCAACTTTTCATGTGCTTTAAAGGCGATTCGAATCTACCTCCTGAAACCTGTTTCCTGCAATTCTCCCTTGCTTTCAAATCCTCTTCATTGCCTTCCCTCAATATATTTGTGGACGAGAGTTATCATTTATAACTCTGTGGGTTTGTGAATGGCAGTCTCCCTGAGCTCCATTTTTCAACTCGCTTTTTTGGGAGCTGGCCGCAAAAGCACTGGATTGCCTCAGGCACTATTCTGGTTCCCAGCAGCAGGATTAGCCTGTGGTTAATTCTTCTTCCTGATGGGAAAATACAGTGACCTGTGCCTGTCCCAACACCTAGATCTAGTCTCTCATTGGTTGCCCCTCTTCCCTTTCATCCTCAGGACAAATTGCAACCTGTACGGAACAGGAGGTTAAAGGTGTTGATTCTCCAAGTAGGGAGATTGCTAGTAAAGTAGCTGGAATGGCGAACCCGAACACAAGGAGATGAGAAATGAGGTGCGTTTTAGAAACCTTTCAAAATCACACGGTGTACCATCTTCTTGGTTTCTCATGCATGTTTTCGATGTAGGAAGATGCCCTTGAACCTGGAGATTTGGGACCCATGGGATGGGTACCACGCAGTATTACTTTAAAGGGTCTGTGTTTGCTCACCCAACCTCACCCAACCTCGCAGCCCCAAGTGTGTCCACCCTTATGTCTCATCCAGCTGTGGGTCTAGATATGGTCAATCCAGGTTGCATCACAGCCTCTGAACGAATTTTGTAAGAATTTCTCTCTCTTTCACTGTCTTTGTTTTACGGGTTTTTAAAAGTAATTTATTTTTATAATGGGGTTTAGCTGCTTTTCATGGCTGTGTTTATGCGGCGTTACACCCACTTGACTCACTTCCAGACAGATATCAATATATAGGTTTTAAGATTCTTACTAGTCACATATATTCTTGTGCGGTGAATAGGGGGTGTTGAGTCCAGTTCTCTGAGCAATGAGTCGGTCTTTTCTATTACATATTGGGTGTATGGAACGGTATCTGAGCGAATTTGAAACCCTTGTTTTATGCATCACCCCACCTCACCTTTCCCGTTAAGCAGCCATAGTGTGTTTTCTAAACGTGTGACTCTGTTCTGTTTTGTAACTCAGTTCAAGTGTAGCGGTTTTTACATTCCCTCTATAAGTGATAGCTTATGATAAGTGTCTTTTTCTGTGTGACTTATTTCACTTAGAATCATCGTACCTAAGTCGACTCATCTTGCTTCTTCTAGCTTTATGATATTGATTTCATGTCTGCGTGATATTCCATTGTACATTAGGACCACAACTTCTTTATCCATTTTTCTCCTTCCTGGGATATTTAAGGTGTCATGAAGTGGAGGTTCTTGTCAACAGAGCAGCCCTAAACTTTGGGGTGCCTGTGTCTTGCTGATTTTTAGTTTTCCCAATTTATACGCCCATGAGTGGACGTGCCCTATGCTCCCTAAGCTGTGTGTTTTAGATGTTTCATGACACACCGTACACTTCTCCAGAGTGGCTGTTGGCAATTTACATCCCGCCCATCAGCGTAGCAAGGCTGCCATTTCTCCATGGTCTGTCCTGCATTTCTGGTTTTGACACTTTTTGCAGCATGGCCCTTTTGACCGATGGGAAGCGAGACTTCTTTGTAGCGCTGATTTGCCATTCCAGGTTGCTTGGTTGGCCAAAAAGGGCGTATGCGTTTTTCCCTGAATATATTCAGGAAAAAACGCATACGCCCTTTTTGGCCAAGGGCATCATTGTCGACATTTTGCAACTTTTCATGTGCTTTAAAGGCGATTCGAATCTACCTCCTGAAACCTGTTTCCTGCAATTCTGCCTTGCTTTCAAATCCTCTTCATTGCCTTCCCTCAATATATTTGTGGACGAGAGTTATCATTTATAACTCTGCGGGTTTGTGAATGGCAGTCTCCCTGGGCTCCATTTTTCAACTCGCTTTTTTGGGAGCTGGCCGCAAGAGCGCGATATTGCCTCAGGCCCTATTCTGCTTCTGGGCGGCAGGCTGAGCCTGTGGTTAATTCTTCTTCCTGATGGGAAAATAGAGTGACCTGTGCCTGTCCCAACACCTAGATCTAGTCTCTCATTGGTTGCCCCTCTTCCCGTTCATCCTCAGTACAAATTGCAACCTGTAGGGAACAGGAGGTTAAAGGTGCTGATTCTCCAAGTAGGGAGATTGCTAGTAAAGTACCTGGAATGGCGAACCCGAGCACAAGGAGATGAGAAATGAGGTGCGTTTTAGAAACCTTTCAAAATCACATGGTGTACCATCTTCTGGGTTTCTCATGCATGTTTTCGATGTAGGAAGATGCCCTTGAACCTGGAGATTTGGGACCCATGGGATGGGTACCAGGCAGTATTACTTTAAAGATTCTGCGTTTGCTCACCGAACCTCACCCAACCTCTCAGCCCCAAGAGTGTCCACCCTTATGTCTCATCCAGCTGTGGGTCTAGATATGGTCAATCCAGGTTGCATCACAGCCCCTGAACGAATTTTGGAAGAATTTCTCTCTCTTTCACTGTCTTTGTTTATCGGGTTTTTAAAAGTAATTTATTTTTATAATGGGGTTTAGCTGATTTTCATGGCTGTGTTTATGCGGCTTTACACCCACTTGACTCACTTCCAGAGAGATATCAATACATAGGTTTTAAGATTCTTACTAGTCACATATATTGTTGTGCGGTGAATAGGGGGTGTTGAGTCCAGTTCACTGAGCAAGGAGTAGGCCTTGTCTATTACATATTGGGTGTATGGAACGGTATCTGAGCGAATTTGAAACCCTTGTTTTATGCATCACCCCACCTCACCTTTCCCGTTAAGCAGCCATAGTGTGTTTTCTAAACGTATGAATCTATTCTCATTTGTAATTCAGTTCAAGTGTAGCGGTTTTTACATTCCCTCTATAAGTGATAGCTTATGATAAGTGTCTTTTTCTGTGTGACTTATTTCACTTAGAATCGTTGTACCTAAATCTACTCATCTTGCTTCTAATAGCCTTATGACATTGATTTCATGTCTGAGTGATATTCCATTGTACATAAGGACCACGACTTCTTTATCCATTTTTCTCTTTCCTGGGATATTTAAGGTGTCATGAAGTGGAGGTTCTTGTCAACAGAGCAGCCCTAAACTTTAGGGTGCCTGTGTCTTGCTGATTTTTATTTTTCCCAATTTATACGCCCATGAGTGGACGTGCCCTATGCTCCCTAAGCTGTGTGTTTTAGATGTTTCAGGACACACCGTACACTTCTCCAGAGTGGCTGTTGGCAATTTACATCCCGCCCATCAGCATAGCAAGGCTGCCATTTCTCCATGGTCTGTCCTGCATTTCTGGTTTTGACACTTTTTGCAGCATGGCCCTTTTGACCGATGGGAAGCGAGACTACTTTGTAGCGCTGATTTGCCTTTCCAGGTTGCTTGGTTGGCCAAAAAGGGCATATGCGTTTTTTCCTGAATATATTCAGGAAAAAACGCATACGCCCTTTTTGGCCAAGGGCATCATTGTCGACATTTTGCAACTTTTCATGTGCTTTAAAGGCGATTCGAATCTACCTCCTGAAACCTGTTTCCTGCAATTCTCCCTTGCTTTCAAATCCTCTTCATTGCCTTCCCTCAATATATTTGTGGACGAGAGTTATCATTTATAACTCTGTGGGTTTGTGAATGGCAGTCTCCCTGAGCTCCATTTTTCAACTCGCTTTTTTGGGAGCTGGCCGCAAAAGCACTGGATTGCCTCAGGCACTATTCTGGTTCCCAGCAGCAGGATTAGCCTGTGGTTAATTCTTCTTCCTGATGGGAAAATACAGTGACCTGTGCCTGTCCCAACACCTAGATCTAGTCTCTCATTGGTTGCCCCTCTTCCCTTTCATCCTCAGGACAAATTGCAACCTGTACGGAACAGGAGGTTAAAGGTGTTGATTCTCCAAGTAGGGAGATTGCTAGTAAAGTAGCTGGAATGGCGAACCCGAACACAAGGAGATGAGAAATGAGGTGCGTTTTAGAAACCTTTCAAAATCACACGGTGTACCATCTTCTTGGTTTCTCATGCATGTTTTCGATGTAGGAAGATGCACTTGAACCTGGAGATTTGGGACCCATGGGATGGGTACCACGCAGTATTACTTTAAAGGGTCTGTGTTTGCTCACCCAACCTCACCCAACCTCACAGCCCCAAGTGTGTCCACCCTTATGTCTCATCCAGCTGTGGGTCTAGATATGGTCAATCCAGGTTGCATCACAGCCTCTGAACGAATTTTGTAAGAATTTCTCTCTCTTTCACTGTCTTTGTTTTACGGGTTTTTAAAAGTAATTTATTTTTATAATGGGGTTTAGCTGCTTTTCATGGCTGTGTTTATGCGGCGTTACACCCACTTGACTCACTTCCAGACAGATATCAATATATAGGTTTTAAGATTCTTACTAGTCACATATATTCTTGTGCGGTGAATAGGGGGTGTTGAGTCCAGTTCTCTGAGCAATGAGTCGGTCTTTTCTATTACATATTGGGTGTATGGAACGGTATCTGAGCGAATTTGAAACCCTTGTTTTATGCATCACCCCACCTCACCTTTCCCGTTAAGCAGCCATAGTGTGTTTTCTAAACGTGTGACTCTGTTCTGTTTTGTAACTCAGTTCAAGTGTAGCGGTTTCTACATTCCCTCTATAAGTGATAGCTTATGATAAGTGTCTTTTTCTGTGTGACTTATTTCACTTAGAATCATCGTACCTAAGTCGACTCATCTTGCTTCTTCTAGCCTTATGATATTGATTTCATGTCTGCGTGATATTCCATTGTACATTAGGACCACAACTTCTTTATCCATTTTTCTCCTTCCTGGGATATTTAAGGTGTCATGAAGTGGAGGTTCTTGTCAACAGAGCAGCCCTAAACTTTGTGGTGCCTGTGTCTTGCTGATTTTTAGTTTTCCCAATTTATACGCCCATGAGTGGACGTGCCCTATGCTCCCTAAGCTGTGTGTTTTAGATGTTTCAGGACACACCGTACACTTCTCCAGAGTGGCTGTTGGCAATTTACATCCCGCCCATCAGCGTAGCAAGGCTGCCATTTCTCCATGGTCTGTCCTGCATTTCTGGTTTTGACACTTTTTGCAGCATGGCCCTTTTGACCGATGGGAAGCGAGACTACTTTGTAGCGCTGATTTGCCTTTCCAGGTTGCTTGGTTGGCCAAAAAGGGCGTATGCGTTTTTTGCTGAATATATTTAGGAAAAAACGCATACGCCCTTTTTGGCCAAGGGCATCATTGTCGACATTTTGCAACTTTTCATGTGCTTTAAAGGCGATTCGAATCTACCTCCTGAAACCTGTTTCCTGTAATTCTGCCTTGCTTTCAATTCCTCTTCGTTGCCTTCCCTCAATATATTTGTGGACGAGAGTTATCATTTATAACTCTGCAAGTTTGTGAATTGCAGTGCCCCTGAGCTCCATTTTTCAACTGTCTTTTTTGGGAGCTGGCCGCAAAAGCACGGGATTGCCTCAGGCCCTATTCTGGTTCCGGGCGGCAGGCTGAGCCTGTGGTTAATTCTTCTTCCTGATGGGAAAATAGAGTGACCTGTGCCTGTCCCAACACCTAGATCTAGTCTCTCATTGGTTGCCCCTCTTCCCGTTCATCCTCAGTACAAATTGCAACCTGTAGGGAACAGGAGGTTAAAGGTGCTGATTCTCCAAGTAGGGAGATTGCTAGTAAAGTACCTGGAATGGTGAACCCGAGCACAAGGAGATGAGAAATGAGGTGCGTTTTAGAAACCTTTCAAAATCACACGGTGTACCATCTTCTGGGTTTCTCATGCATGTTTTCGATGTAGGAAGATGCCCTTGAACCTGGAGATTTGGGACCCATGGGATGGGTACCAGGCAGTATTACTTTAAAGGTTCTGCGTTTGCTCACCCAACCTCACCCAACCTCTCAGCCCCAAGAGTGTCCACCCTTATGTCTCATCCAGCTGTGGGTCTAGATATGGTCAATCCAGTTTGCATCACAGCCCCTGAACGAATTTTGGAAGAATTTCTCTCTCTTTCACTGTCTTTGTTTAACGGGTTTTTAAAAGTAATTTATTTTTATAATGGGTTTTAGCTGCTTTTCATGGCTGTGTTTATGCGGCTTTACACCCACTTGACTCACTTCCAGAGAGATATCAATACATAGGTTTTAAGATTCTTACTAGTCAGATATATTCTTGTGCGGTGAATAGGGGGTGTTGAGTCCAGTTCACTGAGCAAGGAGTAGGCCTTGTCTATTACATATTGGGTGTATGGAACGGTATCTGAGCGAATTTGAAACCCTTGTTTTATGCATCACCCCACCTCACCTTTCCCGTTAAGCAGCCATAGTGTGTTTTCTAAACGTATGACTATATTCTCTTTTGTAATTCAGTTCAAGTGTAGCGGTTTTTACATTCCCTCTATAAGTGATAGCTTATGATAAGTGTCTTTTTCTGTGTGACTTATTTCACTTAGAATCGTTGTACCTAAAACTACTCATCTTGCTTCTACTAGCCTTATGACATTGATTTCATGTCTGAGTGATATTACATTGTATATAAGGACCACGACTTCTTTATCCATTTTTCTCTTTCCTGGGATATTTAAGGTGTCATGAAGTGGAGGTTCTTGTCAACAGAGCAGCCCTAAAGTTTGGGGTGCCTGTGTCTTGCTGATTTTTAGTTTTCCCAATTTATACGCCCATGAGTGGACGTGCCCTATGCTCCCTAAGCTGTGTGTTTTAGATGTTTCAGGACACACCGTACACTTCTCCAGAGTGGCTGTTGGCAATTTACATCCCGCCCATCAGCGTAGCAAGGCTGCCATTTCTCCATGGTCTGTCCTGCATTTCTGGTTTTGACACTTTTTGCAGCATGGCCCTTTTGACCGATGGGAAGCGAGACTTCTTTGTAGCACAGATTTGCCTTTCCAGGTTGCTTGGTTGGCCAAAAAGGGCGTATGCGTTTTTTCCTGAATATATTCAGGAAAAAACGCATACGCCCTTTTTGGCCAAGGACATCATTGTGGACGTTTTGCCACTTTTCATGTGCCTTGAAGGCGATTCGAATCTACCTCCTGAAACCTGTTTCCTGCAATTCTGCCTTGCTTTCAAATCCTCTTCGTTGCCTTCCCTCAATATATTTGTGGACGAGAGTTATCATTTATAACTCAGCGGGTTTGTGAAAGGCAGTGCCCCTGAGCTCCATTTTTCAACTGTCTTTTTTGGGAGCTGGCCGCAAAAGCACGGGATTGCCTCAGGCCCTATTCTGGTTCCGGGGGACAGGCTGAGCCTGTGGTTAATTCTTCTTCCTGATGGGAAAATAGAGTGACCTTTGCGTATCCCAACACCTAGATCTAGTCTCTCATTGGTTGCCCCTCTTCCCTTTCACCCTCAGGAAAAATTGCAACCTGTAAGGAACAGGAGGTTAAAGGTGCTGATTCTCCAAGTAAGGAGATTGCTAGTAAAGTAGCTGGAATGGCGAAC